>NC_086116.1:10977153-11281718 GCF_963921235.1 Mobula hypostoma
ACTCAGTTACCTGCCTCCTGAAACCTGGGGTGACTACCTGCCTGTAGCTCCTACCTATCACTTCCCTTAAGAGCAGATGGTCATTGAGCTGTTCCTTAATATGTTCTCTGAGGAGCTGCAGCTGGATACACCTGGTGCAGATGTGCTTATTGGGAGACTGGAGGTCTCCCAGAATTCCCACATCCCACAGACAGTACAAAACCCTGCCCTGGAGCCATTCTCTCTGCTGTGCTATGCCCAGACAGATGAATAATGAAGAATTATGAAGAAAAAGAGAAACCTAGCTTGTCCAAGCTTGATTTCCCGGAATCCTGATGATCCAAAGCCACTCCAAACACTAACCCACTCACAATAATGGCTGCTGCAAGAATGATGGCTGTGCTGGCGCTTGTATTATTTGAACTTTCTAATGGATCCCATTCAGTGATCGGTGCAGTTCAACTCCTAAAATCTTCCGTAAAGTTCTCCCTTTTTAACTTTGAGTGCAAACCTGATTGAAAAGGTAGATCTTTACATACTCCGATTCAGTGATTGGTCACAGTCCAACTCCGGAAAACTGCCATGAAGGTCTGGAAACGTTGTGGGTAGAGTTACAAGGTTAAAAAGGCTCTGATGGGAGTTATAGGCAGATCCCCAATCAGTAGTAAAGATGTAGGCTACAAAGTACAAGGGAGATAATGCATTTCAAAAGGGCAACATTACAATAGACATGGGGGATTTCAAATGTAGGTTGAATAGGAAAATCAAGTTGGTGCTGAATCTCAAGAGGAGGAATTACTAGAATGCCTACAAGATGTATTTTTAGAGCAGCTCATGGTTGATCTTACAAGAAGATCAGCTGTTCTGGATTGGGTGCTGTGCAATGAACCGGATTTGATTAGAGAGCTTAAGATAAAGGAATCCATGGCAACAAGTGACCATAATGTGATAGAGTTCACCCTGTTATTTGAGATGTAGAAGCTAAAATCATATGTATCAGTATTGTAGTGGAGTAAAGGGAATTATAGAGGCATGAGAGAGAAGCTGGCCAAAATTGATTTGAAAAGAACACTGGCAGGGATGATGGCAGAGTTGCAATGGCTGGAATTTCTGGGAGCAGTTCCGAAGGTACATAATATATCCATCCCAAAGAGGAAGAAGTAGTCTAAAGTCAGGATAACACAATTGTGACTGATAGGAGAAGTCAAAACCAACATAAAAGTCAGAGGGTGAGGTGTCTAAGAGCAGAGGACACAGCCTCAGAGTAGCAGAGTGTTGTTTTAGACCAGACATGAGGAAGAATTTATTTAGCCAGAGAGTGGTGAATCTGTGGAATTCAATGCCACAGGCATCTGTGGAGGCCATCATTGGGAATATTTCAGAAAAAGTTTGATAAATTCTTGATTAGTCAGGGCATGGAGGGATACTGGAAGAAGGCAGGAGATTGGGGCTGAGAGGGAAAATGGATCCATTATGATGAAATGGTAGAGCAGACTCAATGGGACAAATTGCCTAATACTGTTCCTAGGTCTTATGGTTTTATATATGAGGGGTGATTGATAAGTTCATGGCCTAAGGTAGAAGGAGTCAATTTTAGGAAACCTAGCACATTTATTTTTCAACATAGTCCCCTCCTACATTTGCACACTTAGTCCAGTGGTCATGAAGCATACAGATCCCTTCTCTGTAGAAGTCAGCATCTTGGACCTCCAGAAAGTGGTCCACAGCAGGGGTGATTGATAAGTTTGTGGCCTAAGGTAGAAGGAGATGGGTTATTAACTTTGAACTTTTTGCATAATCACTTAAAGAGTTGAACTGCAGGTGCATGTAACGAGAGCTGTATAACTGAGTGCATAAGCTGTGAGAACATTTTCAATGATGGAGCAAATGAAGTTATCCCTTTGGTTCAAGGGCCTGATGGTTAAAGGGTAATAGCTTCCTGAACCTGGTGATGTGAGTCCTGTGGCTCCTGTAACTTCTTCCTGGTAGGAGCAGTGAGAAGAGAGCTTGGCTTCAACACTTCCTTGTACAATTGATTCTTCGATTTCCTCACTTGCAGACACCCTTTAGTTTGGATTACCATTATCTCCTCCATAACCTCCATCAGTATGGGTGCACCACAAGGTCGTGTGCTTAGCCCCCTGCTCTACTCACTTTACATTATCACTGTGTGTGTAAGCACAGCTCTAATGCAATGTTCAGAGCGGTGGGGGTCCCTGTTGATGGATACTGCTTTCTTGCAACAGAGTTACATGGTGGATGTGCTCAGTATGGAGAAGGATATAACTGGGATGGATTCAGCCACATCCACGACTTTTTGTGCGATTTTCCATTTAAGGGCTTTGGTGTTTCCATATCAAGCTGTGATGCAGCCAGTCAATATACTCTCCACTACACATTTATACCTCCAAGGGGACCATAATCTTGTCATGGTTTGGAGGCTTGCATGCTTACTTTGGCTGGAGTCAGGTCATCTTGCTTTGTCTCTTTGTAAGGTCAACCATGCTAAACAGGTCAAAGGGTAGAGGACAGAGT
Organism: Mobula hypostoma; assembly: GCF_963921235.1. Classification (NCBI taxonomy): domain Eukaryota; kingdom Metazoa; phylum Chordata; class Chondrichthyes; order Myliobatiformes; family Myliobatidae; genus Mobula; species Mobula hypostoma. The sequence goes on from NC_086116.1 coordinate 10,979,668, forward strand.
AAGAGTGGTCCACCAGTCCTCCAGGTTGGGGGTTTGGCTCAGGGCTTACCCCGACTGGTAAAACAAAATTGTTATGGAAACAGCAATGAAGAATTCTTTTACATCTGAATGCAATGGTATTCCTGAGTCTCTAGCTGGGGCTTGCATGCTTGGCATAGTGGAAACCGAGAAGAAGCTACTGACATGATGAAGGAAGCCCTGAAGACCAACAGAGATGGAGGACCTTCATTGCTGCACTGAATGCCAGCAGAGTAACAGGCAGTAAGAAGACACATCTTTACACATTTGTCAAAGTTTCAGATGCTATGCCGAATTATTGCAAAATCCGAAGAAAGGAGGCTGCTACTGTGCTTTCCTTGTAATTATACTTACAAACTGTGTCCAGGACAGGTCCTCCAAAATAGCAGACCAAGGAATTTAAAGTGCTGACCCTCTCCAATTCTGATCCCCGATGAGGACTGGCTCATGGACATCTGGTTTCCTTCTCCTGTAGTCCACAATCAGCTCCTTGGTCTTGCTGATATTGAGTAAACTGTTGTTGTTATGGCACCACTCGCCCGGATTTTTAATCTGTCCCCAAATGCTGATCCATCACCACCTTTGATTTGGCCTATGACAGTGGTGTTGTCGGCAAACGAACACGGCATTGTAGCTGTGCTTACGCACACAGTCATAAGTGTAAAGGGAGTACAGCAGGGGGCTAGACATACAGCCTTATGGTGCACCTGTGCTGATGAAGATTGTGGAGGAGATGTTGTTGTCAATCTGAACTGCAAGTGAGGAAATCAAGGATCCAATCAAGGAGGTATCTAGGCCAAGCTCCTAGAGCTTATTTAGAAGTTTTGAGGGACGTTGGTATTGAATGCTGAGCTGTAGTCGATAAAGAGCATCATGATGCATGCAATCTTTGCTGTCTAGATTAAGTGACAAGCCAGTAAGATGGCATCTGCTTTGGATCTGCTGCTCCAGTAGGCAAATTGGATTTGATCTAAGTCATTTCTCAGGCAGAAGTTGATAGGTTACACCACCAATCTCTCAAACATTTCATCACCATAGATGTAACTGCTACTGGACAGTAAGTATTGAGATAGACCCCATATTCTTCTTAGGCACCGGTATAACTGAAACCTGTGGGAACCTCAGACTGCTGAAGCAAGAGACTAAAGATCTCAGTGCTGTGGTTCCCGACAGATTGTAGCCGTCATGGTTCATCCAAGTCTTCTGACTGGGGAAGATCCTGAATGACTTTGTGGGGACACAGTCGTCTACAACTGTTTTAATCAAGTCCAAGTCATCCAGAATGTTTTCATTCAGATCCACAGATGAGTCCAGGAGCACGGCACAGTCCACTGACTCAAAGTAATCCTTTAGCTGCTCCTCTGCCTCCTGCGACCAGTTCTTTGTTGTGCTAATCTCTGACGTTTCGTTCTTTAGCTTCTGCCCGTATGAAGTTAGGAGAAAGAAAAGGAGAATCAGGACCTGGAGAATCTCCTCCACTCTGGTGCAGGCGGTGGAGAATATACCGAGCCCAATGCTGCTGGTTATGCAGCCGATTTAGACCATAAGACATAGGATCATAGTTAGGCCATTCAGCCCATCAATCTGTCCCGCCATTTTATGACAGAAGGTTTATTATCTCTCTGAACTCCATTCTCTCCTTCTCCTCATGGCCTTTGCTGGCCTAAGCTTTGCATTTGGCCCACATCCCTCTACATTTCATTAAAATGGATCAGGATAAACTCCTGCAGTGGGCTGAATCCATTGTCAGGAAATATGAGCAACTGCAGATCTGGTTTTATAGCTACAGTAAATGTTCCCTATTTCTGTATATTTCTATATTCCTAAATATAGAGAAGGAGAGCATTCAATCCATACTGCTGAAGTTGGCTCACAGGACAATCTCATTCCATTACATTAGCTTCCTTGTAACCTGCTCTCCCCATATTCCCTTTAATAACCCCATCCCCACCATTTCCAGAACCAGATTCATCGCTGAGACATGCCATGATTTTTTTTTGTTTTGAGGCAGCAGTACGGTTCTAGGCTCAAACATTACCGTGTAACAATAAAAAAAAGTAGTGCAAAAAGAGGAATACTGAGTTCGTGGGTTCGTGAGCCATTCAGCAATCTGATGGTGGGGTTGGAAAAGATGTTCCTAAAATCTTGAGTGTGTGTTTTCAAATTCCTGACCCTTTTCCTTGAAAAGTGCATGTCAAGCTGCCATATAATTCTAAGCTGCTTCCACCAATAAAATGCAGGATGAAAGATGTAGGGAGCCAAGTAGGCAGGTCTGTGTCTGCTCTGGTTATGGGTGCCCCCTGCCTTTTTTTGGAACGGGGAGTAGAATTGTTATTGTTCCTGTAGTTTAATTTTCCTATGCTTTTTTGTATTTTATAATATAATTGCACATATATATGTAATTGTTTAGTGAATTTTCCAGTAATTATGGTACAATTCCTTCTGTATTTGTGGAAAAACTTAATAGTTTTCAGTAGCAGGTGTCATATGGCTTGCATATGGCTATTTTATTGGTTAATTGTTACCAGTGAATTTTTGTTATTTCTAGTTTTGTTATCTCTGGCTTCTTTCTTTCCAGTACTGAAGTGGGCCTTGACCTGATCTATTGTCTGCTTATTCCTTTCCATAGATGCTGCCTGCTCTTCTGAGTTCCTCCTGCATTTTGTGTGTGTTACTATGGATTTGCAGCAGAATCTCTGTGTTTATTATCTCTAGTCTGAATATGAGAAGACCATATCTACTTTTTACCCTGGTCTTTTCTTTGTTCTCTCAGCGCTTCTTCTTGTTCTTCTTTGTTCCTGTAACATTTAATAAAACAGCTGTGAACAAGTTTTAGTCAAGTCAGGTTTATTGTCATTTAACTATATACATGTATATAATGTATATAACCATGTAATGTATATAGAAATGAGACGTTTCTCTGAACCAGGGTGCAGTAGTACAAATAACACATGATAACTTATTGTCAGAGAATTTTTAAAATTAAGGTTGATACTAGACTTCAAGTGGCAAATCTTTTATCTTAGCATGATATCATGGAGAAATCACAAGTGGAACTCTAAGATTCAGTGGAGAAGTTTGTGTTTATATGTAGTAGCAGACAAAATTGATTTGTGGTTCATCCCTCTGCCCTTATCCTGTGCAGCTCTGTTATTGTTGTATCAATACCTGGTCCAAATGATCTTAGTTATGTAGACTGGCAACTTAATTAAAAGGAAACTCAGAATGTCCATAAGGTCATTTTAGCAATACACAGAGCTTTTAACCCTATTTTTGAAATTTTCTTTGACATTTCACTCCTTTTTGATCATAAGTTCAACTCTATAAATTGGTGTCTCCAAAAGGGCTTCACACCCTGGGGGTAGTGGTTGCATTTTTAATCATTATTGATTATTATAACTATCCTCTTCCTCACTGTTTCCATATTTGGGGACCTCGCATAAAATAAAGTGACAGTCTCTTTTGTCTTTGACTGGGAAGGGGTACATTTCAGATATATACAAGATGCAGTGAATAACTACTGCCAAGCAAATCATGGCAATAAGTCCTTTAAAGAGGAGCTATAACCAGGCAAACACCTCTTCCCCAAGTGCTGATTTAATCTAGCTGAATAAATCCCAAACCTTAGAAGAAGCCTAAGAATTTAGTCTTTGTATTTCATCTTGTAGTTCAGTCATATGTTCCAATACATGAGTCATGTTTTTTGAAGCATCTGGTATATAAGTGCAATATTCTTTCCCAACTAGTGCACAAACCCCATCTTCTTTTGCTAAGACATATTCCAAGGCCACCCTATTCTGCAAAGTGACTATTTGGAGATTTTGCAATTTCTGATTCATAATAAAGGATTCTTCTATAGTTCCATTATCTAGACTTCCTAATTCTAAACTTACACTATCTATAGTATGGGCATTATTTACAATACCCCCTAAGGGAGTCCAATACTTCCTATTGTTCATGTTCTTAGATTGATTGGGCCACTGTGTCAAGGGTGCAAAAGAAATAACACATGGGGAAAAGGCTAACCAATTTCCCTTAGACTCTGGTCCTGAGCACAAACACATTAGGGCTGGAGCAACATAGGCTTTCACATACACTACCCTTGGCACTGTAGTAGTATTGGAGCTATTAACTAGGCCCCGAGTTTGGAAACAATATGAAGAGCATAGCTTTATAAAATCAGTGGGGGTATTTTCCCAGAACTTAGAGCTACTCAAAGCAAGATAGTTTACAAGATGGGATGTGGAATTAAAATGTGTGGCCACTGGGAGATCCTGCTTTCTCTGGTGGAGAGAGCATAGGTGTTCAGCAAAACGATCTACGCTCTGTCCGCCAGAGAAGATTGTTTTGCTTCTTTCTTGTTTTCTTCTTTATCTTTACAGTGAACTCTCTCCCCGCATTCCTTTTATCAATTTTACTATTACTACTTCAGTCTACTTACCTGATCCTGCAAAGAAAAGGCAGTCCATTGCAAGCGCAAGCACGAATGAAACTTTGTCCCTTGTATTCTTATTTGAATGATTTATTTCGAACGTACGAATCACGAATTGGAGAACATATCATGGATGCAAGTAGGATCGGACCCTTACTTTCTTACTTCCTTACTTCACATAATGCTACTTGGTCTTGCCTGGCCCGTCTTTCTCACCCAATCATGGGCCGGGATTGAGGGGGCTCAAAGCGGATCACAGAGTAGGTGCGCTAACTTGAAGTTGCCGTTGCGACCCTCAGTTACTTCATCGTCCGATGCCGTTTTGTAGCGATCCCGCTCGACCACGCCAATTTTTCCAGGAAATTTTTAAAATAAAGCTCGACACCGGACGTCAAGTAGCGAATCTTTTATTTAAGTATGATATCATGGAGATTTCACAAGTGGAATTCTGCAATTCAAGGAACAAGCTTGTCTTTATATGTTAGTGATACACAAGTGAGAAAAACCAGGACACCCCGAAGCTGTCAAAGACTTGACAGTCCATAGAGTCTTTTCATGGATGGTGACACCTTTGTCTACACTTAACTTGTTTACGCAGCTGTGTTATAGCCCTTAATATTAGGAGCTAGTGATGTAGATTTACAACTTAATTAAAGGAAGATACAGGATGATCGCAGGGCTATTTTAGCAACACAAATCTTTTAAACCTATGTTCAAACTTTTCTTCCACAGTTTCTAAACATTGATTTTGCTGCTGGGATGTGGTACATCGGAAGAAGGACACACCCTGATGCCTGGCAAATGGATCCTGGTCAAGAAATCACATTAGGAATGACTGGGAGTTCGGTGGGAAGGCCCTTGTCAATTACCGTTAATTAGCAATTCAGTAGTCAAGGTAGAAGGTAAAAGTAAGCAGATGCAGGCAAACGAGCTAAACTTACACCAGATTAAGATAAATGCTGTGAGAAGACTCCAAGCAGAAATATAAATATTGATTATTATTGATTTTATTTTCAACTTTGTTGTTGTTATATGTTTACTTCCCTCCCCTACTCATGATGTGCCAGTTAAAATGACTCATACTATATGCTTATGAATATCACACGAATATGCAGATTCTGTTAATAATACAAGTTGTAGGGTATGTCAATACATACCACATACTTCAAAGTACTCACCAGTGTGAAGCATTTCCACAGATCCAGAGCAAGTATGTTCCCTTTTCATTAAACATTCCAGGGATGGCAATGTAGGTACTTTACCTGTGGCTCATCATTCTGACAAGAGGCATGAGTACATAATGGCCATACTCCCATATGTTGCCTTTAACTGAGTCATTTATGTGAATATGACCAACACATTTTGAGAAATGATGTAGTTGACCCTGTTCATGTTATAGCCCCGGACATAACCATTTCTGTTCATGACAAAGCTATCCAACCTTATCATGTATTTCCCATAAAGGCTGCTTTTTGCCTGAGTTCATAAGGAACCATCCAGAAGGGCACAGCTCTTCTCCTCGCAGCTACGGGGGAGTAGATGCAGTTATAGGTAGGGAATGTTGCACCTACATACCTGACAAATCTGAAGACGTACCTGATTTGGCTGACCACATTTGTAAAAAAGTTGCGAAATTACATCAAATTGATAGATGGGAATTGTTTAATTGGATTCATTTCAATCTGGATTACTCAATATTAAAAGTCAAAATATTCAAAACAACAATACATTATGACAATCTGCTTTTTTACGTTGGTGTAAAGGCAATTATCACCAGAATAATCCAAACTCGTATGTGTTCCTGATTCATCCAAACATGAGGTAATCCTATAAATGTTTTGAAGATATGTTAATTGATATCATACAACTTAAGATTTTAATTACTCTATAATATAGATTCTTCAAGATTTTCTGTCACTAAATTTTCAGATGTAATGATTCTAAATGTGTGATTTAGAATCCAAGGTAGGATTATTTTAAATTGTTTGTTTTTTAATGCTTCTAATAAGATTTTGGTTGAGTTAATGTTTTTTTTAGCAATTGCTGTTTCCAAACATTTCTAATTTGTATATATTTCACAATATTTGCTTCTGTCTCCACCAGCTGGTGGCAAAGAGGTATAGCAATTCCGATATGGTTGATCACTTCTTCATTTTTCATTGGCTAAGTATTAGCAATTGACACATGTTGTGTTGGTGGGTCTTTTGATTAGCCCTTCACTTATCTCAGGAATGTGGCCTTAACACAGCATAAAGGTGGCAGTCTCTGCAAAAGAATGCCACCTTGTGGTTATCTTTGCTTCCGTCTTCACTCTAGCTTCATATGCTCTGTGTCTGTTCCTTTGTTTAAGCTTAAAATAAACGATCATAAAGCAACAGGTTCTCACTCATTCTTGGATTCCAAAACGAACTCATGGATTGGAAAATCACCAGATCCTACACATGAGATTACTTAGCAGTGGTTTAAATTTCCTAAAAAGCAATTAAATTAAAAAGAACAGTGAAAGAGAATCCACCGCCAGGGAGAGTGTGAGTGTTAATCAGAAACAAAGTGAACCAATACAGCGTCAGCTTATAGATCATTCCTGAGAATTTATGGATAATTCATTTGCAGATAAGATGGTAAATCGTATGTATTTGATATTGTTTTTCTGGGAATTTCTAGGAAGCAGAGGAATTTTATGGATCAATTCATTCATACGTTTCAAGCAAAATAAATATAACAATAGATGAGAATAATTTGGTAACACATGTGAACATAGAACATAGATCATTACAGCATAGTACAGGAATCTCTGCCCATGAAGTTGTGTCAACCTTTTATGCTACTCTAGGATCAATCAAATCTGAACCTCCAACATAGCCCACCATGTTTCTATCATCTATGTGCTTATCTAAGTGCTTCTTAAATGTGTCTGTTCATTCCACACACCCATCACTCTCTGTGTAATGAATTTATGTCTGACATTTCCCCTACACTTTCCTCCAATCACCTTAAAATTATGTCCCCTGGTTTTAGCCATTTCTGCCCTGAGAAAATGTCCCTGGCTATCCATCACATCAATACCATTTATCATCTTGTACGCATTTACCAAGTTACCTCTCATCTCCTTCACTTCAAAGAGAAAAGCTGATTTATTGTCTTTCTGAACTTCTTCCTCTTGCCTTCTCCCCATGGCCTTTGGTGTCCTAAGTTTTGCATTTGGCCCAAATCCCTCCAAGGTCATTAAAATGGATCAAGATAAACTCCTGCTGTTTTATAGCTTGTTTTATAGCTACAGTATAAATATAAGTATAGAGAAGGAGAGCATCTAATCCATAATGCTGAAGATGGCTCGCAGAACAATCTCATTCCATTACATTAGTTTCATTGCAACCTGTTCTCCCCATATTCCCTTCAATAACCCCATCCCCACCATTTCTAGAATCAGATTCATCTCTGAGACATGTCGTGAAATTTGTTGTTTTGTTCCAGTGTTAAATTGCAAGACGTAAACATTATGGTCCATCTGTGTACATACATCTATTGATGCTTCTGGACACATCTTCAGTGATGTTCCTGGAATCATCGGGTGTTTCGGGTCTTTCAACATCATACAACCTCCTCCAGGTGACCCAGCTGGGACTGATCAGACCCCAGCTTGTGTCCAGATGGCTAGCTACTTATGACTCCATGGCTCCCCTCTTTTGAGCCACAGCCATCTTGAGGCCCTCTCTGCCGCATCGGTGGTACTGCAGATGGCTCTCCTCTTCCTCTCTCCCTCGATGCCCAAAGTGCTGAGGGCTCTAACCAAAGAATGGGCTACGAATCCCCTACAACCAACCTCCACTGGGAGACACCTTGCTCTCCATCCAGCCTGCTGACAGTTGCTGACCAGTCCTGCGTACTTGGAGATCTTATAATAATTGTTGTCATGGCTTGCAGCTTCCTATCGACCCCTCCCTTCGCCGTTGCCTCCAGAATTTGGTTAACATCTTCATCAAACTGCTTCCACAGTGAAGTCATGTTAGCTGCAGGCCATTTGATCCACCTCCTGTTAGACTTCATGTTCGAGGGATTAGTTTGCAACACTTGGAGGTTCCGGGCACTATGGGGTGACTCCGGGCCTGGCCCCTCCTTCGTCTCACCAGGCTGGACACCTGCGCGTTGTGTTGCTCCTGCTCCCGCCAAACACTTCATCCTCGCTTGGTGGATCTTCAAGCCACAATCAGCAATAGATTAATAAAACACTAAATACCTAAATAATGCAAAAAGAGGATAGTGAGATAGTGTTCATTCATTCATATACCGTTCAGAAATCTGGTGGCAGAGGGGGAAATGCTGTTCCTAAAATGTTGAGTGTGTCTTTTCAGGTTCCTATACTTCTCCCTGATGGTAGCAATCAGAAAAAGGGCATGTCAACCTGCCAGGTAATCAACTCCCAAATCTCAGCTCCCTACAAAAAAAAACAAACTAAAATGGAACAGGCACATCAATCCCCAAATCCCATCTGCTGCACAAAAAACAAGCAAAATGGATCAGAGCACATTGACCAGCAAATGCCCCTTCCTGCACAAAAAACTACTCCTGGCAGGAGTAAAAACCTCATAGCAGGCAGGAGGCAGGCACTCCACTGAACTTGTATCTGCATACCTCGACTCTATTTTATCCTCCCTGGTCAGTCCCCTCCTACCTACATCTGCAACACTTCATATGCACTTGATTTTTTCAATTCCCTTAAGTTCCCTGAACCTGATCATCTCATTTTCACTATGCTGTCCAGTCCCTATATGCGTCCATCCCCCATCAGGATGGCCTCAAAGCTCTCCGCTTCTTTCTGAACAGGCCCATCCATTTCCCCTCCACTATCACTCTCCCCCGTCTGGCGGAACTGGTCCTCACCCTCAACAGTTTCTCCTTCAGCTCCTCCCACTTCCTTCAAACCAAAGGTGTAGCCATGGGGTACATAGATGGATCTCAGCTATATCTGCATTTTTGTCAGCTACATGAAACAGTCTATTTTCCAAGCCTACTCTGGCATTGCTTCCCAACCCTTCCTATGCTACATTGATGGCAGCATTGGTGCTGCTTCCTGCTCCCATGCTGAGCTTGTCGATTTCATCAACTTTGCCCCCAACTTTCACTCGGCCCTCAAACTTAGTTGGTCTATTTCCTATACCACTCTTCCCGTTCTCAACCTCTCTGTCTCTGTCTTTGGAGACAGGCTATCTACTGATGTCTTTTATAAATCCACTGACTCTCAGTTAACCAGACTACACCTCTTCCGATCCTGTCACTTGTAAAAATGCCATTCCCTTCTCTCAATTCCTCCGTCTCCACCACATCTGCTTTCAAGATGAGGCTTTTCATTCCAGAACAACTGAAATGTCACTGGGCGGCACGAGAGGTCGTTCCTGCCTGTGGCCATCGAACTTGCAGCTCCTCCCGTGGAGGGTCAGACACCCTGAGCCAATAGACTGGTCCTGAACTTATTTTCCATCTGGCATAATTTACATTTTGTTGTTTGATTGTTTGTGGTTTTTGTATTGCTATATTTACGCTCTATTCTTCGTTGGTGCGGCTGTAATGAAACCCAATTTCCCTCGGGATCAATAAAGTATATCTATCTATCTACCTATCTATGTTCTCCATCTCCTCCTCCCCACTGATATCCTTCCTGGTACTTATCCTTCCAAGCAGAACAAGCCCAACACCTGCCCCTACACCTCTTCCCTCACTACCATTCTGGGCCTCAAACAGTCCATGCAGGTGAAGCAACACTTTACCCAAGAGTCTTTTAGGGTCATCTACTGTATCCAGTGCTCCCGGTGTGGCCTCCTGTATTACGGTGAGTCTCAACATAGATTTGGAGACCACTTCTTTGAGCGCCGTTGCTCCTCTGCCACAAAAATCGGGATCTGCCACAAGCCACCCATTTCAATTCTACTTCCCATTCCCATTCTAACATATGTATCCATGGCCACCTCAACTGCCACTATGAGGTGGAAAGAACAATACCTTATATACCATCTGGGTAGCCTTCACATTGATTTCTTGAACTTCTGGTAATTGCTGCTTCCATCTCTCTTTCACCATTCCCCATTCCTGTTTCCCTCTCTCACCTCATCTCCCTTACCTGCCCATCACCTCCCTCTGGTGTTCCACCCACTTCTCTTTCTTCCATGGTCTTCGACACTCTCCTATTAGATCCCCCCTCCTCCAGCCCTTTACCTCTTTCACTGATCAACTTCCCAGCTTTTTACTTCACACCCTCACCCTCTCCCTCTCCCAGCTTCACCTATCACCTTGTAATACTTCCTCCCCCACTCCCACCTTGTTACGCTGTCTTCTTCCCTTCCCTTCCAGTCCTGATGAAGGGCCTCAGGCCGAAACATTGACTGTTACACTTTTCCATAGATGCTGCCTGGCCTGCTGAGTTCCTCCAGCAATCTGTGTGCGCTGCTAGTGAGGCAGGTTTGTGTCTGCTCCGGCTATGGTTGCCCCCTGTTGGAATGGGGTGTAAAATTGTTATTTTCCTTGGAGTTTAACTTTCCTATGCATGTTTGTATTTTTATAGCATAATTGTCTATACATATGTAATTGTTCAGTGAACTTTACAGTAATTATGGTACAATTGCTTCTATCTTTCAAAAAACCTCTTAATTTGCAGGAGCGGGTGTCACACTACTTGCAAATGGCTATTTTATTGGTTAATTCTTACCAATGAATTTTTGTTATTTCTAGTTTTGTTATCGCTGGCTTCCTCGCTTCTTTCCAGTCCTGAAGCAGGTCTTGGCCTGATGCAGTGACTGTTTATTCCTTTCCATAGATGCTGCCTGACCCGCTGAGTTCCTCCAGCATTTTATGTGTGTTACTCTGGATTTTCAGCATCTACAGAATCTCTGTGTTTATTATCTCTAGCCTGGGTATGAGAAGACCACAGTCACTTTTTAGTTTGTTTCAGTTTTTTTTTCCTTCTTTTTCTCTTAGTGCTTCTTCTTCTTTGTTCCTTCAACATTTAATCAATCATCTGTGAGCAGCAAGTTTTATTCCTCATCTTCACTTCTGGAGAACCTTTGGATCCCGAAAGAATCAGGATCCAACATCTCCAATGGTTCAGGTGCAGCGTCCAACCCTGGTGATGTAAAAGGTACAAATAAACACTGACTGGATCTGGATGTTTGTGGATCAGTAGACCCACAGTGAGGCAGAGAAGTTGGTGGGATGGGATCACGGTTCTGATGTGGAGAGGGAGGAGGGAGAACAGATCAGTGAGGAGGCAGAGAGAGGTGGGTAGGTAAGGCAAGAACATACGTCATGAAGAAATGACTAGGAAGAGTGAAAGATGAATGAAAAAGAGAATGGGAGAGAGATTTCCATCAGTCTCAGACCTCATGTTGTCCTCAGCAGTGTTTAGAGCAGAGAGCAAATTAGAACTGGAATTGGTTTATTATTACCAAATGTACTGAGGTACAGTTAAAAACTTTTCTCAAATTCTGTTCGTATAGATCAAATGATTACTCGATGCATTGAAAGAGTACAAGGTAAAATAATAGCAGAATATAAGACAAAGTTTTCAATGTACCTTGTTACAGAGAAAGCACAGTGCAAAATGGACGTTGCCGTCTGCAGATGTACCCATTATAAATCACACTGAACCTCAGCTGGAGATCAACGGGGTTGAGGCAGGGTGTCTGACCTGGGACAGGTTGTATCTTTGCTTTATTTCCTCTTCTCTAGGCACATCTTTTGTCTATTCTCACGATCTCTCTCTCCCCTAAAAGGAAGTTAGGTTTAAAGGGACGGGCCATTATGGGAGCAGCCAATGGGAGTGGATGGAGTTCCAGTGGAGATCTGAAGCTTTGGCTCAAGAGGCTTCAGCGAGAAGAGGTGGAGGCCAAGATCCCAGAGGCCATTTTGGAGCAGGAACTGTATGAGTGTGCCAGTGTAGGAGTCAGAGGGCTGAAGCTTCAGATCAAGAGGCTTCGAGAGGGAGGCACAGGTGAGTAGCAGGTAAGAACAGGTACAGCTTTTTTTTATAGTTGTTGACTAAAAAGGTATCACATTACAACTAATTCGATTACAACTAACATAATGGAGCTAGTATTCATGTAAACATGAGGAGTCAGGGTTTGGCTGAGGCAGACCTGGAAGAAATACGGCAGGGCAGAGTTCAGGTGGACTGAAAGGGAAGGACAGAGTGCTTGACTCAGGCGGACCTGGAAGGAATGCAGCAGGGCGGAGTTCATGGGTATCAGAAGGGGAGAGGCAATGTGTGACTCAGGTGGACCACGTAGGGTGAATCAGGAGTTGGGCTGTACGGAGTGAAGGAACAATTACACAAAGAATTAAGAACAGGAATCAGGCAAAGGGTGATTGGAAGTGAACTGGGCAACATGAAAAGGGTGCAGACATGACGGGGTGAGGCACAAATCCAAGAGTGTAATTGGAATTAGTGTAGAGAGGTGTAAGGTCTGTATAGATATAGGGCCTCTTTCTATGCTGTATGACACAATGTTGAATTATGCATGTTAATCGAGGTTGGACATGCTGAGAAGTTATTGATTTCTTAAATTTCCAAATCAATAGTAATATTAATCTTAAGGATGCTACCAAGTAAAATGGAGTGAAGACCAAAACGGGAAGAGTGAAATGCCTGAATTCTGAAGAACATGCCTGCTGATAACCTAGCCAGAGCTCAGATCCATGCTCACTAATGGGCTTATAACCTATTCACTGGCCGTCTTCAGGATTAGATGGCTGAAAACTCACACTCCTGGAGAAAGGAATGAAGCAGTCCTTTACAAGTAATTTAATAATTCAATACTTAGATGAGCAATGTAGGTCTGTGAAATTTAAGAGTACTATAGATTAATGGTGAGTTCTCAAATCTCATCAGTGGGGAGACATGTAATTGTGGCCTCAGGTTCCTCTTGTTTGGCAAGGCGCAGCCAACCAGTGTCCTGCTGGTTGGTTAGTTCCTATCATAAAGGAAATAGAATGTAGATTATCTAAACTCAGTTCTGCCGTTAGTTGGCAACGTTCAAGTAAATGTACGTTCATACTTCTGGAACTAAGGAATCACATCTAAAGTTTAAAGTTCAAAGTAAAATTTCAAATCAAATCAAATCAAAAAACTTTATTGTCATTCTAACCGTACATCAGCTCTGCAGGGCAGAATGAGACAGCGTTTCTCAGGAGCAGTGCAATCATAATTATTATCAGAGTACATATATGTCACCACACAACCCTGAGATTCTTTTTCCTGCAGGCATACTTAGCAAATCTATAGAATAGTAATTGTAAGCACAATGAAAGAGCAAGAAGATAAGAGACAACACACTGCAAATGCAAATATAAATAAACAGCAATAAATAACGAGAGCATAAAATAAAAAGATAGAGTCCTTAAAGTGAGATCGTTGGTTGTGGGAACATTTCAATGGATGGGTGTAGTTGTCCTCTTTTGTTCAAGAGCCTGATGGTTGAAAGGTGGTATCTGTTCTTGAACCAGATGGTGCGAGTTCTGCGGCTCTTGTACCTTCCATCTGAGGGCAGCGGTGAGAAAAGAGCATAGCCTGGGCGGTGAGGATCTTTGGTGATGGATGCTGCTTTCCTATGACAGCATTTCATGTATATGTGCTCAATGGTTCGGAAGGCTTTACCTGTGATGTACTGGGCTGAATGCACTAACTTTTGAAGGATTTTCCCTTCAAAGGCATTGGTGTTCCCATACCAGGCTGCAATGCAGCCAGTCAGCACACTTTCCACCATACATCTATTGAAGTTTGTCAAGCTTTTTGATGTCATACTGAATCTCCACAGACTCCTGAGGAAGTAGAGGTGCTGTCGTGCTTTCTTTACAATTACATTTATATGATAGGTCCAGGACAGGTCCTATGAGGTAGTGACACCCAAGAATTTAAAGTTACTGATCCTCGCCACCTCTGATCCACTGATGAGGATTGGCTCAAGGACCTATGGTTTCCCTCTCCTGAAGTCTACAATCAGTTCCCTGGTCTTTTTGAGATCGAGTGAGAGGTTGTTCTTATGACACCACTCAGCCAAATTTTCAATCTCGCTCCTGTATGCTAATTCATCACCACCTTTGATACAGTCCACAGCAGTGTTGTCATCAGCAAACTTGTATATGGTGTTGGAGCTGTAGTTAGCCTACAGTCATAGGTGTAAAGCTAGTAGAGCAGGGGACTAAGCACACAGCCCTGTGGTGCACCCGTGCTGATGTAGATTGTGGAGGAGATGTTTTTGCCAACCCGAACTGACTGGGGTCGACAAGTGAGGAAATCCAGTTGCACAAGGCGGCATTAAGGCCTGGGTCTTGGTGTTTACTGATTAGCTTTGAGGGGATGATGATATTAAATGCTGAGTAATTGATAAAGAGTATCCTGATGTATGTATCTTTGCTGTCCAGATTTTCCTGTTGCTTTGGCAGGCAAACCTGAGCGGATCCAAGTTGCCACTCAGACAGGAGCCTCTCAAAACACTTCATCACTGTGGATGTAAGTGCCGCTGGGTGATGGTTATGAGGCAGGTTGCCGCGTTCTTCTTGGATATTGGTACGATTGAAGCCTGCTTGAAGCAGGTGGGTACCACACACTGCTGAAGTGAGAGGTTGAAGATATCCATGAACACACCAGCCAGTTGGTCAGCACAGGACCTCAGTACTCGGCCACGCACTCCATCCGGACTGGATGCTTTCCTTGGATTCGCCCCCTTGAAAGCAGCCTACACGTCATCTTCAGATACTGAGACCAAAGGATCATCAGGAGATGTAGGGGTGCACAGTGGTTCCCCCAAGTTTTGATGGTCAAAGCGAACATGGAAGGCATTGAGCTTATCTGGAAGAAGTGAAGATCTGCCATCCACCGTGTTGCTTGATTTAATTTTGTAGGAGGTTATGGCATTTGAAGTCTGCCACAACTGTTGAGCGTTCCTTGTTGATTCCAGTCTAGACCAGAATTTCCACTTCGCCTGCGAAATGGCTTTCCTGAAATCATACCTGCACCTCCTGTAGCATTCTTGACCTCCACACTTGAATGCCTCTGATCTAGACCTCAGTAAAGTCTGGATTTCATGGTTCATCCAGGGCTTCTGATTGCGGAAGACCCCAAATGATTCTGTGGGGCCACACTCATCTACAGCTGTTTTAATGAAGTCTATTACAACCCTGGTATAGTCATTCAGATACTCAGATAAGTGCTTGAACACGGCCTTTAATCACTCCCACGACCACCTCGTGGTTGTCTTGATCTCTGGAGACTTGCTCTTTAAGCTCTCTCTGTCTGTAACCAGGTAGCAGGAGTACAGACAAACAGTCTGATTTGCCAAAATGTGGTCTCGGGAAGGAACGATAGGCATTCCTTATCGTAAAGTAGCAGTGGTCTAGTGTGGTGCGACCACTGGTGCTGTAGGTTATATACTGGTAATAATTGGGCAGGGTTTCTTCAAACAGGCCTGGTTAAAGTCATTGACTAAAATTTGACATGCATTGGGATGGGCTGTTTCATCGTGCAGTGTCGCGAGTGCTTTCTTATAGTCAGCCGCTGGTGGTATATGAACTATGGTTAGGATCACAGATGAGAACTCTTGAGGTAAATTTAATTTCTTAAAGTTTCCCTGCATAAATCTCTGTTTTAAAGACTGAGACATTGCATACTACAGCAACACAGGAATAGCAGGTACACAATTTCTCTGCTGTCTGGGTTGGGAAGTTTGGAGCTGAATAGCAGGCTTCTGCACATGCTATGCATCTTACAGTGTGCCAAGTGGGTAGTTTTTCCTTGTGCAACAAGGTTATCCACACAGAAATACAAATATTGTCCAGTCTTTAAAAAAAATTCTCAATATTAGTCTTTAATAGAATTCAATTAAGTTATTACAGATATTTGAGTGGTACCAGCAGCTATATTTAAATTAAAAACATGCAGGGAACTTACATAACACAATATAACTGATCATATCCATGCAATGTTCCAATGCAGAAGAAAATTCAGGAATAGTGAAACAGGGCACAACTGCTTGAAATCCTAAAATAGACAAACACTTTAAACCTCTACCGAGACTGGAGCTATAGTGACAACCAACTACGTTTAGAAAAGATTGCTCTGCATTTTAGCGTTCGAGGTAACTGAAAAATTCTCTGCTGTACAGTCCCATGCTGTCTCTCTTGCCATAAGAGTTTGGACCCACATTTGTTGGTTTGTATTTGGTGGGGGTTCGACTCAAAAATTCTGCGAGACGTGATGTTACACAAGAGGCAGTGTTGCACTTCCCCCTTTTCACAAAGACGCTGCAAGAATAAATTAAATAAATAAATGCCCTGGAATAGACTAATTATAGAACATAGAACATCACAGCACAGAAACTGGCCCCTTCACCCAAAATAGGTTATATTCAGTTATATCAGAGTGCTTTTTCAAGAAATACCCCATAATAATACAAGAAGTTTCATAATATGGACATTGTAAAATGAACCTATCACATAAGAGGAAACTTAGAAAAAGGAAGAGGTGATTTATAAGAACCAGAATCAGGTGTTCGTATCGCTGTCTTACATAACGTGAAGTTTGTGGTTTAGTGCAGCGGTACATTGCAAGCACATAAAATGACTATAAATTACTAAGTAAACAGTGCAAAACAAAAGAGTAACAAAGTAGTGCTCACGGGTTCTTAGGCCATTTAGAAATCTAATGGCCGGTGGGGGTGGGGGGGGTGGATTGAGATTGGGGGAAGCTGTTTGTGAACAATGAGAGTGGGTCTTTAGGCTCCTGCGTCTCTGCCCTGATAGTAGTAACGAGAAGAGGCATGTCCTGAATGGTGAGGATCCCTAATGATAGATGCTGCTGCCTTGTTCATATACCAGCACTTGAAGATGTTTATGATGATGGAGAGGGTAGTGCCTGCAATGGAACTGGCTGAGTCTACAATCTTCTGAAAGCTCTTGCAGCCCTGTATAATAGAGCCACCATACCAGGCTGTGATAACAAGTCAGAATGCTCTCCATTCTACATCTATAGAAATTTGCAAGAGTCTTTGGTGTCAAACCAAATTTCCTCAAACTCCTAATGAAGTATAGCCATGGGCTGTTTTCTTCGTGATTGCATCAATAAGTTGGGCCCAGGATTGACCTTCAGAGATGTTGGTACCCAGGAACTTGAAGCTGCTATCCTTTTCCATCACAGACCTCTCAATGAGGACCAATGTGTTCCTCTCACTTTCTCTTCCTGAAATCGACGATCAATTCTTTGGTCCTGCTAAAGGCGAGGGCAAGGATTTTATTGCTAACAACTTCTGAACCAAATCCCCCAAGTAGGCCAGTGCACCTTACACCTTTTTAACCACCATATCAATTTGCATTGCAAGCTTCAGGGATCTATGAATGTGGTTCCAAGACTCCCTTGTTCCTCCACACTATTACAAATGCTGCCATTAACTTTGTATTCTGCCTTGAAGCTCAAACTTCCAAAGTGAATCACTTCATACTTTTCCAGATTGAACTCCATCTTGCCACTTCTCTGCCCAGTTCTGCATGCTGACTAATACCAACTCTTAATACCAACCGCAAATCTTCTCACTATCCACAACACCACCAACCTTCCTGTCATCTGCAAACTTACTAATCCATCCTTCCACTTTCTCTTCAAAGCTATTTATAAAAATCACAAAGAGCAAGGGTCCCAGAAGAGACTTCTGCATAACATCACAAGTCATGGACCTCCCCACGGAATATGTCCAACTATTACCACCCTCTGCCATCTATGGACAAGCTAATTCTGAATCTACACAGCCAAGTATCTCTGGATCTCATGCCTCCTGACTTTCCGATTGAGCCTATAAGTTTGAGCCTTAACCATGACATATGGTAGATGTGAGTGCTACCGGTTGATTGCTGTTGAGACACCTCACCCTGTTCTTCTTGGTCATCAGTACGGCTGCCACCCTTATGAACAAGAGGGAAGCTCCAACCACAGCAGTGAGATGTCTTGAACCTTGATATGCTGATCAAACTAAAATGTAAATAATTATTTTATTTTAAGAGATACAGCGTGGAACAGGCAATTCTTGCCCACCGAGCCATGCCGCTTAGTAGCCAGCTGGTTTAAGCCTTACCTAATCACAGATTGTGTTGGGCACGTGGCCAAGTGGTTAAGACGTTCGTCTAGTGATCTGAAGGTCACTAGTTCGAGCCTCAGCTGTGGCAGCGTGTTTGTGTCCTGGAACAAGGCACTTAACCACACATTGCTCTAGTGTCTGTGTGAGGAGTGGCGCCCCACACAGACTTCCAATCTGCACCATGTAAGGCATGAAAATGCCTGACGCAGGCCTCTCATGGTCTGAGTCGATGTTCCCTCCCTCCCTCCCTCCTAATCACAGATAATTTACAATGACCAAATATCCTCTTAACTGGTATGTTTTGGACGGTGGGAGGAAATCAGAGCACCTGGAGGAAATTCATGTGACACAAACACTTTGCAGATGGCAGTGGAATTGAACTTCTGAACTCCAGTGCCCCAAGCAGTAATAGCATTGCACTAACCACTATGCTATCTTAAACTAAGGTGTCATATGTTCCAACATCCATAGCCCTTAGGAAGGGTGAGTTGCACATTTTTTACTTTCCCTCCAAGATGCAGGAACATTTCTCTTTCCACAGATGCTGCCTGACCTGCTGAATGTTTCCAATATTTTCTTGTCTCAGTTCCAACTATAGAACTTCTGTATGACTAATTTGGCAACCTACTGTTAACTTGTGCAAACTCATTATTGAACTGTAAATACAACAGAGCAGTTATATCGCAACATTGTCCAAATGTTACCTCAACTACTTCTGGGAGGTGCTGTCAGAAGCAATATTAGATGAAAGATTGTTGACATCAGAACAGCCACTTCAGTTGTTGAAAATAATATTAGATTTTCCTTTCAGCCAGAGATCTGAGATTCAAGGCAACTAGATAAATGACTACCCAGCCTTACTCAATATGGGTTTTTAGCCAACTGCTCTGCTCTCTCTACACTCATGACTGTGCACCCAAGCACAGCTCAAATGCTATCTACAAATTTGCTGACGACACAGTTGTTGTTGGTAGAAGCTCAGGTGATGATATGCAGATGTACAGGAGTGAAAGAGATCCACTGATTGAGTGGTGTTGCAATAACAACCACACACTGAACATCAGCAAGAGCAAAAAATTGATTGTGGACATCAGGAAATGGAAGTCGAGGGAACACGCACCAGTCCTCATTGAGGGATTGGCAGTGGAAAGAGTGAACAATTTCAAGTTTCTGGGTGTCAGCATCTCAGCGGATTTATCCTGGGCTCAGCAATCATGAAGACATCTCATCAGAATCTCTACTTCATCAGGAGTTTGAGGAGACTTGGGATGTTACTAAAGACACTTGCAAATTTCTATAGATAGATATAGAGCGCATTCTGACTGGTTACATCAGAGCCTGGTATGGAGCCTCCATTTCACAGGATTGCAAGAGGCTGCAGAATGATACATCACAGGCACAACACTCCCATCATCAAAGACATCTTAACAAGAGGCAGTATCTCAGGAAGACGTCATCTATCAAGAAGCACCTTCGCCATCGGGGACATACCCTCTTCTCGTTACTATCGCCAGTGAGGGGACACAGAAGCATGAGGACCCACATTAATGATGATGATGATTGCACGTTCTAGTATCAATTGTTTGGCGACATTAAAGTATAAAGTATAAATGATTCAGAAACAGCATCTTCCCTTCTGCTATCTGATTTCTAACGGCCCATGAATCCCTGAACAATACCTTGTTAATCCTCTTTATCGAACTATTTATTTAGTTCTGTAATTGATACATTTTTAAGTCTTTGCAGTGTATTGCTGCCGCACGACAATGCACTTCATGTCATATGTCAGTGACAATAAAGCTGGCTCCGAATCTGATCTGAAGGGGTAGGTACAGTACGTCACTGAGAGCTTCAAACAGCTCTGGAAATTAATGCCCAGTTATCTGTTAAGCTGTTCCTAACTGCTAATCAAGTATCACAATATGAAAGCAATATTAAAATAATACATAAAATAATTTTATATCATTGCAATCATTCTAAATTATAAATATTCTTTATGCCTTATACATAGAAATATTTTTAAATCACTCTTTCTTCCATTCTCTCAGACACCAATTAATATTACTTCAGCTGAGAGAGAGAATCTAAACTGCAGATTTTACGTTAAGCCTATAATTACTAAATATTATTACGTAATATTAAATCGGAGACATCCCAGAATTGATTAATGTAATTAGAAGAATCTCTTCACCATTTCCTGTTGAGACATGTCCACTTTATTTAATAACGCAGTTCATGAATACACTGAGGTATGACAAGCAGGCTCCAACCTGAATAACCCCTTTTTATGAATGCTTAGTTTCCAGCTAGACATATGGAGGTCAAACCCTGAGATAATCAGTGGCCCAAGAACATCCCATTCAAAAAGCTAGACATGCCAGATCAGTGGATTATTATCTGCCCCTTTATACTATTCTAGCTTTGTGTCCCTAAACAGGTCAAATTTCCAGATATCTAAACTTCAGGCATTCCTTTTTGTCCACCTTAAATTTGATATTTAGAAAGGCATCATTGCTTCCAATATTATAATACAATTAGCTTTTAACAACATCTTGGGTTTTTGCCTATTTGGCTAGTATTAGTCATGTTGTCTGACTAGAGCCACTATTCCTTATTCTAGATGGAGTACTTGCCTTCTTGTCCTTGTCTCGAATTAAAATCTTGAATTTCATTTTTTTTAAAGTATTTACCTTTGTATTTCATAATGATGTCAACTAACAAGTTTTCTTGTTTTTTTAGCTTATTAATTGAACTTCCAACAATAGGGATCTAATTTAAAAAGTGTGTCTACTCACTTGAGTAATTATCTCCCTGGCATTTTCTATCTGTGATCTAACCACAGCACCTCACAGTTTAAATGCAACTTTCTCTAGATAATCCATTTTGACTTCCTAGTTCTGCACTCAACTGCTTGTTTGGTTATTAATTTAATTACTTAGTTTCATGCATAGTTCACAATGCGCTGTGAGAAGGCTACATTCACGCTTCTCATTACCACCAACAGGGACGAGGCATAGGAGACTGAAAACCCACTCGATGTTTCAGAAACAGCTTCTTCCCCCCTCCAACCAACAATTTCTGAATAGCCCATGAACCCATAAACACGATCTCACTATTTTAGCTCTCTTTATCACATTACTTATTCTCTCTGTATATATTGGATAGTGTAGAAGACTGGCAAAGTATACAGTGTGATATAGATCAGTTGCAGATATGGACAGAGAAATGGTAGATGAAGTTTAGACCAGAGAAATTTGCTTTTGGCATAATGTCCTTCATAAATCAATCTATTGAATACAGAAGATGGGGTGTTCTGCTGAAGTTGTATAAGACATTGGTGAGGTCCAGTTTGGAGTATTGTGAGCAGATTTGGTCACCTACCTACAAGAATGATGTAAATAAAGTTGAGAATTGGTGGGGATATATTGTGGTGAGATCAGGAGACAACGATGGGACTGGTGAGATCACACCATCGGGAACTGACGTGGACTCTGCAGGCTCCGTAGCCTCTTCCTGTCCTATAGTATATAAATCCTGTATTTGTTTTCTCTGCGGAAATTTGCAAATCAGAACTTGCACAATACAGGCCTACATGTATTCATGATCTCTCCCCTGCCCTATATTGTTAATGTGCAAGCGTATATTTCATCATTTCAGCTATGAAGTAGAGCGTAGAACTGAATTGTTAACCCATCCCTCCTGGTACTGCATGTTTTGGTTGTAATCTCAGTTTCTGATTTTACAGGTCCTTCACATCAGGATGCCGTAGAGCAAAGCGAAACCAACTAATTGAGAAGGTTATTCAGGATCGTGCAGGATGTGGTGAAGGTACCTCTTTGACTTAAAAGGCTCTTGCACGGGGAATGCAGCTGACCCGCCAGTGGGAGATCTCTTCCTCAGCACTGGGATCTGCCAGGAGTACCACTCAGGGAGCATGGTGTCTGACTCACGGGGAACAGCAGAGTACCTGATTTGACGAGAAACAATAAGCAAAGTTATTAAGGATGGCATGGTCATGTAGGGGTTAACATAACACCAATACAGTGCCGGTGACCTGGATTTTGTATGTTCTCCCCATGAATGCCTGTGTTTCCTCTGGGTGCTCTGCTTTCCTCTCATATTCCAAAGGTGTATGAGTTTTAGGTTAATTGCTCACATGGACGTAATTGGCCAGTGCAGACTCGTTGGGCTGGAGGAACCTTTACCACTTTGTATCCCTAAATAAATAAAAAATAGGAAAACAGAAAGCAGTAAACCATTTGGAGAGCAGTAATATTTTTTGGCTTCTGTCCCTGCCAAATTGGATCTGAATTGCCTCTACTGCCCGTCCATATAAAGATTAGCACATACAGACTTCCCGAGGACAGCCCTGACGAAGGGGCTCAGACTGAAATGTCAACTATTCATTTCCCTCCATAGATATTGCCTGACTTACTGAGTTCCTCCTGTAGTTTGTGTGTGACTGTCCTGAGGATAACCAAGATCCGTGCATACGTTGCTTCTGTATAAGCCTCTATTGCCTCAATCTTAACGATTCTTAACACTCTTGTTCAAATCCTTCAATGACCTCACCTCTCTCATTGCTGTAATCGTCTTTAAACCCCCTGTTCACAGTGCGATTATTGTTCTTCCACCTCTTGTGTCTCCTCCTTTCTTTAATCACCAGGCCTTTAACCATATAGGCTCCATTTAAACCATCCAGTAAACCCGTCTCCCTATCGTTCTCTCTTCCCTTAATATGATGTTTAAACCCCACTCACTTGATCACGTACATGATTCCCATTACTCACAATTCATTCATTGGCTCAGTGTTAGCCTCAGAATCAGGTTTACTTTCAATGTCACACATGATGTGAAATTTGTTGTTCTGCAGCAGCAACACATTGCTAAATTACTATAACTTACAGAATTAAAAAATATAAACTTTAGCCCAATTTTAGCCCTGTGGCATAGCTTGGAACTTTTTATCTTGTCAAAGGCACCATATAAATGCAAGATGTTCATTTTTTGGAGTGTGACACACCAACACAGTATCATATTCATAAACAGTCACTGTTTTGTGAAACATTCTACCATGATCTTTTTTGACACTCCCCCGGATTACACAAGTAATCTAAATTGCCCAGTATAGTTCAATAGAAAATTATAAATTCTATTTAAAACTTAATATAAAAGATATATTTTTTCTATATATTTTAATGAACATTTTAAATATCTTTTTTCTCTGATTGAAATATTCACAGCTCTGAAAGTATTCTCTTTAAAACATTCATTATTCTACCTCAAATACAGCAAAGAGAAATCTCCTACAAGATACAGAAAATTCTTCAGTAAGTTTAAGGAAAGTGAGATTTCAGGAGATACTCTGTTTACTCCCACAAGGTGACAGAGACTGACATCACTGTCTTGGTTTACTGTCTTGTTCCTGTTATCGGAGCCCACTTGGGAACATGGCTAGCTCATTTTGTCAGTTTGCCATGAACCTACTCCCTCTCTCAACTCAATATCAGTGCCTCAGAACATAGAACATTACAGCTTAGTACAAGACCTTCAGACTACAATATTATGCCAACCCTTTAACCTTTTCGAAAATCTATGTTATCCTTTCCTCCTACATAACCCTTCATTTTCTATCATCCATGAGCCTATCTAAAAGTTCTTTTTAAGTGGCTCTGCTCAATTTTAAAGCAATCCTTAAGTTTGATTTACTTGGTATGTAAAGTAAAAAAAATGCAGTGGAACACCCTGATATAGAAACATAGAAAACCTACAGCACAATACAGACCCTTTGGCCCACAACGCTGTGCCAAACGTGTACTTACTTTAGAAACTACCGAGGGATACCCATAGCCCTCTATTTTTCTAAGCTCCATATACCTGTCCAGGATTCTCTTAAAAGACTCTATTGTATCTGTTTCCACCACCATTGCTGGCAGCCCATTCCCTGCATAAAAAACTTACCCCTGACGTCTCCTTTGTACCTACTTCCAAGCACCTTAAAGCTGTGCCCACTCTTGTTAGCCATATATCCTAGTGACTATGGCATCACTTGTGTTTCAGAGAATCAGAGGATTGCTGGTTAAAGTCCTACTCTGAAGAATGAAGCCCATAACCCAGGCTGTATTTCTGCCTAGGGAGTACTGTATTGACGGGTCTGGTGTCACATGAGTGAGACTTTAAACCACGGCTGCAACACTTTTGCAACTTCTTCCTATAAAATATAGCTGCTCTGAGCTACTTCACTGCTTAAGGGAGACAATAGATTAGGCAACAGGAAAGAGCAATTTGCAGTTATCATGAAAATCAAAAACTACTGATGTTGGAAGTCTAAAATAACAGCAGAAAGATGCTGGAAACACTCATCAAGTCAAGTGGCATCTATGAAAGGAGAGACAGAAAAATTACTTCCTTTCAATGTTTTCTAAATCTCTGCAGGACTAAAACACAAAAGATTCTGTCGATGCTGGAAATCCAGAACAACACATGCACAATGCTGGTGGTACACAGCAGGTCAGGCAGCATCTATGGAGAGGAATAAGCAGTTGTCCTCTCAGGCTGACCCTTCATCAAGACCGGAAATGAAGGGGGAGGAAGCCACATTTAAGAAAGTGGAGGGAGAGAAAGTCATACAAGGTGATAGGCGACACATACAAAATACCGGAGGATTCTGCAGACCAGGGAGAATATATGGAAAAGAGTAAACAGTCGTCATTTCAGGCTAAGACCATTCATCAGGATTCTTTTCCGTAGATGCCGCTTGGACTGCTGAGTTCCTCTAGCATTTTGCGTGTGTTGCTTTGATCTCCAGCATCTGCAGATTTTTTCGTGTAGGTGATAGATGAAGCTGGGTGAGGTAGTGTGGAGGAGGGATAATGTAAGAAGGGGGGAGGTGATAGGTGGAAAAGGTAAAGGGCTAATGAAAAAGGAATCTGATAGGAGAGGAGAGTGGACTATGGAAAACGGGAAGGAGGAGGGCTACCGGTAGAGAATAGAGTCAGAATGTGGAAGGGAAAATGGAAGAAAGGGGAGGGGGGATATATTTACAAAATTTAGAGAAATCATTGTTCATGCTGGAGGCTACACAGTTGGAATATGAGGCTCCATCCTGAAAGTGGTCTCATCGAGGCAGTAGAAGAGGTATGGACTAATATGTCGGATTGGGAATGTGAAGTAGAATTAAAATGGGTGGCCAATGAATTGCAGGATTGATAAAGAATCTTCCATCTGAAGCATTAAATCTGTTCCTTTCTCCACAGATGCTGTCTGACCTGCTGTGAGTTTCCATTATGCTTTGTTTGCATTTGACATTTATTTTGATCTCAGTGTTTCTCAGCTAATGAAATAGTTTATAAAGAGAACAAACAATTTAAAGTTCCTCCAATGACAATAAGATTTAATAGCCTGATAAAATGGTGCCAGGTTTGATTATGCCTTGGAGTCTTTTACAGACAGCCAAGAGAGCAGCAAGTGTTTAAAGCCTCGCCCAGTTATCATGACTTCTGTCAGTAAAGTACTCACTTAGTGCGATATTGAACATGGGGTACATCGTGAGAGAGACAAGAGATTAGACACAATTGGAATGTTTTCTCTTGAGCTTTGGGGGGTGAGAGGCAAAATGATATAACTGTATAAAATTAAGAGAAACATTAATAAGACGAGCAGTCGGAGTCTTTTTCCCCAGGGTAGAAATGACAAATACTAGATTTAAATTAGAGGGAGGAAGTTTAAAGGAGATTTGCAAGATTTTTTTTTAAACGGATAGGTGCCACAGCAATTGTTGGATAGGGCAGACGTTTCGACATTTAAACCAGCACATCGAAAACGTATATTAATATAGCGTCCTAGCTACTCCGCATTTGGCTTCCTGTATCATTTAGAATTAATTTTAAAGTTCTTTTACTTCTTTTTAAAGCTGTCATTGCGATCAGAGTGCATCACAGAATCGTTTTCGATTTTAAATCCTGCTCCTGTTCTCAAGTCTTTTTCCGCCGGTCTCTTTTTTTTTGAACTACGTTCCTAAACTGTGAAGTCCAATACAGTAGCTAAAACTGAAAGGGACGAAGACACACTTGACACATTTAAATGCCAGCTCAAAACTTATTTATTTAACCTTGCTTTTAACTAACATCTTTTTGTCTTTCATTTTCATCTTTATTTTCAGTCGTTTGCACTTTATCTCATTGTAAAACACTTTGAACTACATCGTCTGTATGAAAAGCACTCTATAAATAAATTACCATTACTATGTGATTATCAATACCTGCATTGTATTCATAAAAAACATCATTGATTAGTACATAATCCAGGGAAAGTGGTAATGATACACAGACCTGCTTGGGACAGCCCGTACTCCTTCCAGCGAGCTGAGGTGGAACACAAAGGCGACAAGGAGGACGGGGAAGAGTTTCAGACAGTCCATGATTAAAATGCGGAGTTACAAACAAGCAGGAAGACGTTGAGAGAAACTTTCAGAGGCAGACTGCAACCTTCCTTAACTTGCGCTGGAACAACTCCTACCGCACCCAGGTTACTGTTAAAGGCGAAGAAGCGGGTTATAATTCGGATTCTAGCCGTATGCATTGAATGTTATAGAGTTTGCGATATTTCCCATCTGCAAAATTAGATTCGACGTTCATTTCAAATACTACATCTTTAGACCGCTGCATTATAAAGTATACAATGAAACGCATTTTCATTGACATTCACTAACACACAACAAACAAAAAAAGCATCGCCAACGGTCTAATTGTAGACATGGTTACGAGCTAGGGTGTGGGACATCAGTCAGGGTACCCGGGGTTTAAAGCAGGGTGATGGGAACTGGAGGCAGATCAGATTCGAGGTGGGAATTGTGAGACGGAGTTCATTTTGGAGTAAGATATGTTCGTTACTTACAGGAAGAAGCGCTAAGACCTCTGCTGGAATTCAGACACCCCCCGAAGCCCCCTTTTCTCGACAGCACGCTGGGGGTTCCCGCTCTCTCGTCTTGTTTCTCATTGCTGGCGAGTGCCTCTGGTCTTTTAAAGCCCGGCACCTCTCGGCTTTATTTTGACGTCAGCCGGTTGAAGAGACACCCAGTGAAGGAACTTGATAAATCGCCCGTGGATAAAAGCAGGAGTCAGTGCCCTAGTTAGTATCCAGGCGTCAGCTCATTAATAGCAGATGGGCTGTACTACATCATTCTAATCCAGAGAGATACAGTATAACAGTTGTTGCAACTGCTGAGTTCGATACTTGATTCACAACCAACACCCACTTTGTGGAGTTTACAACTGAAGTTCGATGACGGCGCGGCCGTAAAACGAACCCTCGAAGGGTAGTGAAAACAAATGGACAAACTCAAGTCTCCCACGTCCGATCTTATTGAGTTACGGACCCACTGTTACCATTGTCTGGTTACGGGAAGATTTGAAACGTCAAGTTCTCCTCAGTTTCATGATGCCATAGAGAATGCGACATGGAAACAGGATCTTCGGCCCGTCTCGTCCATGCACGCCCACCTCGTTCAAACGATGCTGCGGGTCGGAGAGAGAACCTCATTAAAAACTAAGTCTGAAGTACCAGGATAGAGTGGAGATGGAGAGGAATTTTCCGTTTGGTAAACCAGCCTAGGATTAGAAAGCACAATCTCAGAATAAAACGACTCAAGGAGGGTGGTGAGTCCAGTATATTTAAGGCAGAGATTGATAAATTCTGAATTGGTGTAGGGTTAAAGGTTATAGTACATTGGATTGTACAGCACAGGACCAGGCTATCAGGCCCACAATGTTGTGCTAAATCAGCTAAAAAATAAATCAAAAACACCCAAACTCTAATCCCTCCTACCTACGCAATTTCCATATCCCTCCATCTTCCTTACATCCATGTGCCTATCCAAATGTCTTCTAAATGCCTCCAATGTATTTGCCTCTACCACCATACCTGGCAGCACATTCCAGGGATCCACCACTCTGAAAAACGTATCTCTGTCATCCGTTTTGAACCTACCCCCTCTCACCTTCAATGTATGCCCTCTGGTATTAGACATTTCAACCCTGGGAAACAGATGTTCCCTGTCTACTCTGTCCACGTCTCTCATAATCTTATAAATCTCTGTCAGATCTTCCCTCAGCTGCCGCTGCTCCAGAGAAAACAACCCAAGTGCATTCAGACTCTGATGATAGCACATCCCCTCTAAACCAGGTAGCAACCTGTTAACCCCTTCTACACCCTCTCCAAAGCTTTAACCTCCTTCCTATAGTGGGGCAATGAGAACTGTATGCAATATCCAGATGTGGTCTAACCCGAGTTTTATAAAGTTGCAACATACCCTCTTGCCTTCTGAGCTCAATGCTTCGACTAATCGAAGCAAGAATTCCATAAACCACTTAACCACCTTATTGTGTAGTTAATTTCAAGGAGCTATAAACTCGGATCTCAAGATCTCTGCGTTCAGCAACCCTGTTAAGGACCTTGCCCTAGGCAGTGTACTGTCTCCTTGCATTTGCCCTACCAAGGTGCAACACCTCACGTTTATCTGGTTTAAACTCCATCTGCCATTTCTCTGCCAATATCTGCAACTGATCTATAGCGTGCTGTATTCTTTGCCAGTCTTCTACATTTTCCACAACTCCACCAATCCTGGTATCCTTCTCAAACTCACTAACCCACTTATTTACGTTTTCATCCAGATCACTTATTTGTACATTACAAATAGCAGAGGTCCCAGTACAGATGGGCTGTGGTACACCACTAATTACCTCCAGATTGATTAAAACACTTCAACCACTACCCTCTGTTTTCTGTGCACAATTCAGTTCTGAATCCAATCAGCCAATTCACTGTGGACCACATGTATCTTAACCCTCTGGGTTAGCCTCCCATGAGGGACTTTGTCAAATGCCTTACTAAAATCCATGTAGACAACATCCACTGAATCAATCTCTCCCATCACCTTCTCAAAAAACTCAGTTAGGTTGGTAAGACATGACCTGCCCCTCACAAAGCGATGTTGACTCTCCCTAATTAGGCCATGGGTTTCCAAATGCTCATATATCCAATCAATCACTATGAATTTTCTCCAAAAATTTCCCTACAATTGACATGAAACTCACCGGTCTATAGTTCCCAGAATTTCCCCTTGCTCCCTTCTTAGATAGAAGTACATTAGCCACTCAGCAGTCCTCCAGGACCTCGACTGTAGCTAGAGAGAAAAGTATTGGTCAAGGGCCCAGCGATCTGGGCTCTTGCCTCCTTCAATAACCTGGGGCAAATCCCATCAGGCCCTGGGCACATTGACCTTAATTCTAATTAGGAGGCCCAACACCTCCGCTTTCTTGACCAATAAGTGCCTTAATGTATTTATACTCTCAGCAAAAAATTTCCTGGCCCTCCATATCCTTTTCCTAGGTAAACATTGAAGTAAATTGCTCATTAAATACCTCACTCATATTCTCCGCATTCAAGCAAATGCTCCCCCCCCCCTTTGTTCGTGAGTGGTCCCACTTTCGCCCTAGTTATTCCTTTTGTCTTGATACATATATAGAATGCCTTGGGATTCACCTTGATCCTATTTACCAAGGACTTTTCATGGCCCCTGCTGGCTTTCTTAATTCCCTTCTTTAGTTCTTTTCTGGCTTCTTTATTCTCTTCATGTACTTTTCCTTTTCCTTCTTGACTAAATTCATTAGCTCTCTGGATATCCAAGATTCTCTTATTTTTCCATCCCCATCCTTCCTTCTGACAGGAGCACACCTTTTCTGTACTCTGTGCAATTGATCTTTAAACACCGTCCATATGTCTGATGTGGATTTGCCAGAGCAAAAGGTGTTCCCAAATAACTCTACTTACATCCTGCTTAATACCCTCATAATTGGCCCTACCCCAATTTAAAATTCTCCCGCAAGGACCTTACCTATCCTTATCTATAGCTATCCTAAAAGTTAAGGAGCTGTAGTCACTGCTCCCTAACTACTCACTCACTGAATGGTCAGAAACCTGACCAGGCTCATTACACAGCACCAGGTCCAGTACAGCTGCACCTCTCACTGGGCTGTCCACAGGCTGATTTAAGAAACCTTCCTGGATACACTTAATAAATTCTGTCCCATCTAAACCCTTGCACTAGGAGGTCCCAGTTTATTCTGGGGAAGTTGAAATCCCCCATGACAACAACCCTATTATTTTAACACATTTTCTCAATCTGATTACATATTGTTCCTCAATGTCCCAATAGCAATGGGGAAAGTGAGGAAGGTGGTGGGGGGGGGGTGAATGGTGTATCTGTATTATAATCCCATAAATGTGATTGCACCCTTCCTAATCCTGAGTTCCACCCAAATGGACTCAGTGTCTGACCCCTCCATTATGTCTCCTCTTAGCACAGCTGTGATATCTTCCCTGACTAGTAGTATAACTCCCCCCACTCTTTTACCTCCTTCTCTATCTTTTCTAAAACTTCGAAAAACCTGGTACATTAATCACCCATTCCTGCCCCTCTCTCACCGAAGTTTCAGTAATGGCTACGACATTATAGTTCCATGTACTGATCCATGCTCTAAGTTCATCACCCTTACCCATAGTACTCCAAGCATTAAAATATAAACACTTCAAACTGTCCGATCATCATACCTGTTATTTTGATTTTGCCTTTCAATACTTCCCCTCACATCTACCTTCCAGTCTGATCCTTCCCTTATTGACCTGGTGCTGTGGTTCCCAGCCCCCTGCAAATCTCCCGGCCAGGACATTAGTTCTCCTCCAGTTTAGGTGCAACCCTTCCCTCTTGTTCAGGGCACCCCTTCCCCAAAAGTGGTCCCAATTACCTAAGAACTTGAAACCCTGCCCCTTGTATCATCTCCTCAGCCACTCATTCATCCATGCTATCACCCCATTCCTACCTAGCCCGTGGCACCAGAAGTAACCCAGAGATTACTACCTTGGAGATCCTCTTCAGTCTCTTTCCTAACTCTGTATATTGACTGTGTAGGATCTCTTTCCCTTTTCTTCTAAGGTCATTGGAGTCACTATACACCACAGCCTATGGCTATTCACCCTCCCCCTTGAGAATATAATATCCTGCAGCCACTCCCGGATCTTAGCACCTGGGAGGCAACACGCCATCCTGGTGACTCTTTTGTGGTCTCCCTTCTGTTCCCTAACCGTCGAGTCCCTTATAACCACCGCACTGCCTGATTTGACCCTTCCCCGTCGAGCCTCAGAGCCGGCCACAGTACCACCAGCCTGGCAGCTGTTGCCATGCCCCAATGGGTCACACACACCCCACACCCCACTCCCCTGCAGTATCCAAAAAGGTATACTTGTTGCAGTAGGGAATGGCCACAGGGGAACCCTGCACTGACGTCCTAATCCACTTACCTCTCCAGGTGGTCACCCATCTTCTGTCTGAAGCCTGAACTCTGGGTGTGACCACCTCTTCAAAAGTCTCATCTATAATATCTCCAGCCACTTGAATGATCCCAAATACGTCCAACTCCAACTCCTACACCTAGGCATAGTGTGTTGTGGGGAGAAAACTGCCTTTTTTAAAATCTCCCTTCTGGAAAGTGCCAAAGGGCTACCTAAACAAAAACTTCACACTCAAAGTTCCTTCCCCCGACAGTTAATCGGACCAACCAGTCTACTTAGCCTCTTCTCCCCCCACTTGGTATCTATTACCCTGTCACTGCACTGCACACACTTTAAATCATTTTTATAATGGTTACATTGTAAATATGTGCCATTATTTATGCATATTTTATTCCATGTAAATGTATATGACGAATAGAGATGATCCCTGAGTTAATCTTGATCCTTCTGAAGGTAGGAAATGGGGCTTAGAGAAGAAATAATCAGCAGAACTGATTACATTGGGTAAAATGGCTTAAATATACTCTTACATGTTTCTTATTGTCTTATGTCAACTGTGATGCTTACCTGAGTTAGTCCCGTTTGCCTGCATTTGGCACATATCCTTTAATATCCCTATACCTGCTCAAATGTCTTTTGAACATTGTAATTGTACCCACCTATACAAATTCCACTGGCAACTTGTACCACATGCCCACCACACTCAGAGTGAAAGAGCTGCCCTGCGGGACCCCTTTAAACCTTTCCCTCCTGAAGGGGTAGCAATGCAAAGAAGGTTTCCAGAGTGAGGCAGATGTTAGAACTGCTCCTTTGCAGCTCCAGTGACCTGAGTTCATTCCTGGCCTCTGCTGCTCCCTATTTGCAGTTTGCATATTCTTTCCAGTGCTGTGATCTCCTCCAATACCCCAAGGACAGAAGGCTTGGTAGGGTGAAAGGACACTGTAAATTGCCCCAAGAATTGAAGGGAATGGGAGGAGAATAGAAACATGGGATTAATGACGATGACTATTTGATGGTCAGTATGGTCTCAGTGGATTGAAGGGTTTGTTTCCATGCTGCTTGACCCTGTGACAAATGGTCCTAGCTGGAAACTCATTTCAGGTCTCAGGGGATAAGCAATGGAGATGCACACAAAAGAAACAGCATTTTGCAAAACTGTTTGGCCTTTTGCTGCATTCAGCCACACATTAAACACACAGAACAGCCAAATACTTCCCCCACACCGATCTTACTTCCACTAGTCCTGGTCTTAGGCCATATGTGAGCATTCAATTGTAATCCAAATTTTCCCATTTATTCTTGCTATCACAATGCAACTATATGTGCATCTTCAGAACTCCCTCACATCACCCAGTTTTGCTGATGAGAAACATAGAACAGGATTATAAATAGTATTCAATGCCTTCTCCATAGGACTTTCAACCCCTTTATCTCAGCCCCAGGAGGAGGAGAAGATGGCGGCGCGATGCAGCGTGCAGCAGCCACTCTGGTGAATGATATCTGTTATCTGTTAAGTAGGGTGCCATGCACAATCCTGATTTGACGGAGATGGACGTGAGAGTATGGAGGAACATCTGGTGAAACTTCTGAAATGCTTTCTTCGCTGCCGCTGCTACTGTGTGATCCAGAATCTCCTGAGGAGAAGTTCCTGAGTCCTCGGCTTTGCTTGTTACTCGGCGGCCGGGGCGGGGTCGAAGCGCTCAGCAAAGATGGTGCTCGGTGCTCGGTGTCAGAGGGCTGGTCGGAGGCACGAAGTTTTCGGACGGACTCAGAGTCGGCTGTGGTCGGGTGCTTCCAATGCATCGCCAGTTGTTGGCGCCTGTAGGTTTATGACAGGGAGAGTTTCTCCCTTCTGTTGCCTACCTTAGATGATGAGTTGATCAGGTCTTGAGGCTTTTTTTTACCATGCCCATGGTCTGTTCTTTATCAAATTGTGGTATTGCTTTGCACTGCTGTAACTATATGTTATAATTATGTGGTCTTGTCAGTGTTAGTCTTTGGTTTGTCCTGTTTCTTTTGTGATATCACTCTGGAGGAACATTGTATCATTTCTTAATGCATGCATTTCTAAATGACAATAAACGAGGACTGAGTGTCCTGATAATCTAATCTAATCTATTACAGACCATCCCAGATTATGATCCCCTAACAAATGGACAAACATATATTACATACAGCAATGCTCAGGAATGGAAAAACCTATGGAAAGTGGTGGAATTTGCCCAGTTCATCACAGGCAACACCCTCCTCACCACTGAGTACATTTACAAGAAGTGCTGCCACAAGAAAGCAGCATCCATCATTAAGACTCTATAGCTCATGTGCTCTATATCTTGGACCAAAGTGGCATCTTGTCTCTAAATACTTGACCAGTGGAATTCCTGAAAGGGCAGGTAAAGGGTTCACTGCTGCTGGGGAAAGATATCCAGTAATGGTCCCAATGAAGATGTCAATTTCATCCTTTCTCAGATAAGTGACCCAAGTGTGGTCTGACCAATGCTTTATAAAGCCTCAAATATCAAAGGAAGCAATGTTGTTAAACTTTATATGATGGAGCCAAACTGCTATTGATTTTGAGTCATCCCACTGCAAGATTTCAGTCCGTTGTTAAGGCCTGCAGCAATGTTCTGGTCAAGCGATTGATGATAGGACATCTGGTCAGATTCAGTGTGAGAAAGTAGTGTAGTATCAACACAGTTCTGTAAGCTGGCATTGAGGACAGAACCAGGAGGTAAGGACGTTCTGGGGACAAACATCTTGTGCAAAAGAGTAAAGGTGACGAAAGACATCTGATAATCATAGAGCTTCCAGTTAAACTAATTATGGAATGGTGGTAGCTGGAAATTGTAGAAACACTGTGTGTGGAAAAGAATCATATCCATGCAAGTGGCGATAAAGAACCAGGCTCTGTCTTGGAGACAATGTGTGATGAGGTGCTTCATGGATAACTGACAGCACGGACTCTACAGACTGTACAGACTGCCCATTGCGGAAATCCCAGCGTCAGGGACTCACAGAAGAATTTGCTGCATTAAGTGCTGGCTAGGTTCATCAGAGCAGGTAGTGCTTGAACACACACAGTAATTCTTTGAATTGCTTGAAAGTTCAGAGATCTGAATTGTTTGAAACTAATCACAGTTAATAAAAATGCTGTTCTCAAGGAAAATCATCGTCTGGTGTGCTTATTGTGTCACATTGAATTCACAACAGTCTAAATGTGGATCAAAAAGTGCTGACTTGAGATGCTAACACAATTTCTCTCTCTACAGACACTGCCTGATCTGCTGGGTATTTCAGCACTTTCTGTTTTTATTTACATTTCCAACATCTACATTTTTTTCTTTGACTTGTAAATCACCTATATTCATGTGAAGTCAAAACTGGTCAGGAACCTGGAGTTTTTAAGCTGATGGATTAACTGACAGATCTGCACCATTCGTCCCTCTGTTCACTGCCGCTTTTCGATTAGACTGCAAACCTCATACCTACACTGTCAGACACTGTCCTATGTTTTCATATGGCCTGCCGCTACCTACGATAGAAGAGTTCCTCCTGTCAAGAGTCACTTGTCACTTTATCACCTCCTGTCAGAGTCACCTTATGTACAGGTACTCCTGCACTTAATCACTTTATGTACTGTACATATGCATGCAGCCTATGTAGATTAGCTAATCTTCTGTATATAAGGCCATACTCAACAGTTACTTGTACATTGTGTTTTATAGGATTGCTTTTATATTTATATTTATTGTGTTTTTATGTTCATTGGGTTTTTTATGCTGCATTTGATTTGGAGTAACAATCATTTTGATCTTCTTTACTCTTGTGTTCTGAAGAATGACAATAAACATTTTTGAATCTTGAATGGTGATCACTGTTGAGGAGAGTGTTCATAGTTTATTCGGCCTGAAAGGA
This sequence comes from Mobula hypostoma, assembly GCF_963921235.1. Taxonomy (NCBI): domain Eukaryota; kingdom Metazoa; phylum Chordata; class Chondrichthyes; order Myliobatiformes; family Myliobatidae; genus Mobula; species Mobula hypostoma. Next base: position 11,015,491 of record NC_086116.1, read on the forward strand.
TCAGCACAATAATGCATTGTAATTGGCTTCTACAGTGAGGAAAATGGTTGAGGTTAACCATCCAATCTAGCTGCTTCTTCCTTTTGAACAAGGCTGTGTATTCAGGAGCTGAAAGTCAATGATGAGTTCTAGACATGGAAGGGCTTCAGGAGAAATCCTTCGCCCTTGCCCTTTGGAAAATGTACAGACTAAAGTGGTTCATGATGCATAGTTTCAGCTCAACTGATATTATTGTTATTACAGAAGGAGGCTTCAGCCATGAGTGAATCGAGTACAGTAACACTTTATTGTATGGTACTTACAAATCACTCAGGCAGTATACAGATGTGTATATGTGCATTTTAGTTACATATCTATTTTTATCTAAGGAGAATCATTTGTTTGAAGTGATTAATATAATTGAATTCTATATTTGTTTGCATAAGCTGGGTACTTGACATTAACTACATTATTTATGTGATTGAAGATCAGAATAATACTGGTTCCCATTAGGTTTAATCTACCCTGGTCACTTCTTTCACATACTTCAGTATGCTGAAAGCCATTCATTTAATGATTGACACTTACATGTCCTGAAATTCTGGAGTCTCTTGTAGACATCTTCTCCCTCCAAGCCCCAAGCAGGCAATACTGTAACACCCACAAAATATGCTGGTGAACACAGCAGGCCAGGCAGCATCTATAGGAAGAGGTACAGTTGACGTTTCAGGCCGAGACCCTTCGTCAGGACTAACTGAAAGAAAAGATAGTAAGAGATTTGGAAGTGGGAGGGGGAGGGGTAGATTCAAAATGATAGGAGAAAACAAGAGGGGGAGGGATGGAGTTAAGAGCTGGACAGTTGATTGGCAAAAGGGATACGAGGCTGGGAGAAGGGAGAGGATCATGTGACAGGAGGCCTAGGGAGAAAGAAAGGGGGAGGGGAGCCCAGAGGATGGGCAAGGAGTTACAGTGAGAGGGACAGAGGGAGAAAAGAGAGAGAGAGAGAGAGAGAGAAAAAATGAATAAATAAATAAATAAGGGATGGGGTACAAAGGGGAGGTGGGGCATTAACAGAAGTTAGAGAAGTCAATGTTCACCCCATTAGGTTGGAGGAATATAAGGTGTTGTTCCTCCAACCTAAGTGTGGCTTCATCTTGACGGTAGAGGAAGCCGTAGATAGACATATCAGAATGGGAATGGGACATTGAATTAAAACGTGTGGCCACTGGGAGATCCTGCTTTCTCTGGCGGACAGAGCGTAGGTGTTCAGCGAAATGGTCTCCCAGCCTGCACCAGGTCTTGCCAATATACAGGAGGTTGCATCGGGAGCACCGGACGCACTATATCACCCCAGCCGACTCACAGGTGAAGTGTCGTCTCACCTGGAAGGACTGTCTGTGGCCCTGAATGGTGGTAAGGGAAGAAGTATAAGGACATGTGTAGCACTTGTTCCGCTTACAAGGATAAGAGCCGGGAGGGAGATCAGTGGGAAGGGATGGGGGGGACAAATGGACAAGGGAGTCGCGTAGAGAGCGATCCCTGCGGAAAGCGGGGGGGGGGAGGGTGCGAGGGAAAGATGTGCTTAGTGGTGGGATCCTGTTGGAGGTTGCGGAAGTTACAGAGAATTATATGTTGTCCTGGAGGCTGGTGGGGTGGTAGGTGAGGACAAGGGGAACCCTATTCTTAGTGGAGTGGCGGGGGGATGGGGTGAGAACAGATGTGTGTGAAATAGGAGAGATGTGTTTGAGAGCAGAGTTGATGCTGGAGGAAGGGAAGCCCCTTTCTTTAAAAAAGGACAGCTCCTTCGTCCTGGAATGAAAGGCCTCATCCTGAGAGCAGATGCGATGGAGACGGAGGAATTGCGAGAGGGGGATGGCATTTTTGCAAGTGACAGGGTGGGAAGAGGAATAGTCCAGGTAGCTGTGAGAGTCTGTAGGCTTATAGTAGATATCAGTAAATAAGCTGCCTCCAGAGATAGAGACAGAAAGATCAAGAAAGGGGAGGGAGTTGTCGGAAATCGACCAGGTAAACTTGAGGGCAGGGTGAAAGTTGGAGGCAATGTTAATGAAGTCAACAAGCTCAGCATGCGTGCAGGAAACAGCGCCAATGCAGTTGTCGATGTAGCAAAGGAAAAGTGGGGGACAGATACCAGTATAGGCTTAGAACATGGATTGTTCCACAAAGCCAACAAAAAGGCAGGCAAGCTGGGACCCATACGGGTGCCCATGGCTACACCTTTAGTTTGGAGGAAGTGGAAGGAGCCAAAGGAGAAATTAATAACAGTAAGGACTAATTCCGCTAGATGGAGGAGAGCGGTCGTAGGGGGTAACTGGTTAGGTCTGGAACCCAAAAAGAAGTGGAGAGCTTTGAGACCTTCCTGGTGGGGGATGGAGGTATATAGGGACTGGACATCCATGGTGAAAATAAATTCATATGACAAGCCACTCAATCCTGGAATCATTTTCATGAACCTCCTTTGAAACCTCTCTAGCTTCAACACATCCTATCTAAGACAAGGGGCCCAAAGCTCCTCACAATACTTCAAGTGATGCCTCACCAGTGCTTTGTAAAGTCTCAACATTACATCCTTACTTTTATATTCTAGTCCTCTTGAAATGAATGTTACCATTCACATTGCAGGCTCAATCTGCAAATTAATTTTTAGGAAATCTTGCACAAGGACTCCCAAGTCTCTTTGTGCCTCAGTTTTTTGTATTTTCTCTCTATTTAGAAAATAGTCAATCCTTTCATTTTTTCTATCAAAGTGCATGACCATACACTACCCAACACTGTATTCCATCTGCCATTTCTTCCCCCATTCTCCTAATCTGTCTAAGTCCTTCTGTAGCCCCTCTAATCCTCAAAACAACCTGTCCCTCCACCTATCTTCATATCGTCTGATAAACTTTGCAACAAAGCCTTTGATTCCATCATCCAAATCACTGACAAATTACATAAAAATAATTGGTCCCAACACAGACCCCTGTGGAACACCACTCGTCACTGGCAGTCAACCAGAAAAGGCAACCAACCAGAAAAGCCTCATGTGTGGCACCTTGTCAAAGGCCTTCTTAAAATCTGAGTACACAACAACAAACAATTATCCTTTGTCTATCCTGCTTGTTATTTCTTAAAGAATTCCAACAGATTTGTCAGGCAAGGTTTTCCCTTGAGGCAACCATGCTGACTACAGCCCGTTTTATCACAGGCTTCCACATACCCTGTGACCTGATCCTTCATAGTCGACTCCAACATCTTCCTAATCACTGATGGTCAGACTAACTGGCCAATAGTTTCCTTTCTTCTACCTCTCTCCCTTCTTGAAGAGTGGAGTGACATGCAATTTTCTAATCTTCTGGAGCCATTCCAGAATCTACTGATTCTTGAAAGGTCATTACTTATGCCTCCACAATGTCTTCAGCCACCACTTTCAGAACCCTGGGGTTAACACCATCTGGTCCAGGTGACTTATCTACCTTCAGACCTTTAGGTTTCCCAAGTACCTTCTCTCTAGCTATAGTAACTTCACACACTTCTTGATCCCTGACACCTGGAGCTTCCACCATACTGCTGGTGTTTTCCACAGCGAGGGCTGATTCAAAATACTTATTCAGTTCATCCACCATTTCATTGTTCCCCATTACTACCTCCCCAGCATCATTTTGCAGTAGTCAGATATCCACTGTCACCTCCCTTTTAAACTTTATGTATCTGAAGGAACTTTTGATATCATCTTTAATATTATTGGCTAGCTTTATTTAACATCTTTACCTTCTTAATGACTTTTTAGTTGCCTTCTGTTGGTTTTTAAAAGCTTCCTAATACTCTAACTTCCCACTATTTTTTGCTCTATTATATGCCTTCTCTCTGGCTTTGATATTAGCTTTGATTCCTCTTGTTAGCCAGGATTGTGTCATCTTGCCTTTAGAATACTTCTTCCTCTTTGGGGTGTATATATCATGTGTCTTCCGAATTGCTTCCCAAAATTCCAGTTATTGCTGCCCTGCCAACATCCCAGCCAATGTTCTTTTCCAAGCAATTTTGGCCAACTCCTCTCTCATGCCTCTATAATTCCCTTTACTCCACTGATATACTGATACATCTGACCTTAGCTTCTCATCAAATTTCAGAGTGAATTCGATCATATTATGATCACTTGCCTCTCAGGGCTCTTTTACCTTCAGGGTCTACTATCAATTCTGGTTCATTGCACAACACACAATCCAGAATTGCTGATCTCCTAGTGGTCTCAACCATGAACTGCTCAAAAAAACCACCTCATAGGCTTTCTGGAAATTCCCCCTCCTGGAATCCAGCACCAGCCTGATTTCCCTAATCTACCTGCATATTGAAATCCCCCATGACTATTGTAACACTGCTCTTTAGGCATACATTTTCTATCTCCCATTGCAACTTGTAGACCGCATCCTTACTACCGTTTGGGGGTCTGTATACAACTCCCATTAGGGTCTTTTTACTCTTGCGGTTCCTTAGCTCTATCCACAATGATTCAATACTTTTTGACCCTGTGTTGCTTCTTCCTCATGATTTGATTTCTTTTTTTACCAACAGAGCAGTGCCGCCCCCTCTGCCTTCCTGCCTGTCCTTTCGATACATTGTGTATCCTTGGACATTAAGCTCTCAGCCATAATCTTCTTTCAGCCATAGTTCAGTGATGCCTACAACATCATGCCTGCCAATCTGCAACTATGCTGCAAATTCGTCGACCTTATTCTGTATACTGTGTGCATTTAAACCTATCACCTTCAGTCCTGTATTCACTCTTTTCAGTCTTGTCTGCCTTTCACATTGCAACTGATCCCATGAACTATAATTCTGCCCTGTCAACAGCCTGTCCTCACTACACATTGTGTCTCTTCGTAAACCAGTTATCTCATCTTCAGCACTACCATCCTCCAATACTTCTTGCATTGAAATATACGCAGCTCGGGACATGCCTACCTTTGTCTGAGGTCTTGCTAACATCTGTCTGCAAAACCTCTCCACTAATTATTCTGGCAGTCTGGTTCACATCCCCCTGTAGCTCTAGTTTAAACCCCACCGTGCAGCATCAACAAACTTTCCAGTTAGGATTTTAGTCCCCCTCCAGTTCAGGCGCAAACTGTCCCTTCTGTACAGATCCCACCTTCCCTGGAAGAGAGCAAAATGATCCAAAAATAGAACTCCCTCCCTCCTATGCCATTTCCTTGGCCACATAGTAAACTGTATTATCTTCCTAGTCCTGGCCTGATTAGCACATGGCACATGTAGCAATCCTGAGATCACAACCCCGCGAGAAATGTATCCAGTTGCAGCTTCTAATAATTTGCGTTAAGGAGTCGGAGCTGGGACTGGATGAACTCCAGATCATTTGGGAGGCTGAGAAAGTAATAGATAGGACATATCGAGAGATAATTACACCAAGGTGCAGGATAAAGGAAACTGGATGACAGTCAGGAAGGGGAAAGAGGTTAAGGAGCCAGTTTGGTCCCCACTGGACACTTGGCTCTCACCTCTGGCTCCAAGTAGCTGTTTGCACATGACAGCGGCCACACCCTGGTACACAGATTCAATAGGTGGACTAAACCAGGTGAGGGTAGCTGGTGGTCTCATACCCCGGTGGGATGGGGACCTGCCTGTACTAGTGTGCGAAGTCAGTTCCAGAGGACTGGGAAGATGAGATCTATAGTAAGATTCAATGGCTCGGAAGGTGGTACTGCAACACTCTGTGGAGAGTGAAGTCCATGACACGGCAGAGAAGACGTCATGATCATCCATTATAACCAAGGAAGATCCCAGTCTGTGATGCTTGTTTGTACCACTGGACCCGCACTCCTGACGTCAAGAGACTGGACCTGCCCCAGTGCAACAGCTTTTCCATTTCAAAACTCTCCCACACAGGTTGCCTGTCATCACTGGACACAGTGGACAACCACTATAATTAGCTGATTTGGATCTGAGGTGATGTTTCTGAATTGGCTGCAGATAATCGATTTTTCACATTGTGGGGTCTGTGCTGGTGGAGTAACTCTACTGGAAACCTTGGCTCATTCTGCAGTGTAACTCTTCAGTACTGCAGTGGGAACTTAGCTGAGTGTCACAGCCTACAAGCCACTTGTATCCCTTTTGAGATTTTGTTCCCAAATGTGAACCTTTCTCTGTCACCTTACTATTGTTCCCTGCCCCAAATTCCACACATCGGGCAAATAAAGGCCAACAATCCATTCACCATTTTGGTAGGTACCTTAAACATGTGACAGTCAAAGGTACCATATTTTACTAGTTGAGTCTGAGGTTCATCAGTATGCACTTGCTCTAGTCTACAATGTGCAAATATAACCGGGTAACCCCAGGTCTCTTAGTCTTCAAAGACGGTTATTTTTCATTAAGACATGAATAATAGAAGAGGGCCTTAAATTAATTTACTAATTAACATTCCAGATCACTATGGCAACCTGTTTAATTTTAAATGCCTGCATGTTTGTTGAGAAAATGATGGACTTCCAAGAAGAATTTGTAAACATGAGAAATTCTGCCGATGCTGGAAATCCAAAGCAACACACACATAAAGCAGGATAAACAAAGGAGAATCAGTTGATGTTGGGTACTTGGATTTTCAGGTCTTTGACAAGTTGCCACACATGAGGCTGCTTAACAAGCTATGAGCTCATGGTATTACAGGAAAGATTCGAGCATGGATAAAGCAGTGGCTGATTAGCAGGAGGCAAAGAGTGAGAATAAAGGGAGCCTTTTCTGACTGGCTGCTGGAGACTAGTGGTGTTCCACAGAATTCTGTGTTGGGACTGATTTTTTTACATCATGCGTCAATTATTTAGATGATGGAATTGATGGCTTTGTTGCAAAGTTTGCAGATGATATGAAGATAGGTGGTAGAGCCGGTAATTTTGAGGAAGTAGGGAGGCTATAGAGGGACTTAGACAGATTAGGAGGAAGGGCAAAGAAATGACAGATGGAATACAGTGTCGGGAAGTGTATAGTCATGCAATTTGGTAGAAGAAACGAAAGAGTTGACTATTTTCTAAATGGAGAGAATATACAAAAAACTAAGATGGAAAGGGACTTGTGAGTCCTTGTGCAGGATTCCCTAAAGGTTAATTTGCAGGTTGAGACTGTAATGTTAGCTTTCATTTCAAAGACAAATGAGATGTTGGCTTTCATTTCAAGAGGACTAGAATATAAAAACAAGGATGTAATGTTGAAACTTTATAAAGCACTGGTAAGGCCTCACTTGGAATATTGTGAGCAGGTATGGGCCCCTTATCTTAGAAAGGATGAGCTGAAACTGGAGAGGATTCAAAGGAGGATCACGAAAATTATTCCAGGATTGAACAGCTTTTCATATGAAGAGCGTCTGATAGCTCTGGGCCTGTATTCACTAGAATTCAGAAGAATAAGGGGTGACCTAATTGAAACATATTCAATGGTGTAAGGCCTTGATAGAGTGAATATGGAGAGGATGTTTCCTGTAGTGGGAGAGTCTAAGACCAGATGATACAGCCTCAGAGTAGAGGGGTGTCCTTTTAGAACAGAAATGAGGAGGCATTTCATTAGTCAGAGAGTGGTAAATCTGTGGAATTCTTTGCCAGAGGAAGCTTTGGAGGCCAGGTCTTTTTTATGTATATTTAAGGCAGATGTTGACAGACTCTTGATTGGTCAGGACATGAAGGAAGGCAGGGAGAAGGCAGGAGATTGGGGGTGAGGGGAAAATTGGATCAGCCATCATGAAATCATGGAGCAGACATGATGGGTCAAATGACCTAATCCTGCTCATATATCTTATGGCCTTATGGTCTTAAAATGCTGGAGGAATTCAGCAGGTCACACAGCATCCATGGAAATGAGTAAACAATTGATGTTTTGGGCCAAGATTCTTCTTCTGGACTGGAAAGGAAGAGAGAAAATGCCAGAATAAAAAGGTGGGGGGAGAGGAAGGAGGCTAGTTGAAAGGCGATACTTGAAGCTGGGTGGGTGGGAAAGGTAAAGGACCGGATAAGAAAAGAGTGGACTATTGAAGAAAGAGAAGTGGGGGCGACGCAATGGGAAGTGATACGCTGGTGAGAAGAGGCCAGACTGGGGAAGAGAGAAAGAGAGAAAGCGGGGGGGGGATTTCTTTTCCCTCTGGAAGGAGAAGTCATTGTTCATGCCATCAGGTTGGAGGCTACCCGGACAGAATATAAGGTGTTGCTCCTCCACCCTGAGGGTGTCCTCATCTTGACATAAGCGGAGGCCATGGACCGACATGTTGGAATGGGAATGGGAATCTGAATTAAACCATTTGGCCACTGGAAAGTTCAGCTTTTAGTGGATGGAGCAAAGGTGCTCGATGAAGCAGCCCCCCCCCCCCGCCCAGTTTACCATGGATCTTACATGTAGAGGAGGTTGCATCAGGAGCACTGGACACAAAAGAAATCCCTAGCAGAATTGCAGGTGAAGTGATGCCTCACCTTGAAGAACTGTTTGGGACCCTGAATGGAGGTAAATGAGGAGGTGAATGGGCGGTAAATAACCTTTACTGAGTGCGCAGAAAGCATAGGCTTAAACACAAGGGAATCTGCAGATGCTGGTAATCCAGAGCAAAACACAAAATGCTGGAAGAACTCAACAGGTCAGGCAGCATCTATGGAAATGAATAAACAGTCAACATTGCGGGCTGAGGTCATCAGGATTGGAAAGGAAGAGAGAAGTTTCCAGAATAAAAAGGTGGGGGAAGGGAAGGAGGACAAGATAGAAGGTGATAGGTGAAGCCAGGTAGGTGGGAAAGGTAAAGGGCTGGAGAAGAAGGAACATGATAGGAGAGGAGAGCGGACCATGGAGAAAAGGAAGAAGGTGGGGCACCAGGGTGAAGAGAACAGATAAGAGGCTAGATTGAGGAATAGAAGAAGAAGGAAGAGGGAGAGAAAAGAAAAGGAAGGTAAAATCAATGTTCATGCCATCATACTGGAGGCTACGTAGATGGAATATGAAGTGAGGCTTCTTCACCCTCAGAGTGGCCTCATCGTGGCAGAAGAGGAGGCAATGGACAGACATGTCAGAACGGGAATGGAGGTAGGAGTTGAAATTGTTGCCACTGGGAAATTCTGCTTTTTGCGGATGAAGTGGAGGTGCTTGACAAAGTGATCCCCCAGCTTACATCGGGTCTTATCACTGCATAACAGGCTATATTGGGTGCATCAGATACAATAGACTACCCCAACAAATTCACAGATGAAGTGTTGCCTCACTGGAAGGACTGTTTGGGGCCCTGAATGAAGTGAGGAAGGAGATGAATGGGCAGTTGTAGCATTTTTGTTACTGGCAGGGATGTGTACTCGGTGGGAGATTAGTCGGGAGGGTCAAATCAACAAAGGAGTCATGGAGGGAGTGATGCCTGTGGAAAGTGGAGAGTGGGGGGTGGGGTGTAAAGATGTGTTTGGTGGTAGGATCCTGATAAAGGTGGCAGGAGTTGTGAAGAATGATATGATGGATGCGGAGGCTCATGAGATGGTAGGTGAGAATAAGAGGAAATCTAACCTTGTTAAAGTTGTGGGAAGATGGAGTGAGTGTGGATGTCCGGGAAATGGAGGAGATGTGAGTGAGGACAGCATCAATGGTGGAGGAACACCATTTTTTGAAGAATATTCTCTGACGACCTGGAAAGGAAAGCCTCATCCTGGGAACAGATGCAGTGGAGATAAAGAAACTGAAAAAAGGGAATAGCATTTGTACAGGAGACAGGGTGGGAAGAGACATAGTCAAGTTAACCGTGGGAATTGGTAGGTTTCTAAAGGATGTTAGTTGAGAGTTTGCCTCCAGAGATGGACTCAAGAGAGATCGAGAAAGAGGAAGGAGATGCCAGAAATGGACCAAGTGAATATAAGGGTGTGGTAGAAGCTAAAGGCAAAGTTGATGAAATTGAGGAGCTCAGCATTTGTGCATGAAGTGGCACCAAAGCAGTTGTCGATGTAGCCAAGGAAAAATTGGGGAGCATTACTGGGGACGGCTTGGAACATTGACTGTAGTGTGTAGGCATTGAAGAGACAGACATAGCTAGGGTCCATGCAGGTGACCATGGCTACCCCTCGAGTCTGGAGAAAGTGGCAGGAGCTGAGCAAAAACTGTTGAGGGGGGAGGACTAGTTCTGCTAGAATGGAGGAGGATGGTGGTGGATGGGAATTGGTTGGTTCTTTTGTCAAGAAAAGAAGCGGAGAGCTTTGACGTCTTCGTGATGGGGGATAGAAGTGTATTGGGACTGAACATCCGCAGTGAAAATGAGGTTACTGAGAAGATCAAGTAATTGAAAGTTACTGAGAAGATCAAGAGCATGAGAAATGTTGCGGATGTAGGTGGGAAGGGACTGGACAAAGGGGGACAGAATGGAATTAGGATATGAGGAAGAGTTCAGTGGGGCAGGAGCAGGCAGAGACAATAGACCAACCCAGACAGTTAGGTTTGTGGATCTTGTGTAGGAGGTAGAAGCGAGCAGTGCGGGGTAAGGAGTTTGGTGGCAGTGGATCGGAGTTCTCCAGAGTTGATAAAGTAAACAATAGTGTCAGAAAAAGTTCTCTGATGGACTGAAGTGGTGTCCTCTTCAAGGGGTAGGTATGAGGAGGTGTCTGTGAGTTGCCACCCAGTCAGTCTGCCACACTACAACAGATCCTGCTTTGTCTGCGGGTTTGATGGCAAGGTTGGGATTGGTGTAGAGGGAATGGAGGGCAGTGCGTTCTGAGGGGATATGGTTTGAGGAGGAGAGAGGAATGATGAAGTTGAGGTAATTTATCTCGCCAGCAACTTGAGATGAAAAGATCCAGAGCTCGATGCCATGGCGGACTTGGAACTCACTGAGGTGAGAGCAAAGATAAGGCTCTTACAGGACAGAATGTTCTGCCTCGGAGAGGGGAAGTTTGGATGTAATGGTGAAGACACGGCAAGGATTAGATGTGGAATCAGAGGGGAAGAGATTTGTCGGTGCCAGAAGAGAGGGGGATATTGTGATGTTCAGGGAAGGTGGAGTGGGAGGAAGTTGGAGATTCCAAGGTCCCAATAGTGACAGTGGTGCCTGAGAAACATGGGAATGGAGAATGGTGGTGGGGGCAGGGGAGACTGGGGGCTCACCGGCAGCAAGGAAACTCTCAGTCTGGAGGTGCTTACGCTTAAGGTCCAGACTGGAGCTGGGGCTAGAGGCCATGCTATTTGCAGTCTGAAGATTCGGGGCTGTAGGAACCAGCAATGGAATCCGGGGTCTTTGGAACTGGTGATGCTCTGGACAACTCCCGAGACGTCCAGAGCTGTTGGAGCCGGGGATGAAGTTGGCAAGACCCCTGATCTAGGGGCGTCCAATCGAACTGAGGTCTAAGCAGGAGGCAGCAGGGATCACAATCTGAGGGGTCCAGGGCCAATGGAGCAGGAGACAGTGGGATCTGCAGTCTGGGAGCAGGCGATCTTCCAATCCATGCTGGATGTGAGGAAGGCGAAGAACCGACGGTTGAAGGCATGGATTTGGCAGAGAATGAAATGTCGGAGAGGTCCATGACAGATGAAGGAGAGAGTGTCCCCAATACTGAGACAGAGCCACCAGGTGTCTCTGCATAGAGGAAAGGGTGGCGCATAAAACTCAGGGGGAGAAGCTGCAGAAGAAGCAGTCAGTTGAATGTGGGTCAATCACAAACAAGAGAAAATCTGCAGATGCCGGAAATCCAAGCTACACACATAAAATGCTAGAGGAACTCAGCAGGCCAGGCAGCATCTATGGAAAAGAGCACAGCTGACGTTTCGGGCCCAGACACTTCGAAGGATCTTGGCCTGAGACGTCAACTGTACTCTTTTCCATAGATGCTGCCTTTCCTGCTGAGTTCCTCCAACATTTTGTGTGTGCTGGTTGAACGTGAGTACCTGGAATCTTCCCTGGGTTAACACTGGAGACCCGAAAACGGATCTGGAAGCCATGTGGAACAAGATGGCGGCAAAGATACGCTCCCAGGAAGGTAGTAGTAGCAGGTTTACCCCCAGATAGAGTTAACAAATACAAGAAGGCATAGTTTTAAGATCAGGGGTTGGGGATGTAAAGGGGACCTTAGAGGTGTTTCTTACACCTAAGGAGTGTGTGATATCTGGAACACTTTGTGCTAGAGGAAATGGTGGAATCAGATATAAGCACTACTTTGTAAAGATGTGTAGACAGACACATGAATGGACAAGGCATAGAAGAGTATGGACATAATGCAGACAAATAGGACTAATGCAGACTGGCAAAAAGGCCACCATCAGTCATGGTGGACAAATGTGCTGACAACTCTATGGCTTGAAAGAATCTCAAAGCATGAAACTGAGAAGGGTAAATTTTCATCCATTATTTTATCTATTCGTTCTATTTGCTGAAATTGAGCTCGTTCTGGTGGTGGAAAAAAGCCTCCACACTGGCCTGTGAATCTGTCTACCATGATAGACTATTTTCAGAGGGAGGAATGTGAAGAATTAAAGGTAGCAACCTTGCTGATGATTAAAGACTGAGTGAACTGCATATCAATAATTTCCCTTGCTTTAGTGATTTATTTTTTCTTTCACCATTTTCTTCTTTGTTTTCTTCATCTGTATAGCACAATGGCCCTTCAGATATGCTAAAGAATACAAAATGAGATACAAACTGTTTTACAAAGTTACTAGCTTGTAACTTTGTAAAGCAATTACCATCTGACTTGCAAAAATTTGCAACCTCTACTGTTTTTATTTCAAATTTCTGCTGCTTGCCATTTAAAAAATATTTTATTTTGTCTTTCTCATATACCAACAGATCTGTGTACACAAAGTGTTTTAGCTTTGTTTCTGATGACATTCACTTCAGTGCATGATGATAGTGTCATTAAATGATCCCACCTCTTAATTTTGACATTTTTTTCTTGACACTAATGTGTTTTGGTGTTTGTGCTACAGTAACGTTAGCATTCTGTGGTGAGTTAAGTACTTCAACTGTTATTAGTCACTAGCTTCTCATTTTCAAAGATAATCATCTTACAAGATCTGAAGGGAGTGCAGATATTTATAAAAAATAATCAACAGGATTTTGTTGTATAAAATTGATAGCTATTCTGCACAATGTTTTAATGTGTGTACCCAAAGGCCATGTTTTGTCACTCCCCATATGTTCTCCAAACAGATTTGATTTTCTTAAACAAGTGTAGTTCTTCATAAAGCAGAAACCTTGAGCAGTTTTGTAACATATTCCCCAAACAAGTTATACTTGATCAAAATCTGCCCCATACTCCACTCATTGTGGTCTGTCACATTTTGAAAGAGTTAGTTTCCATAAACATTGAATTGTAGATATGAATTTATAGAGTGGTACAGCATGAAAATGAGCCCTGTGCCCGTACTGACTAACAAGCTCTCATTTTCACCAATTCGACACCAGTCCCATTTTATTCTTCCCAAATTTCCATCAGCATCTCCCAGATCCTGCCACTCTCCTTCGACCAGGGGCACTCTACCACAGCCGATAAACCAATGAACTTCCATGTCTTCGGAATGCGGAATCAAACTGGGCCAGCCAGGACAAGCCCACACAATAATAGAGAGAACATGCAAACTCTACACATGCTGCACTGGACGTCAGGACTGAAACCAGGTTGCTAAAGCTATGAGTTGTGGCCATTCCTTCAACCTTATTCCAAGTCTCATCCCACAACTGACCTTCTTAAACAGGAATTTTCATTTATCAGAAACAGAATCAGAACCACTGGCATGTGAAATTTGTTGTTATGCAGCAATAGTACATTGCAATACATAATAATTAGAATGCAAATTACAGTAAGGTGTATATATATTTCAGAGGAGTGCCTTCATTCTCTCCCTGTGATGCTGAAAAACCCCACAGATCTCAACATAAAATATTGCAAATGCATTGCCACGCTAAAATCAAGCGTCGTCTTCCCTTCAGCACAACTGATGAACGGTCCTGGCCCGAAACGCCGACTGTTTACACTTTTCCTAGATGATCGCAGGCCTGCTGAGTTCCTCCAGCATTTTGTGTGTATTGCTTGGACTTCCAGCATCTGTAGATACTCTCTTGTTTGAAAATCAAGTGTCAAGTCTTCTGTTGTGAGATCCAGATTCAGATTCGTTTATTTACGCTTGTGCACTGACACATTCAGTGGAAAGCATCATTTGCGTTAACAACCAACATGGCCTAACAATGTCTAGGGGGCAGGCCACAAGTAGAACACAGAACAGTACAGCACAAGAAAAGGCCCTTCAGCCCAAAATGTTGCAGCAAACCAGCCATAAAGTACATGAAAAAACCCTCAAAAACTAATTCCTCTTACCTGTACAATGTTCATATTTCTCCATCTTAGACCATAAGACTACAAGACATAGAGGCAGCAGCTATAGGCCATTCAGCCCATCAAGTCTGCTCCGCCATTCCATCATGGCTGATCCCGGATCCCACTCAATCCCATACACCTGCCTTCTCGCCATATCCTTTGATGCCTAGACCCATCATGAAACGATCAAATTCTGCTATAAATATATGCATGGACTTGGCTTCCACCACAGTCTGTGGCACAGCATCCAACAGATTCACTACTCTCTGGCAAAAAAAAATTCCTCCTTACCTCTATTTTAAAAGGTCACCCCTCAATTTTGAGCCTGTATTCTCTAATTTTGGATACCCGAACCACAGGAAACATCCTCCCGCATCCACCTTATCAAGACCTTTCAACATTCGGTAGATCTCAATGAGATCCCCACGCATCCTTCTAATTTCCAGTGAGTACAGGCCCAAAGATGCCAAACCCCTTCATTCATATAATCATCCTCGTGCATCTCCTGTGGACTCTCTCCAATGATTTACATCCTTTCTGAGATATGGGGCACCAAACTGCTGACGATACTCCAAGTGTGGCCTGACTAGTCTCTTTTAAATCCCCAGTATTATCTTCTTGCTTTTATATTCTATTCCCTTTGAAATAAATGCCAACATTACATTTGCCATCTTTACCACTGACTCAACCCATAAACTAACCTTCTGGGAGTCTTGCATATGGACTCCAAATCCCTCTGCATTCCTGACGTTTGATCCTTTTCCCCATTTAGATGATGGTCCGCACTATTTTTCCTTTTACCAAAATGTATTATCATACATTTCACAACACTGTATTCCATCTGCAACAGTTTTTTGCTCATTCTTCCAAATTGTCTAAGTCCTGCTGATCGCATTGCTTCCTCAGCACTACCTACCCCTCCAACAATCTTCGTATCATCTGTAAACTTTGCCACAAAGCCATCAATTCTATTATCCAAATTACTGACAAACAATGTGAAAAGCAGCAGTCTCAATACTGAAGCCTGAGGAAAACCACTAGTCACCGGCAGCCAACCAGAAAAGGCCTCCTTTATTCCCACTCGCCACCTCCTGTCTGTCAGTCATTCCTCTACCCATGCCAGTATCTTTCCTGTAATGCCACAAGATTTTTTCTTGTTAGGCAGCCTCCTGTGTGGCACCTTATCAAATGCCTTCTGAAACTCCAAGTATATACCATCCACTGCTTCTCCTTTGTCCACCCTGCTTGTTACTTCCTCAAAGAACTCTAACAGATTTGTCAGGAAAGACTTTCCTTTAAAGAAACTATGCTGACTTCGACTTATGTTATCATTAGTCTCCAAGTACTCCGAAACCTCATCCTTAATAACAGACCCCAACACTTTCCCAACCATTGAGGTTAGGCTAACTGGCCTATAATTTCCTTTCTTTTGCCTTCCTCCCTTCTTAAAGAGTGGAGTGACACTTGCAGTGTTCTAGTCCTCCCACACCATGCCAGGATCAAGTGATTCTTTAAAGATCATGACCAATGCATCTGTTATCTCATCAGCAACCTCTCTCAGGACTCTGGGATGTAGTCTATCTGGTCCAGGTGACTTATCCACCTTAAGAGCTTTGAGATTGCCTAGGAGTTTTTCCTTTGTAATAGCAATGGGTCTCCCTTCTGCTCCCTGACACTCATGGACCTCTGGCACACTACTAGTGTCTTCCACCATGAAGACTGATGCAAAGTACTCATTAAGTTTATCTGCCATTTCTTTGTCCCCCATTACTACCTCACCAGCATCATTTTCCAGTGGTCCAATATCAACTCTCACCTCCCTTTTACTCTTTATATAACTGAAAAAACTTTTAGTATATTGCTTTATATTATTGGCTAGTTTGCCCTCATATTTCATCTTTTCCTTTCTTATAGCTTTTTTTAGTTGCCTTTTGTTGGATTTTAAAACTTTCCAATCATCCAACTTCCCACTCACTTTTGCTACCTTAGATGTCTTTTCCTTGGCTTTTATGCAATCCTTAACTTCCCTGGCCGCCACGGTTGCCTACCCCTGCCATTTGAGAACTTCTTCTTATGTGGGACAATATCTATTTTGTGACTTGTGAACTATTCCTATAAACTTCAGCCACCTATGCTCAGCTGTCATCCGCACCAGTATCCTCTTCCAATCCACCTGGGCAAGTTCCTCTCTCATGTCTCTGTAATTCCCTTTATTCCATTGCGATAGTAATACATGTGACTTATGATTCTCCCTCTCAAATTGCATTATGAATTCAATCATATTATGATCACTGCCTCCTATGGGTTCCTTTGCATTAAGCTCCCTAATAAGATCTGGGTTATTACACAACACCCAGTCTAAGATGGCCTTTCCCCTGGCAGAATCAAGCACAAGCTGCCCTATAAAGCCATCTTGTAGGCATTCAACTAACTCCCTCTCTTGTGATCTGACACTAACCTGATTTTCCCAATCCCCTTGCATATTGATATCCCCCATTACAATTGTGATATTACCTTTATTACATGCCTTTTCCAGGTCCGTTTCTAATTTCAGCCCCACATCTTGGCTACTACTTGGAGGCCTATATATGATTCCCATAATGGTTTCTTTTACCCTTGCAGTTTCTTAACTCCACGCTCAAAGATTGAACATTCTCTGACCCTATGTCACCTCTTTCTAAAGATTTAGTCCCATCTTTTACCAACAAAGCCATACTACCACCTCGGCCTTCCTGCTTGTCCTTTCAATACAAAGTATATCCTTTGATGTTAACCTCCCCATCTTCCTCACGTCTCTTAAAAACCTCTAATGTATTTGCCTCTACCACCATACCAGAAAGCACATTCTAGGCATACACCACTCTCTGAGTAAAAAACGTATCTCTTACATCCCCTTTGAACTGACACATTCTCACCTTCAATGCATGCCCTCTGGTATTTGACATTCCTATGCAGGGATAAAAGATACTCTTTGCCTACTCTATCTATGCCTTTTATAACCTTATAAACATCTATTAGATCTCCCCTCAGTATCTGCGGCTCCACAGAAAATAACCAAAGTTTGTCCAGCCTGTCAGTATAGCATATGCTCTCTAAACCATGCAGCATCCCGGTAAACCTTTTTATGCATCCGTTCCAAAGTCTCAGCATCCTTCCTATAGAGGAGTGACTGGAACTGTATGCAATACTCCAGATGTGGCTGCACTAAAGTTCTATAAGATTAGATTAGATTATGAGGACACGCAGCCCTCTTTTATTGTCATTTAGAAATGCATGCATTAAGAAATGATACAATGTTCCTCCAGAATGATATCACAGAAACACAAGACAAACCAAGACTGAAAAACTGACAAAAACCACATCATTATAACATATAGTTACAACAGTACAAAGCAATACCGAAATTTGATAAATAACAGACCATGGACACGGTAAAAAAAAGTCTCAAAGTCTCTCGAAAGTCCCATCATCTCATGCAGACGGTAGAAGGAAGAAAAACTCTCTCTGCCATGAACCTCCAGCGCCGCAAACTTGCTGATGCAGCACCTTGGAAGCAACCGACCACAGCCGACTCTTGAGTCCGTCCGAAAACTTCAAGCCTCCGACCAGCCCTCCGACACCGAGCACCGAGAACCACCAAGCGCTTCGACCCCGGCCCCGGCAACAGGCAATAGGCAAAGCCGAGGATTTGGGGCCTTCCCCTCTGGAGTTTCTCGATCGCACAGTAGCAGCGGCAGCGAAGCGGGCAGTTCAGAAGTTTCTCCAGATGTTCCTCCGTGCTTCTTCACGTCTGTCTCCATCAAATCAGGATTGTGCACGGTACCTACTTACAAATACGATATCATTTCGGAGCGGCCGCACGCGCTGCGTCGCACCACCATCTTCTCCCCCCCTCCAAGTTGCAACATAACCTCTTGATTTGAACTCAATGCTTCATCAATAAAAGCAAGCATTTCATGAGCCTTCTCAACTACCCTATTGAGGTGTGTAACCGCTTTCAAGAAGCTATGAACTTGCACCCCAAGATTTCTCTGCTCAGCAACACTGTTAAAGGTCTTGCCCTTAACAGTGTACTATCTTCTTGATTTGCCTTACCAAGGTGCAACACCTCACATTTATCTGTGTTAAACTCTGTCTGTTATTTCTTTGCCCATATCTGTAACTGATCTATATCGTGCTGCATTTTTGCCAATCTTCTACACTATCCACAACTCCACCAATCTTGGTATCATCCACAAATGTACTAAACGCCCCCCCTCCACACCACCCCCACATCTACATATTCATCCAGATCATTTATATACAGCATATCACAAACAGCAGAAATCCCAACACAGATTCCTGTGGAACACTACTAATAACAGACACCCAGCTTGAATAAGTCCCTTTGACCTCTACCCTCAGTAATCTATGCGCAAGCCAGTTCTGTATCCAAACAGCCAATTCAATAGACAATAGACAATAGGTGCAGGAGTAGGCCATTCAGCCCTTCGAAATTCACCATGGACCCTATGCAATCTAATATTCTGGATTAGCCTCCCACAAGGGGCTTTGTTAAATGACTTATTAAGATCTATGTAGACAAAATTCACTGCTCTACCTTCATCAATCTCTCTCATCACCTTGTCAAAAAACTCATTCAAGTTGCTAAGACATGATTTGCCCTGCACAAAGCCAAGCTGGCCCTCCCTAATTGGCCATGGGCTTCCAAATGCTCATATATCTTATCCTTAAGAATTTTCTTCAGCAATCTTCCAGCAACTAATGTGAGACTCACTGGTCTATAGTTCCCATGATTTTCCCTTGTTCCTTTCCTGAATAGAGGTACAACATTAGTCACTTGCTAGAACTCCGGGACCTAACCTGTTCCTAGAGAGGACATGAAGATACTGCTTAAGGCCCCAGCTATTTTGTCTCGTGCCTCCCTCAATAACCTGGGGTAAATCCCATCAGGCCCTGGGGACTTATCCACCTTAATACTCATTCGGAGTCTTCTTCCTCCTTCACCTCCAAATTCCTTAACGTATTTTGTACACAGAACTTAACTCCTGGTTCTCCATGTCCTTCTCTTTGGTAAATACTCAAGCAAATTATTAAATACCTTACGCACATTCTCCGCATCAAAGCAAATGTTTCCCTTGTTATCCTTGAGTGGTCCGACCCTCTCCCTAGTTTTCCTCTTGCTCTTGACGTATGTATAGAATGCCTTGGGATTTACCTTGATCCTGCTTGCCAAGGAGTTTTCATGGCCCCTTCTGGCTTTCCTTATTCCCTTCTTTAGTTCTTTTCTGGCTTCTTTATACTTGTTGTGTGTCTGTTGTTCCTAACTTCAGAAGCTTTACATACTTTTACATAAATTCATCACCTCTTTGGACATTCAAGGTTCTCCTATCTTTCCATCCCCATCTTTTCTTCTTTGCACCCTCCACAAGCCAGAGCAAAGGTGTTCCCAGTTAATTCTTCTTCTAAACTTGCCTTACTCCAATTTAGAGCTCTCCCACAAGGACCATGTTGTTCAGTCATTAAGTCAAGTCTGACTCTTCATGACCTCATGCACCATAGGGTCCATAGGGTTTTCATGGCAAGATACGGAAGTGGATTGCCAGGCTTTTTTTCTGCGCAGATACTGCTGCTGCCCAGGTTGGGACCCGGCTGGGTTTGAACTCAGGACCATCTGCCTTGAAGTCTGGTGCTGATGCCACTACACCACCAGCCAGCCATACCTATCTTTATCTATAGTTATCCTGAAAGTTGAGGAGTTGTAGTCACTGTTCCCTAACTATTCTCACACTGATATACCAGTCACCTAGCTAGGCTCATTACCCAACACAGGTCCAGCACAACCCCCTCCCCTTGCTGGACTATCTACATATTGATTATTAGAAACCCTCTTAGACACACGTAACAAATTATGCCCCATCTAAACCCCTTACAATAAGAGGGTCCCCATTTATATTAAGGAAGCTGAAACCCTCCATTATTATTTTTACACATTTCCTTAATTTGAATACATATCTGTTCCTCAATGTCCCAGTGGCTACTGGGGGGCGGGAATGGGTATCTGTACTATAATCTCATCAGTGTGATTGCATCTTTCCTATTCCTGAGTTCTACCCAAATGGAATCATTGTCTGACCCCTCCACTACGTCTTCCCTGAGTGTAGCTGTGATATTGTCCCTGAATAGTAATGCAACTGCAGCCCTCCACCCCTCACCTACTTCCTCTCTATCTTTTCTAAAACTTAGAAAATCTGGTATATTAATCTAATCCATGCTCTAACTTCATCACCTTTACCCATAAATCTCCAAGCACTAAAATACACACACTTCAAACTATCCATCCCATCATACCTGTTATTTCAATTTGGCCTTTCAATACTTTCCCTGACATCTACCTTCCTGACCAATTCTTCACTTACTGGCCTGGTGCTCTGGTTCCCAGCCCTTTCAAATCTAGCTCAACCCCTCCTGAGTAGAATTAGCAAATCTCCTGGCCAGATCATTGATTCCCCTCCAGTTTAGGTGCAACCCCTCCCTCTTGTTCAGGTCACTCCCTTCCCTAGAAAAGGTCCCAATGATCCAAGAAATTGAGACCCTGTCCCCTGGAGTATCCCCTCAACCACTCATTCATCTGTGCTATCATCCCTTTTCTACCTTCACTAGCCCATAGCACTGGGAGGAATCGAGCTATTACTACCTTGGAAGTCCTTCTCTTCAGCTTCTTTTCTAACTTTACATATTCACTGCATAAGACCTCGTCCCCTTTTTGTCTATGCTATTGGTGCCAATATGAACCATGACCTCTGCCTGTTCACCCTCCCGCTTGGGAATATCCTGCAGCCACTCTGATACATCCTCGGCACTAACACCTGCGAGGCTACACACCATCCTGGAAGTGTTGCTACATATTCTGGTGCCAAAATAGTGTGTCCATGATGCTCGGCAGAACAACAACGAACTCAACAAAACAGGACAGAACAACCAACTAAACAACAACAGCAAAAAAAAAGTTTCATTCCTCCCTGCTGAATGATGCTTTCCCTTTCTTTTTCCTTCATGATGAATGTTCCATAATTGGATAATTGAAGAATCATTACTAGAACTAGATGTTTCATTTTAAAGTCAAAGTCAAACTAAACTTATTAAAGTACATATTCTTCACCATATACTACCTTGACACTCATTTTCTTGCATGCATTTACAGGAAAATAAAGAAGCACAAAAAACTATACAGAGACCAAGACGAACAATGTGCAAAAGAAGGCAAACTATGCAAATAAAAATTATATAATGCTGAAAATATAATGCTTTAAACGTGAGTCTGTAGGTTGTGGAATCAATTCAGAGTAATGGTTAGTTGAAGTTATCCTCGTCATGTTCAGGTTCAGGAGCCTGATGGTTGTAGTTATATATGGAATAAGTAATGGCCCCATAACATGTTGAAGTTTCATGTTTTCACCTAATTATGGTGCAATAAAAAAATCAGTAATGATGTTCACAGATGCCTATATTTTTTCCTATGAAGATCGATAAGTATCCAAAGTACCTGTGAATATTTCTCTCCAGTGAATGGATAAGTTAACAAAAACAAACTCATCCAAAATTGCAAATATTAGTAAAAATATTTTACTTTTTAGTTTTACTTGAAGGTATACTTATAAAGTTGCTTGTGAAATTATTTTGCTTAATTTCGTACATTATTGTCTGATAGATTGGAGTTGGGTATGGATTTTCATTCATTTTAATGGGTCAGTTCATAATTGTGGTCTGTCTGAAGGACTGCTGGTACTGTTAAACAAAATACCATTAATATCATAAGACTCACCAACCATTCTTACAAGACTATGCATGCCAATTGCCAATAGTTTCAGCGTTGGTTTGAAGGACCTGGTAGAAGCAACAAGTTGGTTTTATCAAGGTGTTAAAGTAATGCTCAGCACTGCTGTGGTTTCGTAAACTTAGTATGCTGAGAGAATGGATAAATTAAGGTGTGTTGTGTTCAATATGAACACAAATGCTGTATTGGATTGCATAAGCAGTTTCTGTGCTGTAAAATCTACTGTATATAATTCTCTCTGTACTTCTATGACATCCCCTCTTCCAGCAGAGACATATTTTTATTATAATGGGAAACATGAGTAATTTCACATTTTCAACTTAGTCTCAATACAATAGCAATTTCTCAGACCAGACAAACATTACGTTCTCTAGTGTGGGTTTAGGGTAAGAGGTTAAAAAATATAAAGGGAATCTCAGGAAGAACACCCTAAACATGAATTCCCTTCACCACTGGTGCACAGAGGCTGCTAAATGAGCCATACAAAATGCACCGCAGCTTCTCACTCAGTCTGCTTTGACTCAGGCTACTCACTCAGGCTCCCAAACCTTCAACTTCTACCACCAAGAATTACAAGGGTCTGAGGTGCGGTGAACATTATACCCAAATGTTCCTTCCACAACATACACCTCCTGACTTGGAAATCCATCGACATTCCTTTAGTATCATAGCCTCTAAAGCTGAAACTCCCTACGAAATGGGTCTGAGGATCACCATCATGAGAATACTTGTAGCAATTCAAGATGGAGGTATACCATCACCTTCTGAAGAGCAATTAGCATTCGGAAATGAATGCCTTGTGCTCACGTCCTGCAAATGATGCAAAACCAAAAGCATACTGTTTTCTTACTGGATCTTAAACCAGGCCATGTAGGTGTCTGTGAAGCTTTCATGACATTGAGGTAACTGAAAAAGTTCCTAAACAGAACAAAAGTAAGTTAAATTCTACCTGTTCTGCTGACTTTCCTGGCTATATGGGTGTAGGTTGTTCCCAGGAATTCACAATATCAGCACCTTCAAAGAAAATGTCTGTGATTTGGGGTTGGGTTGATGGGGAGGTCATACTTCAGTGAGTTCGAACCAGTGGGATATTCAGTCAAAAAGTTGGTAACCAGTACTTCATTCAGTTAAGTAACCTTTAGTGAGGAACATCAAGACTGTGAAGTTATTATGCATTTACAAGAATTCCTTTATCAGTAATTGCACAATTTCAAATTTCTACCTGACAAATTATGAAGAGTTGCAATCATTTCTCTTTTTAAATTCTTGTCAAAGAGTAAAACTTAATTTGTGTAAACTACATAGTTAATTTTTATAACAATGTACTGCTCCCATAACCCTTGACGTCTGTTCAAGTACACAGCTTTAAAACATAAATCACCTCTATGTAATTATTGTCAAAGACAAAACAGATAAAAATGTTTCTTCCTTCCACTTCTGTTCTTTAGCAACCCACATCAATGTATGCACACATCATCATATAAACATATTGATATTTATACATTCAACAAATACTCACCATGTATTATTTTGCCATCTCATCAGTCAAGCATTCATATTTCTATAAATATCATACTTCAGAATTCCTATCTTACCCCACACCACCCTCTGAATACAATTACAGAGCAGCAGTTTATATGTAAAATTATATTTTTTTCAAGAGTATCAAATTTGAGTTTTTAATTCAGTTTAGATCAGAAATAATAGTACTACAAACAATAGAATTACAACAGTTTCACAGATAAACACAGTTATATTTAAAGTTAGACGTCATTGGCAGAACAATTATAGTTGTTTCTTTTATAACTACTTCAATGTCAATTTACATAAAAAAGGTACTTCATTATTTTATGCAAGGAATTATATTGCAGCACATGGATATATTTGCATATATTTATCAGTAACGATACCATACTCTGAATTGGAATGAATTAGTCAAATTGGAATATAGATGATGTTAGCTCATTCTGTTCAAGAGTGTTATTGTGCTTATTTAGATAGACGTTTATGTTGTCTCTTAGTGGGCCAGAACAAAGTGTATGTTTCAAATCAAGGCAAAAATAAAACCACTTAATAGAACAGCTTAAGTAACCGTGTATGCATGTTATGAAAATGATTAATAGACCAGTATTAAAGTGTTCAATTTTTTTTATCTATACAAATACCATCAATTTGGTTTATTGTTAAAATGAATTCAAGGAGATTTCAAGACTTTCTGGCATCTTCTCCAAAGCCAACTATTGTTTGAAAAAAAATGCTGTAAATTGAGCAAGCTAATGTGAGACTAGATTGATTAATACATTCAAAACTCAACTAGATGCATTAGACTGATAGAGTTTCTTCAATCTCTGATAAATGAAGAACTAAATAGAACCTTTGTCTATTTCCATTTACAAGCATTATCAACTGGTAGGTCAGTTTATCCTCCGAGTGATGCGTCTGTAGAGAATGGAATGAGTACTGTACTTTACAAGTAAACTCCTCTCGGGTTTCCAGCCAGGTGCAGTAATCGACTTTACAGTTGGAGAAGGCAAGCCAAGCATTGATGGGACCTGAAACCATGGACCTAACTAGGCTCACAGAAAAATCCCATGACTTTGAACACCTCTAGGCAAGTTCACTATGATATCCTGACCAATGATTCTCCCAGAATCATCAGTCAAATACAGATTATTTGTTCATCATTCCCTTGCTGCTCGTGGGAACTTGCTGAGGGCAAAAGTGCTAAGCTTACATTCAATACTGACTACATTTCAAAGCGACTCTGCCAATTACAAAGGGTTTCTGCAAATCCTGTTGTTATGAATACATCGTCGTTTAGTCTATCCAATCAATATCAGAAATTCCATCTGGTTACATACGATAACAAAAAGTTACCTGATAAGTATCTCAACCTCAGACAAAGCCCCAAACTAACAGGAGAAGGATTTAATCACCATCACCAGCAAGAAATCCATGGAACAACTTGTAGCAGACATCATTTTTTGTGCACTGCCCCAGAATTGTGGTTGAGTTGATGGATTTCTGGTGGCAAGTACGACTGCAGTTGTGGAACTCATACAGAAAGAGGCCAAAGTGAGGATATTAAAGAGACAAAAATGAATGAGAAATAAAAATATATAACTTGAGAAATACTCAGCAGGTCAGGCTGCAAGTGTGACAAAAGAAACATAGTTAATGGTTCAGGTTGGAAGAAGGGTATTCAACCTCAAACATTAATTCTGTTTTTCTTCCCACAGATGCAGCTTGATCTGCTGAGTATTTTGAGCATTTTCTGCTTTTATTTTAGATTTCCAGTATCTGTTGTTTTATTGATATTTCAATGGATAAAATTCTTTCATTGGACTGTGATCACTGTTATAAAAGCTATTTCTGCTTCTACAATAGAGGGGCTGATTGATCTGTGGTAGGTAACTTGAAGGAAAAATAATGAACATTGGTCTTTGTAGATCAACTCACATTGGGTTCACTTCTTAAGTGTAATTAATTATTCTGTTGTATATTTCCATTTGTAGGAGAGTTGAGGGTCTGGGGATACAGCCTCAGAATAAAGGGGCAGTCCTATAAAACTGAGATGAGGTGGAAGATCTTCAATCAAATCTGTGGAACTTACTGTCATAGAGGGCTTTGGAGATAAAGTTATTGGGTGTATTTAAGGCAGATATTGATAGGTCCTTGATAGTTAAAGGGGTTAAGAGTTATATGGAAAGTGCTGAAGAATGCCATTGATAAAGTAAACAGCTAAGACGGAATGGAGAAGAAAACTAAACAGGCCGAATGGTATAATTAGACCATAAGAAATAGGGGCAAAATTAAATCAATTGTCCCATCGAGTCTGTTCTGTAATTCAATCCTAGCTGATTTATTAACCCTCACAAGCCCAATCTCCTGTCTTCTCCATGTAACCTTTAGCACCCTTACGAACCAAGAACCTATCATTCTTTAACTTTAAATATACCCAATGACTTGGAGTCCACGACCTTCTGAGACAATAAATTCCACAGATTCACCGCCCTCTGACTAAACAAATCCTTCCTCGTTTCTGTTCTAAAGGGACATTTCTACTCTGAGGCCGTGTGCTCTGGTGCTAGATTCCCTCACTAAAGAAAACATCCTCTCCATGTCCACTTTTTCTAGGCCTTTCAATATTTGATGTTTCAGTAAGATCCCCCTCATTCTTATGAATTCCAGTGTATGAAGTCCCAGAGCCATCAAACATGCCTCATACTTTAACCCTTTCATTCCCAGGATCATTCTCGTGAATCTCCTCTGGATCATCTCTAATGCCAGCACATCCTTTCTTAGGTTAGAGGCCCAAAACTGCCCACAATACTCCAAGTACAGTCTGACCAATGCCTTATAAAGCCTCAGCATTACATCCTTACTTTTTATATTCTAGTTCTCTCAAAATGAATGCTAACATTGCATTTGCCTTTCTTACCACTGACTCCACCTGCAAATGAACCTTTCGAGAATCCTGCACAAGGACTCCCAAGTCCCTTTTCACTTCTGATTTCTGAACTTTCTCCCCATGTTTAAAATAGTCTGCACTTATATTCCTTCCACCAAAATGAATGACCATACACTTCCCTACACTATATTTCAAGTGCCACTTGAATGGAATTACATTAATCAATCAAAGTCCTTCTGTAGAGTCCCTGATTCCTCAACACTATCTGCCCCTCCACTTATCTTGGTATTGTTCACAACTTTGGACACAAAACCATATATTCCAAATCATCGAAATATAATATGAAAAGAATTGGACCCAACACCAATCACTAATCAGTGGCAGGAAACCAGAAAAGGCTCCCTTCATTTCCACTCTTCACCCCTTGTCAGCTAGCCAATCTTCTGTCTATGCTAGTGTCTTTCCTTTTAACACCATGGGCTCTAATCTTGTTAAGCAGCCTCATGTATGGCAGCACATCAAAGGCTTTATGAAAATCCCAACAGAACAACATCCACTGACTCTCTTTTGTGTATCTTGCCTGTTATTTCTTCAATGAATTGCAACAAATTTGTTAGGCAAGATTTCCCATGACGATAACCATGCTGACTTCAGCCTATTTTATCATGTAACTTCAAGTACTGTGAAAGCTCATCCTTAATGCATTCTAACATCTTCCATGCCACTGAAGTCAGGCTAACTGACATATATTTTCCTACTTTTTACATCCCTCCAACTATGACCTTCAACTAGGAATTCTGCTCCTATGGACATGATCTCTCAGCAGCCCTGTATATTCACTTGGTTGTATTAAAGATGGCAATCAGAAGATTGCAAAGAACAAGTGCATAAACTAAAAATGATTATTTAATGTTCGGATCTTGAGAATGAATGCATTAGAATTTAATTAGATGGACTGCTTTCTGAACCCCAAGGAGTACAGTGGTGATATTGGCGTTACCGTATCCGTGAACAAAGCTAAGTTTATTTGTGTTAATTAGTATATAACTTTGTTGTGGTTACCTAACTGGGCTAATAATGCAAAGATGCTGACTGATGATCTGAAATCCCAGAAATAATAAAAATACAACAGTTAGGTCTGTTCAGTTTAGGGATCAAGTTAAGAGATCCTGCCGTACCAGTCAGTAGCGCCGACTCACCAGAGGCTGGGGCACAGTGATAACAACCATGGGAAAGTTTGGCTCTGGGAGCCCTCAATGTTGATTTAAGACCTTGTGGTATCTCAAGTAGACCCCCTGCTGATAAACACCCTTCAGCTGATTACTTTGCACTCCTTCATACCAAACACTACACAGAGGCAACGATGAGGTCATGGACTGTCTGCTGGTAAGATAGACCAACATCCATGAGCTAACATGTGATTGAGCTGGGACCAAGTCCAATTGAAATTGTCCGATTTGGATCAGAATCTGATGTAAGACAACTAACATCTGTGATCCTGATTCAGAGTACATCCTCCTCAATTTATTGGAGGTGGGCTCGTTTGTTATGTGTCGTGTCGTATGACGTGGGCGATCATGGTCTTTCTGAGATCATGACTGTTCTTGGCAAATTTTTCTACAGAAGTGGTTTGCCATTGCCTTCTTCTGGGTGGTGCCTTTACAAGACGGGTGACTCCAGCCATGATCAATACTCTTCTGAGATTGTCTGCCTTGTATCAGTGGTCACATATCCAGGACTTGTGATATGTACCAGCTGCCCATACAACCATTCACCGCCTGCTCCCATGGCTTCCCATGACTCTGATCAGGCACTAACTAGGTGCTACACTTTGCCCAAAGGTGACCTGCAGGCTAGTGGAGGTAAGATGCACCTTACACCTCCTTTGGAAGAGATGTTTCGCCACTCTGCCACCCATTGGAGATGGAGGTCACCTACTCATTGTTGCATGGAAGACTTTCCATTGAGCAGTGTCACACTACCAATGCTGTTAGGAAAAGACTAATAGGGACTTCATCATCTCCTCACTGGCCTTCATGAGTCACAGTGAGCTGTCAACCGCAGAAGCAGAAATGAATTGATTCATTCTCTGAAACAGGCGTCTTTCTCAATTCTCTGTCACTACTGTGTGGGTGGCCAGCTCGTGGTATAAACATCAGAAAGTGGTGTGAGAATGATACAAAAAGGTATCATCCAGCTGAGTGTGACATCAAGAAGCCATGAATGGACTGAATTCATTAAAGTTTTAACATAAGACACTTGCGTTCTTGTAATCATTCCTGACACAAAGAGAGGTGGAAGTGTTCATTGGAGGTCCACCATACCAACCTCAAAGTATCATTGCAGAATTTCCTCATAGTATAGCGAAAGTACTCAGCTTTATTGATCTGAACTACATCATTCTGCCTGCAGTGGGAAAATGTGTGATGATTGTACGGCAGTTACATTCCCTCAGTTTATGAGTTCCATGCCTCTAGGCACCCAATCCAGCATCCAAGCTTGAACCACTAAGTCCCAATTGACGTGTGCTCCAGTTAAGAACAGCAAGAGAGAGGTAAAGCACCGTGTCTTGATGCTTAATACTGTCATCATCATTATTGAAATTTTTGACAATAAACTTCCTGGGAATAACATTGACCAGAAAAGCGATTGCACCAGTCACATGGATCACAGTCATAAAGTACAAAGCACAGAAACCGGCCCTTTGGCCCATGTAGTTTATGCTGAACTATTATTCTCCCTACTCCCATTGATCTGCACCCAGATCATAGACCTCCACACCCCTCCCATATATTTTCTTCCCTAAACTTCTCTTAAATGTTGAAATTGAACCTACATGCACAACTTCTACTGCGAGCATATTTCACACTCTCACCACCCTCTGAGTGAAGAGGTTCCCCCTCATAGAAATATAGAAACATAGAAAATAGGTGCAGGAGTAGGCCATTTGGCCCTTCGAGCCTGCACCGCCATTTATTATGATCATGACCCCGCCCCAGCCTTCCCTCCATACCCCCTGACTCCCGTAGCCACAAGGGCCATATCTAACTCCCTCTTAAATATAGCCAATGAACTGGCCTCAACTGTTTCCTGTGGCAGAGAATTCCACAGATTCACCACTCTCTGTGTGAAGAAGTTTTTCCTAATCTCGGTCCTAAAAGACTTCCCCTCTATCCTCAAACTGTGGCCCCTCCTTTTGGACTTCCCCAACATCGGGAACAATCTTCCTGCATCTAGCCTGTCCAATCCCTTTAGGATCTTATACGTTTCAATCAGATCCCCCCTCAATCTTCTAAATTCCAACGAGTCCAAGCCCAGTTCATCCAGTCTTTCTTCATATGAAAGTCCTGCCATCCCAGGAATCAATCTGGTGAACCTTCTTTGTACTCCCTCTATGGCAAGGATGTCTTTCCTCAGATTAGGGGACCAAAACTGCACACAATACTCCAGGTGTGGTCTCACCAAGGCCTTGTACAACTGCAGTAGTACCTCCCTGCTCCTGTACTCGAATCCTCTCGCTATAAATGCCAGCATACCATTCGCCTTTTTCACCACCTGCTGTACCTGCATGCCCACTTTCAATGACTGGTGTATAATGACACCCAGGTCTCGTTGCACCTCCCCTCTTCCTAATCGGCCACGAGTCAGATAATAATCTGTTTTCCTATTTTTGCCACCAAAGTGGATAACTTCACATTTATCCACATTAAATTGCATCTGCCATGAATTTTCCCACTCACCCAACCTATCCAAGTCACTCTGCATCCTCTCAGCATCCTCCTCACAGCTAACACTGCCACCCAGCTTCGTGTCATCCGCAAACTTGGAGATGCTGCATTTAATTCCCTCATCCAAGTCATTAATATATATTGTAAACAACTGGGGTCCCAGCACTGAGCCTTGCGGTACCCCACTAGTCACCGCCTGCCATTCTGAAAAGGTCCCATTTATTCCCACTCTTTGCTTCCTGTCTGCTAACCAATTCTCCACCCACACCAATATCTTACCCCCAATACCGTGTGCTTTAAATTTGCACACTAATCTCCAGTGTAGGACCTTGTCAAAAGCCTTTTGAAAATCCAAATATACCACATCCACTGGTTCTCCCCTATCCACTCTACTAGTTACATCCTTCAAAAATTCTATGAGATTTGTCAGACATGATTTTCCTTTCACAAATCCATGCTGACTTTGTCCGATCATTTCACCGCTTTCCAAATGTGCTGTTATCACATCTTTGATAACTGACTCCAGCAGTTTCCCCACCACCGAGGTTAGGCTAACCGGTCTATAATTCCCTGGTTTCTCTCTCACTCCTTTTTTAAAAAGTGGAGTTACATTAGCCACCCTCCAATCCTCAGGAACTAGTCCAGAATCTAACGAGTTTTGAAAAATTATCACTAATGCATCCACTATTTCTTGGGCTACTTCCTTAAGCACTCTAGGATGCAGACCATCTGGCCCTGGGGATTTATCTGCCTTCAATCCCTTCAATTTACCTAACACCACTTCCCTACTAACATGTATTTCGCTCAGTTCATCCATCTCACTGGACCCTCTGTCCCCTACTATTTCTGGAAGATTATTTATGTCCTCCTTAGTGAAGACAGAACCAAAGTAATTATTCAATTGGTCTGCCATGTCCTTGCTCCCCATAATCAATTCACCTGCTTCTGTCTGCAGGGGACCTACATTTGTCTTTACCAGTCTTTTCCTTTTTACATATCTATAAAAGCTTTTACAGTCCGTTTTTATGTTCCCTGCCAGTTTTCTCTCATAATCTTTTTTCCCCTTCCTAATTAAGCCCTTTGTCCTCCTCTGCTGAACTCTGAATTTCTCCCAGTCCTCAGGTGAGCCACTTTCTCTGGCTAATTTGTATGCTTCTTCTTTGGAATTGATACTATCCCTAATTTCCCTTGTCAGCCGCGGGTGCACTACCTTCCTTGATTTATTCTTTTGCCAAACTGGGATGAACAATTGTTGTAGTTCATCCATGCAACCTTTAAATGCTTGCCATTGCATATCCACCGTCAATCCTTTAAGTGTCAATTGCCAGTCTATCTTAGCTAATTCATGTCTCATACCTTCAAAGTTACCCCTCTTTAAGTTCAGAACCTTTGTTTCTGAATTAACTATGTCACTCTCCATCTTAATGAAGAATTGCACCATATTATGGTCACTCTTACCCAAGGGGCCTCTCACGACAAGATCGCTAATTAACCCTTCCTCATTGCTCAAAACCCAGTCCAGAATAGCCTGCTCTCTAGTTGGTTCCTCGACATGTTGGTTCAAAAAACCATCCCGCATACATTCCAAGAAATCCTTTTCCTCAGCACCTTTACCAATTTGGTTCACCCAATCTACATTTAGATTGAAGTCACCTATTATAACTGCTGTTCCTTTATTGCACACATTTCTAATTTCCTGTTTAATACCATCTCCGACCTCACTACTACTGTTAGGTGGCCTGTACACAACTCCCACCAGCGTCTTCTGCCCCTTAGTGTTACGCAGCTCTACCCATATCGATTCCACATCTTCCCGGCTTATGTCCTTCCTTTCTATTGCGTGATCCCCTTAAACATTTCAACTTTCATCCTTAACCTGAGATTCATTTTCTTGAGGGCATACTCAATACGTCCAATAACCATAATAGAATCAATGAAAGACCACACCAACTGGGCATACAACTATTGTGCAAAAGACAACAAACTGAAAATACAAGAAGAAATAATAATAAAAATAAATATATAAGCAATAAATATCAAGGACATGACCTGAAGGGTCCTTGAGAGTGAGTTCATAGATGTGGGAACATTCATTGATGGGGCAAGTGAAGTTGAGTGAAGTTATCCCCTTTGGTTCAAGAGCCCAAAGGCTGAGAGGTAATAACTGTTCTTGAACCTGACAGTGTGAGTCTTGAGGCTCTTGTATCTTCTTCCTACTGGCAGCAGCACAAAGAGCACATGACCTGGGCGATGGGGTCCCTGATGATGGATGCTGCTTTCTTGCGACAACTCTCCGTGTAGATGTGCTCAATGATGGGGAGGGATTTACTTGTAATTGACCGGACTGTATCCACTAACTCTTTGTAAGATTTTCCATTCAAGACAAGCCAATGGCTTTGAAGGACAATGCAAGCGGATGATAGAAACAACATTGATGACCGTAATCCAGGAAATATTTTTCAAATATTCATCTGTTCTAATCCATTCTATTCCTTGTAAGATAATTTAATTGTTTCTAATGATGATCCTTTACCATTATTTTCCTGGATAAATTAAGATGGAAAATGGCAACACAAAACAACCTAAACTAATATGTATGAAAGAAATCTAACACTTTCCTCACATACCAACATTGTAGCAGCATAACATTATTGACAGTAATTTACGGTGTGGTGTGGCATTTCTCTTCATTTCAGAGGGACTTTTAGAATCATATGTCTACATACAGTGCTTGTTAACACTATGCTTCATCCTAGAGAGTCACCACACCATCCTGACCATGACTCCCCACAGCTACAGAAGCCTTGTCCAACAACATCATGTTCAAGAACAGCTACTTCCTTTCAACCATTTGGGTCCGGAACCAACTGGCACAACTTTAATCACTATTGCACAAAAGCAACACTGAACACTTTGCCCACTATGTGCTACAGAAGACTTCGTGGGTTTTTTTTGGTTATCATTTTGTTTTCTTGTGAAATTTATATTTTTCTTGTACACAGTGTGTGTGATGCAGATGAAGTAAGATTTTCACTCGCACCTGGGCATACATCGACTTGTGCATACGACAATAAACTCAACTTTACTGTCGAAGGCAGAGTGGCACACATCCATGCTACTGTCGGTGCTGTCACCAAGTGTTCACTCGGCAGAAGACAAGCCGTATTATGTTCACAAATTGCAGGCTGTTTTGCACCTTTGCCTCTGGAGTAATGCTGTTTTGTTTGGCTTTTTTCATCGGTATTCATGTATGGTTGAATGACAATTAAACTTTGATCCTGACTTTTACTCCAGGCCTGCTGACCCTTATTGTTTATCTTCTGCTCTTCCTATTCCTTCACCATAATCCCAAAGGACTTGCCTGTAAGTTTCTCACGAGCTTCAGTATGCATCTTCCCCTAAATATTCCTTATGTTGATTATTCACATGTTTAGGTTGCCACTATTACTAAAAGGAACAGCAATCTGCTGATGATAAAACACTTACAGCATTCAGTTGCAAGTGTGAGGAAGTTTGTGAAAGTAAAAAAAATAGTTGCAAATGCTGAATATTTGAAATAAAAACAGAAAATGCTGGAAAAACTCAGCAGGTCAGGCAGTATCTGTGGAAAGAGGCTGAAGATTTTTTATCATTACATTTCAGAATCAGAATCAGGTTTATTATCACCAGCATGTGACGTGAAATTTGTTAACTTAGCAGCAGCCGTTCAATGCAATACATAATCTAGCAGAGAGAGAGAGAGAAAATAATAAATAAAATAAAACATAATAATAAATAAACAAGTAAATAAATGATGTATATTGAATAGATTTTTAAAAATGTGCAAAAACAGAAATACTGTATACTAATAAACGTGAGGTAGTGTCCAAAGCTTCAATGTCTATTTAGGAATCGGATGGCAGAGAGAAAGCGTAGCTAAATTATACAGAAATTTAGCTATAGTATATAGTAAGTCTATGTTTACCAAATGTTAATCACTGCTTTTACCTGATACACATTATCTAAAAGATAAGGACCTGAAATGATAATGTTTTACTTTGTTTTGACAATTGACAAGTTCTCATATCAACCTTTTAGAATCCAGTCACAAACACTTTCCAACACTTCATAAGCTATTTTTCTGGAATAACTGCACAGTTATCTTCTCAAGTAGCCAGCCGGTGGTGTAGTGTGCATCTCAGGGGTGGTGCTAAGGTGGTGCTAGCTGGGGCTATAGCCCCAGCAGAAGTTGCAATAGCACCACCATTAATTAACTGCAGCTGCTTTGCTTTCTCTGTATAGTTTTGAATACAGCTTATTTCTCCAGTTGATGTAGTGAAACAGCGCCTCCATTACCATAGCACCCACGCAGCAAAATAGTTATAAACTCTGTAAGATCCACTCTACACTTCTGCTTATTCGTTCGTTGTCAATGTCTTGGCGTTGCTGTCCTCAGATCAGTTAAGCTGATCTAAGATCACTTAAGGTGGTGATGTCACTCACCCTCACTCACGCGAGAGATTGATAGTGTACATCCAGGCGCAGATCCGTGGTCTCGCGAGACTAACGGATGCCACACACACACATTGTGCTTTTACAAGCTAGCGTCGACCTGGCACGTGCATTATTTTGGCGGGCGTGAAAAATGGATCGATTTATAGTCAGAAAATGACCTCATTCTAGAGGAATCAGTGGTGTCTCAGCCTGAGCCTGTCTTAGTTGAAAGTGACATGCAGAAAGAAGTAAGTGGGGATGAGGACGACAGCAGTTCATCGAAGGAGTGTGAGGGCGAAATAGAGGAACAAGAAATGGAGCGGGATTCGGAAGAGAATGTGGATGAAGCTGCTCTTAGTGCTAGTTGAAATACTGTTAGCGATGTTAGCCAGCAGCCTGAGGAAGGACCCCATCAGCCAGCATTGAAAAAGTACCCTTCGCAACGGTTTGGCAATCAGCAAAAGAGTATTCGTGGCTAGTTTGACCTGTACTCCTGGCTGGAATATTCAATCACAAAAGATGCTACATTCTGCTTCGCATGCAGGCATTTCCTGTGTGGAGGACATGGGTTCCATTCTGCGTCTACCTTCACTGTCACCGGTTACCGCAACTGGTGGAAAGCTACAACAGCTTTCAAAACCCACCATGTAAGTGCAGCTCATAAGTTTGCGATGGAGGCACGGGCCGAATTCAGATTGAGAAAACAAGACGGTTCAAGATTGGGAAATATGCTTGATAAAGGACATGCAAAGATTGTCCAAGAAAATCGTGAGTATATGAGAGCAGTGGTCGAGTCTCTACGTTATACTATGTGCCAAGGCATTGCCCAGTGAGGACACCGGGAGAATGATGGATCTGGCAATAGGGGAAACTTCGTTGAGTTGCTCAGTGTAATTGGAAAGTTTGATAAGACTGTAGCTAAAAAAATAGAGGACAATCCTGGAAATACAAAAAACACCCATCACGATATCCAAAAGGAAGTTATGGGTATTATGGCAGATATGGTCAGACATCAAATAAGTGCAGAAATCAAGGAGGCTGGATATTTTGCCATCATGGTGGATGAAAGTAAAGACTTGAGTAAAAAGGAGAAAATACCAGTGGTGGTGCGGTATTTGAATAACGAAACAGTGCTTGAAGAATTCTTGCACTTCACTCCAGCAAAGGGTTGGATGCAGAGTCGCGTCTTAAAAACATTGATCAGACACTCGCCCAGTGTGTTACTGATAAGAACGTGTGTACAGTATAGGTCAATGTTATGACGGGGCGGCAGTGATGTCCGGGTGCAATAACAGGGTACAAGAGAGGTTCAGGAAAGAGGTCCCGCAGGCATTATATATACACTGCCATGCTCACAGACTTAACCTTGTTTTAGTGGATGTTGTGAGCAATGTACCACAAGCGGGTGAGTTTTTTGAAACTGTGCAGCTACTTTACAACTTCTTTTCAAACTCTGTTGCCCACGATCTTTTCATGAAGAAACAGAGAGAACTGGAATCAACTGCATAGTCTGTGGAGTTGAAGAAATTGTCAGATGCACACTGGGCATGGCAGTATACAGCTTTGTGGGCTATAAGGAAATCACTCCCTGCCATTCTAGCTACACTACAGGATATTATGGGTCAACCAAATGCACGGAGGAAAACGGAGGTCAGAGCTGTAAATGGACTGATTGATGAGCAGTTTGCTTTACTTCTCACTCTGAGGATTTATACCGAGTCACCAAGTTCATGTCAGACTAGCTACAATCTCCCAGTTTGGAGCTTTCATCCGCTGTAGACCTGGCTCAGTCTGTTATCGATGCACTCTCAGCAAAACGGGGAGAGGAATCATGGAGTGAAATTCAGACAAGAGCTAGGGACCTGTCCGTCAAGGCCGGTATACTGAGCAGACCACATGAAAGGAGACAGGCCCAGCCACCCCGCCGCCTACATGATTTTGTTGCTGAGGCCCAAAATGAACGCACACCTGTCACATCCTCTGATGACCTTCGAAACCACTGTTTCTATCCAGTTATAGACAGACTTCTGACTGAAATGAAAAGACTGTTCTCAATTGAGACTGGGAATGTTCTGACTGGAGTCTCAGCATTGAGTCCCAAACACAAGTTCTTCGTAGACAAGAATTGTCTTTGGCCAATGGCCCAATACTATGGAGTGACTGAAGTGAACCTGACTGCAGAGCTACATCAGGTTCGGCGTCTGCTGGAAATAAAACAAAAGTAAGGACAGACAGTGAATGACACAGTGGAATTTCTAGCTCTAATGAGACCCTACCGCGATGCATTTATAGATTTATACAAACTAATCTGCATATCATTGACTCTGCCTTTTACATCTGCCTCATGCGAACGGAGTTTCTCTTGCCTCAGACGCATCAAAAACTACCTAAGGAATAGCAGCGGCGATGCTCGGAACAGCAACTTGGCCCTGTTGGCCATAAACAGCCGGAGGACCAAAGCACTTGACATCCAGAAAATCATTGATGCTTTCGCCACCAATCACAACAACAGATGGATTGTGCTTCTCTGAAAACATTAATGGTAAGTGCAGTTGATTTTTTAAAAACTTGGGCCAAGACTAATGCTGATTATTATTATTACTTTGTGGTGGATACCCCATAGTCCTTATGTTTCCTGCAAATCCCAAAATATTACATTTACTGCTATTAAGCCTACTGGTTTTGCTTAGACTTCCAGGCGGTGATTCTGTTGTTTTTTGTTTTAAATTCAATAGCCGAATTAATTGTGGTATTGCATGGTCAGAGTACAATTTGTCCAACTCCTGGTAAAGCCTTGGATCTGTTGTTTGCCTTATTTGACTATAATAACGGTGTATATTTTGGCATTGCTGTCTATGTAATGCGAATAGCAGTGGGTTCGTTTTGTGTTTTTCCGTTGAAAAGCACGCATTTGACGCTGATTGCGGGATTGCTGCGTGATTCACGTTGTCCGTTGTTGCTCGGATGCTCTGTTTGTTTTTCTGTTTATGCTCCGTGTAGCCCAGGTTGTCTCCGATGCCGTTGACACTGTAACAGTTCACTTCTATATTAGACCTATCAATTGCTGTTGCTTGTGAATCAACAGAGGCATTTATAGTAGGCACATAATGCTTGAAACTGACTTTTTAACGCCATGCATCTGGCCTTGCGAATACATATCACCATACAGTGCATCCTTCAGCACCATCACTGAATCATTCAGCCCCACTGTAGCACCAGCAAGAAAAAATCTCTGGCGCCACCACTGGTGCATCTGCAGTAGACTTGGAGGCGCGTGGTCCTGGGTTAGAATGCGGCTGACTCCTTGCACACTTTCCAATTGTGCTGGTTTGAGTGCCGAGCTAACATCTTGGCCTTGTAAAAAACAAACAAAAATACTAAAGAAACACACTCAAAATGCTGGAAGAACTCAGTAGACCAGGGAAACAGTAAACAGTCGACATTTCAGGCCAAGGCCTTTCATCAGGACTGGAGAAAAAAAGATGAGAGGTCAGAGTAAGAAAGTGGGGGAGAGGAAGAAGTCGGACAAGGTAGTAGGTGCTAAGGGAAACCGAGTGAGGGGGAGGGGTGAAGTAAAGAGTTGGGAAGTGAATTGGTGGAAGAGATAAAGGGCTGGAGAAGGGAGAATCTGATAGGAAAGGACAGAAGGCCATGGAAGAAAGGGAAGGGGGATGAGCACCAGAAGGAGGTGATGGGTAAGTAATCACATAAGGTGAGAGAGGGAAATGGGAATGGGGAATGGTGAAGGAGAGAAGAAGGGGGCAGCATTTACCAGAAGTTTGAGAAATCCATGTTCATGCCATTAGGTTGGAGGCTACCCAGGCGGAATTTAGTGTGTTGCTCCTTCAACTTGAGTGTGGTCTCATCACAGCAGTAGAGGAGGCCATATACTGACATGTCGGAATGGGAATAGGAAGTAGAACTAAAATGGGTGGCCGCCAGGAAACTCCACTTTTTCTGGAGGACAGAGAGTAGGTGCTCAGCAAAGTGGTCTCCCAGTCTACATCAGGTCTCACCAATGTACAGCAGGCCACACCAGGAGCACCGGATGCAGTAGATGACCCCAACAGACTCACAGGGGAAGTGCTGCATCACCTGGAAGGACTGTTTGGGGCCCTGAATGGTCGTGAGGGAGTAAGTGTAGGGGCAAGTGTAGCACTTGTTCTGCTTGCAAGGATAAGTACCAGGAGAGAGATCAGTGGGAAGGGACGAATGGACAAGGGAGAGATGTAGGGAACAATCCCTGCGGAAAGTGGAAAGTAGGAGAGAGGGAAAGATATGCTTGGTAGTGGGATCCTGTTGGAGATGGCGGAAGTTGTGGAGAATTATATGCTGGAGTCTAGTGGGGTGGTAGGAGATGCTGGACACGAAAACACCAAGGTTGCTGCCCGATGCACCACAAAGCATGGAAAGGAACAACATATCTTCTCAAATAACAAATGAAGTTCGAGACACCTAGAGAAAATCTGCGGATGCTGGAAATCTGAGGACCCTGACGAAGGGTCTTGGCCCGAAACTTTGACAATTTACTCTTTTCCTTAAATGCTGCCTGATCTTCTGACTTCCTCCAGCATTTTGTAAGAAAAAATTTAAAAGGGAACTGAGGTCAAGTTTTTCAGACAGAGTGTGATTGGCATGTGGAATGAGCCGCCAGAGAAAGGTATATAGCATATTTGGACACAGATAGGAAAGGTTTAGAGAGATTTGGATTTTGACCAAACATAGGTAAATTGTATTAACTCAGCAAGGCAACTTGATTAGATCAGATGACTTGGTTCAAAGTAACTGTGCTATGACTCTATTGCCCAAAAGTCTGAAGATGTTTCACAGGAATATTATCAAACAAATGAAAAAGTAAAATTTCATCCTTTCAACTTAACTCCTGTTCCATTTAATGGTTTACAGCCAGCAAGACACAGTGTAACATACATTATCCCATTTTTACCACAGATAGGTTTCCACTTTGTCCTCGAACACACGTAGGCAGCATTACAGCTGGAGAATAACTGCTCTTTATATGAACTCTGCTGATCTGAAATATAGTTGCAAAGCACTATGCTATTATGTGATTAAATAATAATGGTTGTTCTAAACTGTATGAGGAAAGAAATTGATAGTCTTACTGATCATAACATTAAACACAAAATCTCTCGTGGGATTTCAGCACGAATGGGCAGATTTAATATTCAAACCACTCATGAGGGCTGCTTATGGGTAACTTGCTTTAATCAAACACAGCCAGGGATTCAGTCAAACCACAAAAGCAAACCTTCTCAATGTTTTCTCGCCAGGACTAATTGTGTACCATTGGGATGCAGAAACAAGGATTGTCATTCAGTCATTTCCTTAATTGGTCGCCATAATTCATTCCTTAATGGCCCCAAGTCTGTGAGTCTCAGCAAGTCCACTGGGGAAGTCAAAAGCCCAGTGTCTGCGATTCTGAGCCCTCTGGAGGCAGGTGGTTGAAGATGGCCTGTCCTGGGGTTGGAAGACTGTGTGTGTGTGTGTGTGTGTGTGTGTGTGTGTGAATGGGTGGATGGGGATGGGAGGAACTGTTGTTATTTTGTCACCTTTTGTGTTCTGTTTTGTTGTGTTGTGTGTTGTTCTGCCGAGCATCGGGGACATGCTGTGTTAGTGCCAGAATGTGTGTTAACACATGCGAGCTTCCCTCAGGACATCCTTGGGTGTGTTGTTTGCCAATACAAATGACACATTTCACTGTATGTTCTGATGTACATGTGAAAAATAAAATCTGAATCGGATATATCCTCATTTGGTGTTTGAATTTAGAGAATATTGGTTTAGAATGAAGGGCAAGAGGTTTAGAGGGAATATGAGGAACATCTATTTCTCCCAAAGAGTGGTGGAGTCAATTGCTCTCACAACATTTGAAAAATAACAAGCAAATGAACTGACAAAATTGAGAAGGCTATGGAAGTGTTAGTAAATGAGATTCATGTAGACATGTTCTTGATGCTCAGCATGGCATGGTGGGCTGAAAGGCTTGCTTTTGTGATGCATGATTTGATGAGTCTATGATTATATATCATGAATAATATACTTATCTCTATTTACTCCACTTGATTCTATAATCCTGAGTTTTCTTGTCCAGAAAACTGTATTAAGCTCGGTTCCGATTCCTGTTGAAGAGTCTCAGTCCAAATCATTAACTGTTTATTCCTCTCCATAGATTTTTGCTGAGTTCCTCCAAAAGTTTATGTATATTACTCTGGATTTCCAGCATCTGCTGAATCTCTTGTGTTTATATTAAGCTCAGTTCTCTTGTGTTTATACTAACCTCAGCGAGTCTCAGATTTCAGTGACAATCTGCTCCAGATTTCTGTTCTTTCCTGTGAAGGAGTACTGCCTTACATTCTTGCTGAATGTATCAGTCCTTAATTTAGGATGTAACCTTTTGTCATGGACTCCCCGAATGGAAAAATTAATGGGACTGAAGGAAAATATTTAAAGTTTTGAACGAGGCAGCTATGGAGAAAATAGATATGCAGCTTATCATCCTAAAGGATTCCCAAAGTTCTGCAATGGTTTCACAGACTGGAAACTAGCAAATGTGATGATATTATTTTAAGGATTAGTGAGAGGAAAATTGGGAATGATAGACTAATAGTAGGGAAAATGATGAAATCAATTATTAAGAAAGTAGCTGTAGAACATTTGGAGAGTTATATCAGATCAGGCAGAGTCAATATGGATGGATGGAATGGAAATCCTAATTGACAAATCTATTCAAGTTCCTTTGATGGTTGTAAGTGGCAGGATAGACAGCAGAACTATCAATGTGGTGTGCATGGATATTCAAAAACATGAAGAGTTCATTGCATTAGAGGTTAAATAGTGAGGGCCTCTATTGGTCACAGTTGACCATAGATATTGCATCCTGGCAGTCTAAATATGCAAGCCTGGGCAGTACGATATGGAGAGCAAGCTGTTGCCCATATAGCAAGCTCCTACTCTCCATGCATCTGATGAACCCAAAGGAACAGAAGAGACCGACACAGTTTGGTACCAGCAGCGTCACAGAAATTGCCAGTCACCATTGAAGCCAATGTAGGACTGTCTTAGA
Source organism: Mobula hypostoma (assembly GCF_963921235.1). Taxonomy (NCBI): domain Eukaryota; kingdom Metazoa; phylum Chordata; class Chondrichthyes; order Myliobatiformes; family Myliobatidae; genus Mobula; species Mobula hypostoma. The sequence goes on from NC_086116.1 coordinate 11,057,318, forward strand.
GAACCCAACTCTGGATTTTTCCCTTGGAGTTTACTCCCAAAGTCTTCTGCATGAGTGAGTATAGCCACAAAGCAGCTAATGAGCCCCATCTGCTGAAGCGACTGGTTTTAACGCGCCTGTGTGCCTTTGTCCCTTCTCCTGTCAGTAGAAACAGTTCCGGCGGATTTAGTAGCTAAGCCATACGTGAAGGCCAGGAGCTGGACTTGGTTGTCAGAGGCTGTTTGGGGTACACACCATTGGGAGCATTTAATAGGGAGTGGGAGCTTAAACCCATGACCACTTCTGGCTATAACAACCTTAAGGAACCAGAGATAATATATTAAATTGAAAAATCATCAGAATTCAAGAAGTAGGAACAAATGGGTCATTTTCAGGATGGGAGTATCACAACTACGAACTCTGCCATGAAGTCTGGGTACCCTCGCAGGCAGGCAGCAGAACAGGGTCAGCAATTACGCTTCTGAGTATGTATATTCCAGCCAATGTTTCATTGTGGTTGAAGTTAACTCCCTTCCTCTTGATTCAGTATTGACCAAAGCACAGAGACATCAATCCTCCTTGCCTACCTTGATCCTTGTTCCAGGAGAGAAAATGACAGTTTAGATTGGCGCTGCAAAGAGCCAGAATTATTTAGTATTAAGTTACTGCTTCCAAGCCACAGTGTCAGCATTAGTTTTCAGATTGAGAGTTTTAGTTAGTTAATGGTCCTGTTGGCCTAGCATTTATTATTTTCCTTTTGTTCTGCACAATTCTTACTAATATTCAGTGAGCTGTTCAATCTGCTTCAGTGTCTTTCCCCCTGCACTTGGGCTGGAACCACACATCCTATTAGCAAGATTTGACCACCAAAATGGACCCAGTGGATAGAGAGCAGCTGACCATAGCTGTGACATTCATTGGTGTGGTAGGGGAGAAGTTAAAGTGGGTGGAGGCTGCATCAGCAATGGTGGCTCACGCAGTGCGACAGTTACTTGCAGAACGACAGCTCAGCCCAAACCAAGGTTGATGGAGGAGAAGCAGTTCTCAGTTGGGACAGAGTTGGCAGAAGAGCCTCATGCAGTGGAACAACTATTCTCAGAGCAGCAAGCTGAATCCAAGCGGAAAAAACAAATGTTAGACCTTGCAGCGTCAGTTCAGTAACTCATCACAGACAACCAGAATCAAGTGGCGGCCATTACTCTCATTGCTGCAATTTAGAAGCTGTCAGCTAGGTCAGTCTCAAACCCAGCATCTCCCACACCCTCCTCAATAACATTCTCATTAACCCCAGCACTAATGACCCGACTCCTGTGACAGAGTCCAGACTAGAATTGCATATTCCTCCATCAGCCAGATACTCCAGTGACTCTGATGGCTGTAGAAATTCTATTACATCATGTGAGTTGACTTTCCCAACCCAGCCAGGTTGGGTCAGTGATGATGTGCATAAACTGACTTACGTGCCAAATCTATTAGACAGACCCCACTCAGTCTGTTCAACACTCTACCTGCAGCCCAATCTTTCCAGCAATTTGTAGTCAAGTTCAAGAGAGCTTTTGATCTTCCAGTACAGGCTCAGGAGGATGCCCACATACACCTGTATTGCACATAGGAACGGTACGGTAGGGGACTATGCAGAAAAATTCTGCATGCTTGCAGTTGAGGCCGGGTGGAACAAGAGATCCCTCATCACCGTATTCCAGTGGGGACTCAGCACAAGGACTTGGCATGAGATTGCTGTGTGTGACTAACAGGGCAGCCTGGATGACCTGGTAAATCTAGCCCTTTGAATTGACAACCGAGTAACTGAGCGGTGCAGAAAAAGGATATCCCAAGCTTCCTACACTTCAGATCATCGTCTGCCTTCACTCTCTCCCTCACCACCTGGTACACAGTCTGTGGAGGAGCCTATGCAGGCAGGGTGCATGTGCCCATCTCAAGAGGAACAAGATTAGTGCAGGAGAAAAGAACTACCGAACACCGTGTCTCTAGCATCCAGTAAAAGAGAAAACCCGTCATCAACCAGGGAAATTCTGAAGAGTCAATTCTGAAGCATCTTGCCCTCATTGTGTAAGGCTTGCAGTTCCCTTGTCGTGAGGTCCCAGACCTATGAACTTCAGGCATTTATTGACTCCGGGGCAGTTGAGAACATCATGGATGACTCTCTGGCTCAAAGATGGAGAGTTCTGACTCAGCAATTGTGAGAGAATATCGCTGTCGATACTCACGATGGTTGGCCTCTTTCTATCTTTCCCCAGATCCCATCCAGCTTATGCTCAATGGCAACCAGAGGGAAAAGATCTCTTTCTATCTTGCTGATTCACCTGAACTGCTGTTCGTACTTGGCCTTCCCCAGCTATCTCGACTCAACCCATGGATCAACTGGTCCTGAGTGGAGACTGGCTTGCCTGTCTACCTTGTCTGGGTCCAAACAAGCCCCTGTCAGTGTACCCCCTCCTGGGCAAACTGTTAGTGTGAAGCTGTCTGGTGTCCACACTAAGGGACGAATGAAAGACAGCATTCAAAACCTCCAATGACAACTGTGAGTACCTTGTGATGCCATTTGGTCTGGCCAATGACACCTGCTGTCTGCTGTTTTTCATGCCTTGCTCAATGATGTGCTCTGGGACATGTTGAATCAGTTTGTTTTTGTGTATTTGCATGTCATTCTCACCTATTCCCGGTCTCACCAGAACACAGTCAGCATATCTGGAGGATTCTCAGATGACTCCTCAAGAACAAGCTTTATGCTAAGCCACAGAAGTGTGAATCCCACAAAGAGCAAGTATCATTCTTGGGCTATATCCCAATGTTCAAATGGACCCATGTAAAGTTCAGGCAGTCACAGAGTGGCTTAAAACATCTGCAGTCAAACAGGTGATGTGCTTCATGCGGTTTGCAAACTTCTATCTTCGCTTCATCACAACGTCAGTTCCATCGTGGCTCCCATAAATACACTCATAAGAGGACCTTTGCCAGATCCCTATGGACAAATAATGCAGATGGAGCATTCTCGGAGCTAAAGTGATGCTTCACCACTGCCCCGGTGCTGCAAAATCCAGACCCATCCCATCCATTCTTCATCGAGGTTGATGCATCAGGTGTTGGCATCAGAGCTGTACTTATCCAACACTCTTCTGTGGATAACCAGCCATACCCTTGAGCTTTTCTTTCTCATCACCTGACTCCTGCAGATAATAATTATGATGTTGCGAACCAAGAACTTCTAGGTGTTAAGGAGGCCCTGGAAGCATGGTGACACTGGCTGGAGGGGGCAGAGCATCCCTTTCTGAGATGAACAGATGACAAAAATTTCTCCTATATTTGGAACACCAAGAGACTCAACTCTCATCAAGCCTGTTGGGCTCTTTTCTTCATCTGCCTGAATTTTACCCGCAGCTACCACCCTAGCAGCAGGAATACTAAGACCAATGTTGTCTGCCATCATCATGACACCTCTGAGGACAACACCAATCCAGGGCCCATCCAGTGCTCCGGTGATTTGGAGAATAGAGACTGAGGCAAGGGCTGCCCAACAGTTGGATCCAGGCCCAGGTAGGGGAGCCAACAACTGGCTGCTCGTCACTTCAGCTGTGCACCCCAGAGTGTTTCTGTCTGGTTGGTCATTTGGGAATTCAATTAACCCTGGAATTTATAAAGAGATGATGCTGGAGGTCGTCTATGTCCCAAGATGTCCATGACTTCAACTTTGTCTGTTCCATTTGGGTCCAGAACAAGATATGGCATCAGTGCCCTGCAGGCCTGCTCTACCTGCTGCCTTTGCCTCACCACCCTGGTCCCACGTTTTGGTGGATTTCAACATTGGTCTGCCTCCATTAGATGGGAACACTACCATTCTGGTGGTTGAGGACAGGTTCTCTAAAGCAGCCCACTTTATTGCTCTCCACAAGCTCCTGTCAACTTGTAAGGTTGCCACCTTCGTCATTCAGTATGTGCTCAAACTGCATGGCTTCCCACAGGTCATAACATCTGATCAAGGACCACATTTCATATCCCATTTTTGAAAGGCCTTCTGTTCTCCTTTGGGAGCCACAGGCATCCTCTCATCTGGTTTCTACCCCCAATCTAACAGCCAGACTGAGAGTATGAATCAGGAGCTGAAGACCACCCTGCACTGCCTTGTCTCTTCTAACCCCATAACCTGGAGCTCCCAACTGGCTTGGACAGGGATTGTCCACAATAATCTCTAGTCATCCTCCACCAGCACATGTCCCTTTGAATGCCAGAAGGGATTCCAGCCTCCCTTCCCTGACTAAGAGTTTGATGTGGGAATTCCTGCTGCTTAGTAGTTGGTCCAGTGCTGCAAGTGCACGTGAGGACAGGCCAGGCATCTCTGCTGCACGCTGAGAAACAATATGACTGGCAGGTTGATAGGTTTGATTGAAAGCCAGGGTGAAGAGAGTTTGGTTGGCATTTACAGATTTTTCTTTTCTTGTTTTGTAATTTATTTTTTATTGAGTTTCATCATCAAACAAACATTTCCATAAGATGTATTTCAGATACTGTACATATATATCATATAATCATATTTGTCACAAATCTCCACATAATATTTATCTGAAGTATACACTTATAGAAAGAAGAGGAAAGTACAATCGAAAGAAGAAAACTCTGTACAGAGTGGGGAGTGATTTTTATTTACAACATAATCATTGATTGTGAGAATAAAATCAGGCCTATGAGGTGTTATGTAGTTAAACCATTTTTCCAGTATGAATAAAATTGTTCCAACTTATGATCAACAGATGTTGTTGCCTTCTCCATTTTGTAAATGTCCATTGTAATTTCCATCCATACATTTAAAGTTGGGGGTTGTCCTGAGATAACCATTTCCTGGTCAGGGTCTTTTTACCAGCCACCAGCAGTACATTCATTAAATAATTATATTTGAGGTATATACTCAAAATATATGGTCTTACTCTCTGTGTATTTATCTGTTAGTATATCATTGAAATTTGCAGAATATAACTTAATCGATCTACTCCCTGAACAAATAAGAACCAAGAAAAGTGAATAATTAAAAAAAAGGTAAGGAAGGTGTGGTTCCAAGGCTGGGGTCTCTAGATGACCCTGGGTTGGGATAGAAGAAAAGTCTAGCCGTGGGGGATAGCCACTCCTACCCGTGGGTTGAGGGCCCCTGCTGCAGTACCTGTAAAAGTAAGAAAAAAAACTGTCCTTTACACAGAAATGATTTCCTTGTGTATTTTTCCCATGTATATATTCTTATTTAGGTGGGGAAAAAGGAATGAATAAATGATTTTTAAAAAATTAATATAAAATCCACATTATAACATTTATTTCTCGAGATAGGTACATCACCGTCTATTTTTGCTTCTGTTTAGTTTATCAGCACTTTTAAAGTTGGCTAAACCTTATGGCTCTTCTGGAGGAGGTGAGGGCTGCCCTCAGAGAACTGACAGTCTCTTCCTAAAATCCTTCTCTCGTCCTGTTCCTGTTCCCTGCTTTCTAGGTTCTTTCACTATTTCCCAAGCAGATCGGGATAACTGCTCAGCCAGACTTTCCCTTGGTTTGACCACGCTAATGGGCATTCTTCTGTTGTTCATGTCTGTAGTCGCCTCCTCCACCATCTGGTACGGTCGCATCCCCTGTTGGTAAAATACCCTCAGTTTAGCAGGGTATGGGGCTTGGAATTTAATCTTTTCTTGCTTTAATATTCGTTTCACTTCGGAATATTCCTTCCGTTTCTGTAGGACCGCCGGGGGATAATCATGATTGAAGTATATTAACTTCCCGTTCCAAAAAACCCTCTTCTTACCCCAAGCCCTTTGTAGAATCTCTGCCTTGCTCTTGAATCGAAGGAATTTAAGTGCTATTGAGCGCGGTTTACCTTCTCTGTCTCCGGGAGGCTGCTGGACGAGCGAACGATGTGCCCTCTCAATTTCAATCTCCGTAGTCTGAGGAATCTCCAGCGCTTCCCGCAGCAGCTTGTCTACAAAGTCCATCATCGACAATCCCTCTGCTCCTTCGGGAACATTATAAATCCTGATGTTTTTCCGTCGCGATCTTCCCTCCTGGTCAAGCAATTTACTTTCCTGTTGGTTTAATATTTTTATCATCTTACTTAGTATCTGTTCCATGTTTTGCACGCGATCTTCCATCTTCTCAATTCGAGTCTCTGCCACCGCTATTTTCTGATTGACGTTGGCGAGCTCTGACTTTATATCACTGAGTTGCAGCTTTATATCTTTTTGGACTTCCCTAATCTCTTCCAGAATCTTCATCTTATTTGCCGCTTTGTCTGCACGAGGCCCCGCGTCAGCCTCGCTGCCATGCGCACGTGCAGGAGAGCCGCCGGCACGAGGCCCCGCGTCAGCCTCGCCGCCACGCGCACGTGCAGGAGAGCCGCCGGCACGAGGCCCCGCGTCAGCCTCGCTGCCATGCGGACATGCAGGAGAGCCACGCGTTGTACCTCTCTCTTCCATAGGCTCCGCAGTGGTGCTTTTTTATCTCCATTCTTTCTACCCATTCTTGCCCCCTTATCAATTCAGATTTTTTCAAAAGATCTTATATTTGATGGATTAATGGGGCAAGATATCCGTTTTTCCGGAGGAGCTGTTGATTTAAGCTGCCATTCTGAACCCTAGAGATTTTTCTTTGAAAGTTGAGAACCACATGCTGGCTCCACACTTATGTGGGACCATTTGTAGTGGAGAAGGCTATCAACAGAGCCACCTACCATAATTTATGAAGATTCACCCAGTGTCCTATGTTTCCCAGCTTAAGCCGGTGACTTCCTCCCCCTCATCCCCCCACCACATCCTCACCACTTGATGGATGGATCCCTGGTCTTTTCTGTGAAGTACCTCCTGCCATCTTGCCAGGTGTGGGGCAGGGTCCAATGTCTCATGGACTGGGAAGGGTTTGGCGCTGAGGAAATTCCTTGGGTTCCAGCATGTGACAGCCTGGACAAGACTCTCATCTTGGACTTTCAGTGGGCTCAGGTCCTTGGTGCTTCTGGAGCTGCACCGGGTGGGGGCCTGTCACAACCATGGGCTCTACTGCCAAGTCTGGGCACCCTTGCAGGCAGGCAACTCAGTTTAAGAGCTGTAGTCGTTTAATGACACTGTTGTCTTAGCATTTATTATTCTCCCTTTGTTCTGCACAGTTCCTATTAAAATTCAGTTAAATGCTCATTCTGCGTTAGTGTCTGTCCCTCTGCACTTGGGCCATAACTGTGCATCCCATCAGGGAGATTACATTCAACAAGCTGCTGCTCACAGTGACATCAATGATTTGGATCATTGTCCAAATGTTCAAAGAGGCTTCAAGGTGACAATCCAGGTTCAGAGAAAGGGCATGGATGTGACAAAAGGAACATGATATGGAAGAGTATGAGATCTTCAACACTGCTAGAGGAAAAAGTAAAACCGGAACTATTTTTAAATGACGGGAGATTGAATAGTCTTGCTGATAAGAGACATCTTATGTCCTTGTGTATATATACTGAAAGCTGACCTACAGCTATAGAGAAACGGCAGAGTGGCCAGTACAGGTACCCTGTAGTCAAAGGAAAGTGAACCATGGAGATCGGCTCACCATGGGTAAGAGACTATTTTAAATAGAAACATAGAAAATAGGTGCAGGAGTAGGCCATTCGGCCCTTCGAGCCTGCACCGCCATTTATTATGATCATGGCTGATCATCCAACTCAGAACCCCGCCCCAGTCTTCCCTCCATACCCCCTGATTCCCGTAGCCACAAGGGCCATATCTAACTCCCTCTTAAATATAGCCAATGAACTGGCCTCAACTGTTTCCTGTGGCAGAGAATTCCACAGATTCACCACTCTCTGTGTGAAGAAGTTTTTCCTAATCTCGGTCCTAAAAGGCTTCCCCTTTATCCTCAAACTGTGACCCCTTGTTCTGGACTTCCCCAACATCGGGAACAATCTTCCTGCATCTGGCCTGTCCAATCCCTTTAGGATTTTATACGTTTCAATCAGATCCCCCCTCAATCTTCTAAATTCCAACGAGTACAAGCCCAGTTCATCCAGTCTTTCTTCATATGAAAGTCCTGCCATCCCAGGAATTAATCTGGTGAACCTTCTTTGTACTCCCTCTATGGCAAGGATGTCTTTCCTCAGATTAGGGGACCAAAACTGCACACAATACTCCAGGTGTGGTCTCACCAAGGCCTTGTACAACTGCAGTAGTACCTCCCTGCTCCTGTACTCGAATCCTCTCGCTATAAATGCCAGCATACCATTCGCCTTTTTCACCGCCTGCTGTACCTGCATGCCCACTTTCAATGACTGGTGTATAATGACACCCAGGTCTCGTTGCACCTCCCCTTTTCCTAATCGGCCACCATTCAGATAATAATCTGTTTTCCTATTTTTGCCACCAAAGTGGATAACTTCACATTTATCCACATTAAATTGCATCTGCCATGAATTTGCCCACTCACCCAACCTATCCAAGTCACTCTGCATCCTCTTAGCATCCTCCTCACAGCTAACACTGCCACCCAGCTTCGTGTCATCCGCAAACTTGGAGATGCTGCATTTAATTCCCTCATCCAAGTCATTAATATATATTGTAAACAACTGGGGTCCCAGCACTGAGCCTTGCGGTACCCCACTAGTCACCGCCTGCCATTCTGAAAAGGTCCTGTTTATTCCCACTCTTTGCTTCCTGTCTGCCAACCAATTCTCCATCCACATCAATACCATACCCCCAATACTGTGTGCTTTAAGTTTGCACACTAATCTCCTGTGTGGGACCTTGTCAAAAGCCTTTTGAAAATCCAAATATACCACATCCACTGGTTCTCCCCTATCCACTCTACTAGTTACATCCTCAAAAAATTCTGAGATTCGTCAGACATGATTTTCCTTTCACAAATCCATGCTGAACTAGAAAGACAAATGATACGATGGCCTTTGTAACAACTTTCAGTTTATACTTTTCTTTTGAATGCTACTTACATGATACACTGTGCTGCTGCAAGTAAGTTCTTTTTACTGCACCTGCAGGTGCATGGGTTTGTACCTTCTCCACGTGACCGTGTGAGTTTTATCCCGGTGCTCGGGTCTCCACCCACATCCCAAAGATGCACGGATCAGTAGGTTTATTGGTTTATTGGTCACATGGTGACGCAGGCCTGTTTGGCCGGAAGTCCTGTTACTGTGCTGTATCTCTAAGAATAGAAAAAATTAAAAACTCAATTTCAACTTTGCAGAGGGATTTGAGTAAGTGATTAGAAATACATTAATGAAATTATATAGGGTCGTGGCAATACCTTACTGTAATTCTGCGAGTGGGTCCTCCTGCATAAGGAACAATAAGACAGAGTGCAATAAAGGTTCTTGAGATTCATTCCAAAAATGAGTTAGACAATAATGTCATAGAATCATAGAAAAGTACAGCTGAGAAACAGGCCTTTTGGCCCATTTAATCCATGCCAAACCATTTAAACTGCTGACTCCCATCGACCTGCACCTGGACCATAACCCTCCATATTCCTGCCATTCATGTATCTATCCAAACTTCTCTTAAATGTTGAGATCAAGCTCACGTGCACCACTTGCACTGGGACTTTGTTTTGCACTCTCACTCTCTGAGTGGAGATGTTTCCCCTCATGTGGTCCCCTTAAACTTCGTACCTTTCACCCTTAACCTATAACCTCTAGTTGTAGTCCCACCCTACTTCAGTAGAAAAAGCCAGCTTGCATTTACCCAAATTATACTTCTCATAATTTTGTATACCTCTATCCAATCTCCCCTCTATCTTTTATCTTTCCAAGGAATAAAGTCCTAGCCTATTCAATCTTTCCTTATACCTCAGGTCCTCCAGTCCTGACAACATCCTTGTAATTTTCTCTGTACTTTTTCAACCTCATTTATATTTTTCCTGTAGGTAGGTGACCAAAAAAGCATACAATACTTCAAATTAGGACTCACCAAAGTCTTATATAACTTCAACTTCAACATATAACTTCCCACCTCCTGTACCCAATACTTTGATTTATGAAGGCCAATGTGCGAAAAGCTTTCTTTACAACTCTATCTAACACTGCCACCACTTTCAATGAATTATGGACCTATATTGCCAGAGTCATTTGTTCTACTGTACTCCTTAGTACCCACCCATTCACTGTGCAAGACCTACCCTGGTTGGTCCTACTGAAGTGCAGCACCTCGCACTTGTCTGCATTAAGTTTGATCTGCTGTTTATCAGCCCATTTTTTTCCCAGTTTGTATAGATCCTGCTGCAAGCTCTGATAGCCTTCCTTACTGTCCACTACACCCCCATCCTTGGTGTCATTTGCAAAATGGTGATCCAGTTAACCACATTATCATCCAGATCATTGATATAGATAACGAACAACAAGGGACCCAGCATTGATCTCTGCAACACTCCACTGGTCACAGGCCTCCAGTCAGAGAGGCAACCTTCTACCACCACTCTCTGGCTTCTCCCACAAAGCCAATGTCTAGTCTAGTTTACTATCTCATCTTGAATGCCAAGCAACTGAACCCTCTTGACCAACCTCCCACGTGGGACCTTGTCAAGTACCTTCCCAAAGTCCATGTACGAGGTAGGTAACATCCACTGCCTTGCCTTCATCAATTTTCCTGGTAACTTCCGCAAAGCACTCTATAGTTTGGGTAGACATGCATGAAGTCATGATGACTATCCCTAATCAGTCCCTGTCTCCCAAATACTCATATATCCACTCCCTTAGAATACCTTCCAATAACTTTCCCACAACTGATGTCCGGCTCACCAGCCTGTAATTTCCTGGTTTACTTTTAGTGCCTTTCTTAAACAGCAGAAAATGAACTATCCTCCAATATCTCACCTACTGCCAAGCATAACTTAAAGATCTCTACTAGGACCTCTGCAATTTTTGCACTTGCCTCCCACAGGGTCTGAGAGAACACCTTGTCAGTCCCTGGAGATTAATCCACCCTAATTTGCCTCAAGGTAGCAAGCACCTCCTCCTCGGTAATCTGTATAGGGTCCACAACCTCACTGCTGCTTTCCCTCGTTTCTATAGATGCTACATCCATCACCTGAGTATATAGTTGAAGAGACATTAGATGAATGAAAGGTAAAGCAAATGTAGCTGGGCAGAATAGATGCAGGGATAATTTTCCCCTTGACAGAGATTACAGCCTTAAAGTAAATATTAAGAGAAAGCTCTTCACGCAGAAGGCATAGAATGTTTGGATTTCTTGACCTGGAAGGGCTGTGGGTGCTTTGTTACTTAGTAAAGGCAGATCAATAGCCATGATCTTATCAAATGGCAGAGCAGGCATAATGAGCTGAAGAGCCTGTTCCTACTTCTCTTTCTAATGTTCCCATTTTCAGTAATATTTACTATGGATTTTACCAGACCTTGGCAAATTTGGCTGTGCAGCTCTCCATTCCTTTGTCTAAGCCATTTATAAACGTAATGGAAAACCGCTGTTCAATTACTCAATATGTTACTAAAGAATGCAATGGGAACACACGTTTAAATGTCACAGTGGGTGGACCATTAATCAGTAGACAATTTGCTGATGATGCAGACAATGTTGCTTTACTGCATGACATGACTGCAATGATACTGAAGAACATTAGTCATGCCGTGAAGTGTGACCATAAAAAAGGGAACTAAATTAAATATCTACATTTATACAGTTCTTCAAAGCTTTCCAGGGCTGAAATGCTAACTTGACTGTCTCTCTCGTTGACTCAAAGTTTCAGTCGTTTCTTGGTCAGAATTCAACCTTCTACCCTCTGGTCAAGCTCAGTCAAACCCTACCAACCCTAACCTGCATCAGGTGTCCTAAATTCTGGTACACATTTTCCACCTCCATCCAGTACTAGAGGCTGTATAGTTAAAGACCACCCCACCCACTATTATACACCACTCTACCCTGTGTTAAAGAGTAGATGGCTACTGCTCACTCACCCCACTGTTAGAGAGTGTGTGGCTATATACCACTCCACATAGAGTTAGAGAGTGTGAAATAAAAAACCTTTTGTTCTACTCTGATAATGTTTCTTTCTTTGTTTCATCAGTATTTGACTGGTTATTATTACGCAAAGCGCCTTGAGTCGTTTTCTTACATTCAAGCCGTTCCATTAAGTACAAAGTGAGCAATAAAGATGGAAAAAAAATGTAAGACTGTATCTTGCAATTGGATACATTAACCAGTGATTCTGAGAAAATATATTTCTCATCATAGAATTTCAATATAAATTCTTCATTGCAAAGTGAATGGTTGCAGCAATTTCTACCTTTGCTTGAACAAATCATAACTTGAATTATTGGCATAACTAGTGTGGAACTATGTATTGAACTTTGTTGCAATATATATACGTGACTACAAGAAATGTGCTTACTAAAGGAATGCGTGACTGCAGGCATGCAATATACTAAACATTGTGCAAAAGATATGGATTAGCAGAGGCAAGTCAACTGCATGTGGCATACTATAACAAATGTATCGGAAGGACTGAGCTCACTGGAAAATGTAACCTCCTTTCGTTTTCATCTATAAAAAGAATGCTTTATAAACAGGGATGTCTACTGCCATCCCTGACCCTGGTGGGAGTGGAGGTGAACTTTCCCCATGCAAGCAATAAGAGCATGTGATAAAGATCCACTCAGTGTTGGTACTGTGTTTTTGTGAGACTTGGTGGAGAAACCCGTGACAGATTTTGGAGGTTCCACCAAGATCGCTTGGTTAGGTGTGGTAGTGACGCTGGGAATTCCCTATGACTCAGCTGCTGCAAGGAAATTCTTCAGGAGTTGCAATCACCTAAAAGACAGTTTCCTTTTGCTCCTTAAGACATTCCCTCCTGGAGTTGGACTTCGTGTTTACATTTCACTGCAATTAATGCTAAGTCCTTGAGTGGATCAGATGGTTTCTTCAACGTTCTGACGCTTTTGGAATGCTGACTGGAACCACGTACCAAGAGAAGGATAGAGTCAGGGACACTTATAGGTGAAAAGGGTTGACGCAACATCTGGACGCTGGGTTCTGAGAGAAGTGTCGGGAAAACTTGTGACTTGGTCCTGCATCTGAGATGTATAAAGTGCTGATAGTTAAAATAGGAGAAATTAGACTAAAGAAACAGGCAAGTAAGGTAGTATGTGTGGCCAGTTACCCTATAGGACACTGTAGTGATTCAGGAACAGACTGCATTGATTGTTTAATACATAAAGTGAAGCCTCTCTAATTACTATCATCAAGCAGGGCAGAGTCAGCATAAGAAATCAAAAACAGAATATAACATACGCTACCCTGTTCAGGCCGAAGGATATTGCTAAGGATATCAGGACATATGTGCCTGGGAATGAGTCTACAGAGTTGTTGCAAGTAATTAGTTACCAGAGAGCAATACATGGTCTAGATGATGCCAAACAAAGGAAATTGATTATAATGTGCTTGCATCTGAACATACACTCTGCTTTGCGAGAAGCATATTGACATGCTAGGGGATTAAATGAGGAATTAAAGAATGCAACATTGATTATTGTGGGTGGTAACAGACTGGAGACTGGATAGATGTACTAGCCAACAGTTACCAGAGGAAAAGAGAACACACTGCTGCATTTGCATCCCATCGGTGGATGGTGTACCAAGAGGTGTATGGATCAACATTAGATCATGATCATTTAGAGCCAGAATCCACAAATAGGTGGTTAAGAACTGTAAAAATGGGAACTGCACAGCAAACAGTTCATATGATCTGAATCATAAAAAAGATCAGAAATTGGAGTTATAGAAGGGTAAGAATGTGATAGAATTTTGGTTAATGTGAGCATGTCATACTTTAAACTTACTAAATGTTTACTTGTGCATAATTACCAACTTCCAACATTTCTTTGTTGAAAGGATTTAAATAAATTGTTTCCTCAATTTTGTCTGATTGTAAGTGGATAATTTGGTAACAGTTTAACCCTCAGGAACAAGAGATTTTCTGAAATGGTTTACAGTGTGAGTGGTTTGCATTTTTAGGGGGAGGAGGGGGAAGGGGAGGGAGAGAGGGGAAAATGTTGTTTCGTGTTGGCTGAATTGATATTGGAAAGTATGAATGAATCTTATGTTTTAGACAAAAGTGAAAATTTACTCTGGAGTAAATTCACTTTTATGTTTTAAAATGTGTGCATGTGTCAGGGTCCCACATAGCAGTCTTTCCCCCCTTCCTTGGTACTTTATAAAATGTTTGAAAGTTTTCATGCTGAGAATAAACTGTTTATTGTAAGTTTTGCATTTACTTGCAAGGAAGAACAGTACAAACGTGTATTTTTGTTTTGTCTTGTCTGTGTTTTTTGATTTATGTTACTTTATTTTTTTCCATGGAAATTATTTTAGAAACTCTGGTTCCACGCTGGCCAAGTGAAATCCAGGTTAAGTACACTGGAAGCTTGGGCATCTGTATTCCAGGTATGAGATGCCCACATTTCTGCGGGAAATGGGCATTTAGGGGAATTATTCATTGGTAGATAATTAAATTGGGAATTTGAAATTAACAATTTTGGAAAGAATGGAGTATTTTGGGAGGAATTCTAAAACATGCTTTACTATTAAAACTGCTTTCTTTTATAGAACATAAAAAATCTTGCTCAAAAACTTTGACATATTGATTTAGAATTTGAGATTCCTTGGAAAATAGTTTTGATGCAATCAGTGTTCAATTTGCAAATAGAAAAAGATAAAGTATGCCGCTGGGGGGGAGTGGGGTGTCTACTTTAATATAGTACGTGGATGACTGCCTGTTGACCTTCCCAAGCAAGGAAACCTATGAACAGGACTCCCTTTATCAACTGCACAAATTAGCTGCAAAAGGACCTGAGGTCTCAAAACAGAAGCTGTAAGTTATGCAGTCAGAGCATGTGCAAACGTAGCATTGGATGAGAAAAGAAAAAGGGAAAAGATGGGTTGTCAGCAACATAAAGACTTGTAGGCAATATATGATTATCAGCCTTGTAAAATCCTGGAACATTGGTGAAGGTTACTGGAGCCCATACCCCACCGGCTGATGGGCGATTTGTGCATTTACAAATGGACTTTATTGAAGTACTGCCATGTGAAAGATATATAGATATATATTGATTATTATTGATGTAGTTTCACGGTAGGTTGAAGCATTTCCTTGTTAAAAAAATAATGCAGTTACAGTGACAAAGTGCTTATTAAAGGAAATAATCCCACAATTTGGGATTCCTTGGGAACTATCCAGTGACAAGGGTAGCCATTCTACTGGTAAGATAACTAAAGAAATATATGAAGCTTCGTAGAAAGAGTGAAAAGAACAATTGCGAATAAACTTGAGAAAATTATGTAAGGAAACAGAGTTAAGATGGAAGCAAGTATTACCTCCAGTTCTAATAACTATTCAAGCTGCTGCCAGTAGAGCCACGGGACTGTCCCCACATGAAACTATAATGGTCAGAACTTTGCACTTGCCATCTAATGCATTCTTAGGGATTAAGCTGTAGGATGTACATAATCTGGTCGACAATACGCTGAATTATTGTATAGCCATAACAATGAGTCTTACTAGACATCATCAGCAGGTGAAAGAAGCCCGGCAACCTATGGCAGACATTAAATGCCACGGTACTGAGCCTGGAGACCACATAGTGGTGTGGACATTTAAAAGAAAGGACTGTCTGGAACCCCACATTGAGGGGCCATTTGAGGTGTTGTTGGTCACCAATGCTGCCATCAAGGTAAGAGAGAGGCTGACCTAGATCCATGCCTCTCATCGTAGGATGGTGTCTGATGACAAAACACCACGATGAAGCAGTTAACTATATTGGTGATGGTGGACACCCTCTTCCTGACAGAGGGAAATACCCAAAGGACTCCTTGCATCCTCCCCCTTCACCTGAATATACAAAAGAGCCAGAGATGGATCTGCTCGCGGTAAGCCAGCTATGTTTGTGGGGACCTGCCATCGATCTGTGGTGAGGTTTGTGGTGTTAGGTGGGTGGTCAGATGTACCCAATGTCTTCTCCAGGCGGAGCTTCTGATTTGATTTACGTGGGCCTTTCTTTCCCCCCTCGAATAGGTTATCAGACACTTCTGTCAGTGGCTGCACCCCAGCTTTGGTTTGAGACCATGTCAACACAGAGCATGAGAAGATGGCAGTGGAGCCAACATTACCCAATAAATCTACTAGAACCAGTAAATCTCTACCAATTACCACACCGTTGGCAAATCATTAAGCACACTCACCTGCAGCAGGTATATACTTTCCACCACCAAGAGTTACATCAGCAGTAGGATACCCTTTAACATCCCCAAGTACACATTGAAGCTTAGAATGTTTGCATGAATCAACAAGATTAGATGGTACAGATTTCTCTTTTGACCAAGGCAACCGTGCTTCCTGTATCCGAGAGAGCGTGCACCTCTGCCCATTCACTAAGATTAGTATTTCGTCAGAACATTTTACCTGGTTCTCCCCTCCCCATCCCATCTGCAAGGTTAACAGTCACCCCTGACTCTAAAATGAGACATTCCCTCCCTTGGGACATAACAATAGCTGGACAGTTTAGGTTGTTTTTAAAAAAAGCTTTGTGACCAACTTGTTGACAGTAATAGCAAGTCAGGAGAGTTTTAAGTTTTGCATTATCTCTAGTGAGTTTGATTTGTGGACCAGGGTTACCCCCAAGTGGTCGTCGCTCCCGTGACTGCACAGGAGATGATAGGGGTGCTCCTATCATCCGGGTGTTGATGTACCGCTGGGCCAGCTGCGCCACGACCAGTCCATTGGAGGGCTCCTGTTCTTGGACCCAGGTACAAACACATTCCCCGGCAAGACTTGCAGCAGCTGCTCGAGGATTATGAATTCCCCGACCTCTTCCTTGCTATTGACCTCTGGCCTCATCCAGCGCCGGTAGAGCCCTGCCAGGTGGTGGTAGGTCTCCAACTGGCACAGACCTCCCCCAGAATCTCTCCAGCGCTCTGTTGAATTTTGCCAGGAGCGCCCCCTTCAGGTTGGGGTAACAGTTGGACCTTGCCTCATTCATGGCTGATTAGACTTCCAACGCTCTACCAGTCAGGAGAGCGATGAGTCGACACGCTCACGCTTCATGGGCCGCCCTAACGTCTTGGCCAGCTGTTTGAGCCGCAGGAGATAATTCTCGCTTTCCTCT
Source organism: Mobula hypostoma (assembly GCF_963921235.1). NCBI lineage: Eukaryota > Metazoa > Chordata > Chondrichthyes > Myliobatiformes > Myliobatidae > Mobula > Mobula hypostoma. The sequence continues at coordinate 11,074,446 of NC_086116.1, forward strand.
CCCTCTTGGAAGACTGGTGTCCTGAGTTCTGACCGCTGGGCAAAGTCTCCGCTTTTTGGCTTGTGTGCAGGCCCTGGTGGCTGGGAGGGCTGGTTCGGCACACCTGGAGGCCCAGATAACCGAGAGTGCCGGGGTGCTGGTGGTGGAAGCAGCACTCTTGGGCTTCTGCTCTCCGAGAGGACAGGAGACGCTATGAACCTTAGAGTCCCTGATGCGGTGGGTGCTCCCAGGTCAACACTTATCTCTGGTGTTGCTCACCATAGCTCACCATAACATAGTGTTCATAGCTCTCGGAACTCCTGCAGAAGTATTTCTTCCTGGGCCTGCTGCATGGAGATGAACTGACCCAGAAGAGCTTGACAGCTCCGACATCCCCACACACATCCCCCAGCTCCTCAGAAGGTCACCAGTTGAAAAAAAGATGGTAAGACAAAAGAGCTCGTTAGTGCAAAGGGGGTTTATTTAGTGCCAGGTGTATATAAAAAAAAGCAAAAGCTGCCCAAAAATTGTGAAGAAAAATGTACTTACAAATAGACAAATTAAAACAAATGTACATAAAAAATTACAAATATACAGAGGCTTTCTCCATGACACACGCTGCTGTTAAATTTCCAATATTATTATTCGCCAACTATCAAATTCAACCTCCACACCCCTCAGTAAAGCCAGACTGAGTCTTTATATTTGTCTCTGTATGGTGCAGTGTGCCTGCTCCCACTAACCCAGGCATTATTTTAGGACAACCTAAACTGTCCCCCGGGTCTTTTGGGGCCGTTCTGCTGTCTACAAAATGATGTAACGGCATAAGTGAAAATAAATGGAACTGTTTGGAATGCCCGTGTCTAGAATCCTTGTTTTTATGGGTTATAAACCTGCTGAGCACATTAACTGAAGGGATTGTTTTGATTAGTCAAGCTGGTGATTGTTTTACTGCTGGGGTGTGTAAATGGTGAGCTCCCAAGAACTGTAGAAGGGGAGGGCGAAGTGTGTGAACTACCGGGGAAACTAGACCATGAAGCGGAGTGACTAACCGGGCAAAGGGGCAAGGTTAGTGGGAGGATTAGCGTTGCCAACCTGTTCTGTTATATCATCCCCCACCTTTCTCTGGATTGCTCAGTCGGGAGAGATGGTCTGCCATGACGCCGAGCTGTCCTGCCTTGTAACGGATGTTGAAGTGGAACGGTTGTAGAACCAGGTACCATCTCATGATGCGTGCATTGTGCTCTTTCATGGACTGGATCCAGCCGACTGCTTTGTGGTCGGTCTCCAGAACGAATTCTCTGCCTAGCAGGTAATACCGGAGGCTCTCCAAGGCCCATTTTATGGGAAGAGCTTCCTTCTCAATAGTGGAATACCTTGTCTCCCGTGGTAGCAGCTTCTGACAAAGGTACAATACTGGCTGTTCTTCTCCCTCTTTCCCCTAGTGAAATCCCAAGAACTGCAGAACGGAGGGTAAAGTGTGTGAACTACTGGGGAAATTAGACCAGGGAGAGAACGAGGAGGAGTGACTAACCGAAGCAAGGTTGCCGGGAGAGTTTACATTGCCAACCTGTTCGATCACATGCCATTAGATTTTATAAAAACAAACATATTTCCTTTATTCTAAAGGGGAATGGGGCAGAAGGTAGGAATTAACAGCGCCATTTTGCTGACATCTGTAATGGTGGAAAACGTAGAAGCTATTTTAAAAGATGTTACAACAGGACACAGAAAAAAATATCAAGATAGTCATGTAGAATCAGCCAGATTTTATGAAACTGAAAACATCTTGGACCAATTTGTTGGAGTACTTTGATTAAACCAGTATCTTGCATCAGTCTTTGCTATAGAGGATTCAAATAATATCCCTGAAGTTAATGCAAATCAGGAATTACATAGCGTGGAACCAGTGAATGCACTACAACAGACTTCAGGGAAGCTTTGAGAATATACAGGATCAAAATAAATGCTCACGCTACTGGAGATAACATCACTGTAGTTAGAAGGTTGGCTGACTAACAGGAAAGTGAGATCAGGCAAAAATGGATTTTTTTTCTGTTTGGCAAGATGTGTGGTCTGGTACGGGATCAGTCCTAGGATGTCAGCATTTAACATTTGTGCAAATGATTTGCATGAATGTATGATCGCCAGAATTGGAGATAGCATAAACCTTTGAAGGGGAATAAGTTATGGAGAGGTCACGGGTCTATATAAGAGGACATAAGGGTAAGTGAGTGGACAAAGACCTGACTAATAAAAAAAAACATGTGTGCTATCTGAGACTGCAGAGATGCAGAAAGATTTGGGTGTTACAGTCCATTAATTCACAAAAAGACTCTCATGCAGACATCAGAATCAGAATCAGGTTTATTATCACCGGCATGTGCGGTGAAATTTGTTAACTTAGCAGCAGCAGTTCAATGCAATATATAAAATCGACGAAGAAGAAAAAATAATTGATAAATAAGTAAATCAATTTACAGTTACATATATTAAATAGATTAAAAATCATGCAAAAACAGAAATAATATATATTCAAAAAGTGAGATTGTGTTCATGGGTTCAATGCCCATTTAGGAATTGGATGGCAGAGGGGAAGAAGCTGTTCCTGAATCGCTGAGTGTGTGCCTTCAGGCTTCTGTACCTCCTACCTGATGGTAACAGTGAGACAAGGGCATGTGCTGGGTGCTGGGGATCATTAATGGACACTGCCTTTCTGAGACACCGCTCCTTGAAGATGCCCTGGGTACTTTGTAAGCAAGTACCCAAGATGGGGCCGACTGAATTTACTACCGTCTGCAGCTTCTTTTGGTCCTGTGCAGTAGCCCCACCATACCGGACGGTGATGCAACCTGTCAGAATGCTCTCCATGGTACATCTATAGTAGGTTTTGAGTGTTTTTGTTGACATACCAAATCTCTTCAAACTCCTAATGAAATATAGATGCTGTCTTGCATTCTTTATAACTGCATCGATATGTTGGGACCAGGTTAGGCCCTCAGAGATCCTGATACCCAGGAACTTGAAACTGCTCACTCTCTCCACTTTTGATCCCTCTGTGAAGATCGTTATGTGTTCCTTCGTCTTACCCTTCCTGAAGTCCACAATCAGCTCTTTCATCTTATTAACGTTGAGTGCTGGGTTTTTGCTGTGACACATTCCACTAGTTGGTATATCTCAGTCCTGTAAGCCCTCTCATCACCACCTGAGATTCTATCAACAATGGTTGTATCATCAGCAAATTTATAGATGGTATTTCAGCTACACCTAGCCACACAGTCATGCATATATAGAGAGTAAAGCAGTGGGCTAAGCACACACTCCTGAGGTGTACCAGTGTTGATCATCAGCGAGGAGGAGATATTATCACCAATCTGCACAGATTGTGGTCTTCCGGTTAGGAAGTAGTGGATCCAGTTGCAGTGGGAGGTACAGAGCCCCAAGTTCTGTAACATTTCAATCAAGATTGTGGGAATGCTGAGCTATAGTCGATGAACAACATCCTGACATAGTACAATATTAATTTAAGAGAGTCCATGACGTGCCTATTCTGTGAATATTAAGTACCACAGATAAATGAAAAGATGTGCAGATAGGTTGGATGAGTAGGAGGAGACCTAAATGAAATATAGTTGCCATTATAGACCAGTAAGTCAGAATGGCTGGATGATCAGTACTTGAGGTTATAGTATATTATTTCTAAGCACATGTAGAGTGCATGATTTGAGATTCAGATTTCAATGATGTTGAGATAAATCCAGGTGGGTCGGCGGTGGAGCGTGGAGTCCAAGCTTGCTTTGGAGCTGGCTTCTCCCATTGGTGCTGCCCTCCAGTGTTCAACCAGTGGAATGACAGGCTGGATTGCTGGGAGCTGTACCATCAATTTGCATGTCACTTAGGGACTTAGACTATACATGTTTTTTTACATAACGATGTGTGTGTTGTTTCTTCTCTTACTATTTTGAATGTATGTTGACCCCAGAGGAAGGCTGTCTCATTTGACTGTATCGATGTATGGTTTAAATGATGATTAAACTTGATTTGAATTGATTCTCTGCTTTCCTCACCATAAATGCATACCAGGCTACAATGTTAATCAAATCCCCAATTGTGCAGAACCAAATATCATATTTTACCCTTGATCTATTAAGAAATATTAACCTCCAAATTTATAAGGGAATGACTCCCACCAAGGGAGTGTTTTACCTTCTGTGACCATTGACTTCTCCAAAGAAGTTCTCCAACGATGTTGAGATACTAGGATGCACCCCAGGACGCATCATTAGTGATGTATCCTAAGGTCATTGGGTGCTTCAACATCAGATACCCTCACTCTGGTTACCCTGTCAGGGTTGATCAGTCCCTGGCTTGTGTCTCAGCAGTATTGGTCCATGGGTCACACCTCTTGATCTCTTGATCTGTAGCCATCTGAACACTCAGCAGTCCCAGTGACGGTCCTGATGGCTCTTTTCTTTGCGGCCCCCATAATGCCAGAGCGAGCAGCCAGCAAAACCTCTACAACCTATCTCTATAGGCTCACATCAAGCCCTCCATCTCTGTCTCTGGCACTGATTTGCCAGATCATAGTATTCGGCTTTCTTACGCTTGAATGTTATCTGAATCCGGTCTTCCCAATGCATTGTTACATCTACCATGACAAAATCATAACGCTGGATTTCTGGCTGTGATTCTCATGCAATGGAACAGTGGAGTAGTAGACATGAGAGTCAGTATTGGTTTAGCTATTGTACACCAAGTGAAGTCATTGGTTCTAGTATTGCCAAAGGAATATAACCAGACTGAAGTTTCAGTGAGGGAGGGTTACAGTTTTGTCAAAATAATGTCCTTTGGACAGTACATTAAGCTTTTCTTGTGTTTTCAGGTTTCAAAACATAACAGAAAGAAATGTTGTGTTGGCCATTATTAATTCCTGCATTGACTGATTGTCCTTAAGACTATGCTTGGTGTAAATAGGCTCCAAGACAAGACACTGAAGATGCTGGTTATTTGGACTTGTAGATAAGTTCAGTAAGTGGGCAAAGGTCTAGCATTTCAAGTACAACATTTATAAATGTGAAATTATCCACTTTAGAAGGAAAAATGGAAATTCAGCTTATTATTTAAATGGTGAAAGTTGGTGCAGAGGGACTTGGGAATTCTGCAAGAATTGCAAAAGGTTGTTTTTTTGGTGCATCAGGATATCTAGAAAGCAAATGGAACTAGAGGGGTTGAATTTAAGAGCAGGGAGGTTATGCTGCAAATTTAGAGAGCTACGGTTGAGGCTGCATCTTGCATACTGTGTGCAGTTCTGGTCTCTTTACTTGAGGAAAGATGTACTGGCTTTGGAGGCGGTGCAGAGGGGGTTCAGCAGATTGATTTTGGAGATGAGAAGTTAGCCTATGAGGAGAGACTGAGTTGCCTGGGGCCTATACCTCTGGAATTCAGAAGAAGGAGAGGAAAACATATAAAATTATCAAAGGGATAGATAAGATAGAGGCAACAAAGTTGTTTCCACTGGCAAATGAGACTAGAACTAGGGGACATAGCCTCAAGATTCAGGGGAATAGATTTAGAATGGAGATGAGGAGAACTGCTTTCCCCAGAGAATAAGTGAATCTTTGGGGAACTTTCTGCAGAGGGAACTTCACTCTATGTTTGGACACACATGTGAAAAGTAAATCTGAATCTGAGTCTGAATTGATGTGTGTCTTGAGTCACATATAGGCTTAGCCAGGGAAGAATGGAAGAATTCCTTTCCTGAAGGACAACAATGAACTAGATGGAGTTTTAATGGCAGAGTTTTGCTATTTTCCTTTTATTCCAGATTATGAAACAAATTTAAATTCTGTGGCTGCTCTGTGGGATTTGAATGCTGGCCTCTCCAGTTATAAATTCAGTGACTCAGTCACTACACCTCCAGTGTACCCATATCATGTGTAAGTGGGAAAGGAGAAGAGGCTGATGAAGTAGATTTTCAGAAATTAGTCCAAAGTAGGACAGCAGATGCCGGAGAGGCAAGGTCTGTTTTCCCCAAATGAAGAAGGTTGTTGGTGTTGATGGGGGAGGGGTGAGCATGCAAAATAATGAAGGATATAGAGAGAGTGGCGAATGAGAAGCTTTTCCCCATGATGGAGATGTCTAAGACATGTCTTTAAGGTGAGGGTTAGAGGTAATCTGAGAAAAAGATATGTTTATATACACCATGGTTGCAACCTGGGACACAGTGAGACATAATCTCAACAGCTGCAAATTATCTGGCTGAGCATTTGAGTTGCTAAGGCATGAAAGGCTGTAATAAAATGCTGGTGAAACTGATTGGTATTTTTTGCCTGCTTGATGGTCGTCATGGATATAAAGGATCAAAGGCCTGTTTCTGTGCGGTGTTATAAAGTAAACGAAGCCCAGGTGTTTTGGAGAGGAGGTGGGGGTGGAGACATGAGCTGAAACAAAGGTTGCTCAGAAACCTGGCACACAGAACCAGAACCAGGTGCCGCGTGTTAAAAAGGCACACTTAAAAACATTTTTTTGTAAACTTTTCCAATCCAGGAGATGTGGTAAAATGTGTATAATCACAGCAAAGTAACTTAACCCTAACTTATTATCATAAAAATAGAAAGCACAAATAAACCACACAACATACTGCATGGTAAGTCACAAAGATTTCAGGGCTCACAATTCTTTGTCACCACTCTTCTGTCGCTGTTGTCAGGAAAACTCTGCATTCCAACTTAGTGGTGAAATCACACTGGGTCCTATGCACCTATTGTGATTCCCCAGTTTAGGCAAAGTCGAGAGAACCCAGAGAAAGGTACCCAAAAATATTTTCCACAAGTTCAGAGGGACAGACTTTGACCTTTTGTTCTCATGCCATTAACTCAGCCTAGTTTCTTTCATTCAACAACTCATGTGTTCATTAACACAGTGTTCAGCATGCCCTTATAAATTAATTAGACACTTTAATGGTCCACCTATGTTTTGAACTTAACATTCCTTTACGTACAAAAGAACATTAATATTACATGCAAGTGATAAGCTTGGATCCAAAAAAGAATCTGTCAAGCCAATTTGACAGACTGTAAGATATAATCCATCAATCTCAAAGTGACCAACAGACATTTACTCCTTCCAGAAATCCTCATAGTAATGGTGCCTGAGACTAAGAAAGGATCCAGCTGATATCAGCAAACTTTAGAAATTAACACACTTACAGTGTTTACCTTGTATAGTCATGCTACACGCTGCGAGCCCTCAATGAGTTAAGTAGATTTATAGTTAACTATATTCATATACTAAATTATATTTAATTACAATAAATCCTATATTTTACATAAACAGTATTTATTTTAATATATCTACTATATATTAGATATATAACCATAAGAATATAAATTTATGTACATATATAATATACAGTACTTTGCAAAAGACTTAGACACCATAGATGTTTTATATGGTTTCAGACGGTATGGCTGCTACATAGCCCTGATCTCAACATCATCAAGGCTGTCTGGGACTATCTGGAAAGACATAAACAAGTGAGACAGCCGAAGTCTGCAGAAGAACTACGGCAAATTTTCCAAGATGCTTGAAATAATCTACCAACCAATTTTCTTTCAAAATTGCACAACAGTGTACCTAAGAGAATTGATGGCAAAGGGTTGCAAATCAAATATTAATTTTGATTTAGTTTTTGACTACTCAAACGTTTCATTTCTTTATTTTTGAAAGCATTGTTGCTTTATAGGACTTTTACATGTGCCAAAGACTTTTGCACAGTACTGCATGTTAATATATTATTTAAATACACAATTATAATAAATCGTATAACTGCTGCAGGCTTGAGGCATAAGAAAATGGCCTGATGTGGTGGGGGGGGGGTCGGGTAAATGAATGTGTATGTATGTGGGTGGAAGAGAGGAGTGGGGCTTGCTTTGCTGTTGTTGTTTTGTCCGTGGTTGTGTTCTGTGTTGTTCTGCCTAACATTATGGGAAACTATGCTGGTGCAGAAATGCATGGTCACACTTGTGGGCAGCCCCTAGCGTATGCTCGGGTGTGCTGGCTGTTAACTCAAATAACACATTTCACTGTATCTTTTGATGTGCTCATGACAAATAAGCTTGAATCTTGAATTTTACCGACTTTTCTTATCAAACATGAGGTCCAGAATGTTATGATCAGAGCAAGTTACTAAACCTGCTGCTGTCAGCCATGAGTGAGGGCCACTTGATGTTTCTCGTTGCTGCAAAGGTAGACGACTCAAAAGATGCTTGGCCACCTTTACTGTGGTTCTAGTCCATTTGCCCTTCTTCCTCTTCTTCCTTCACCCTCTCTTGGCACGGAAAGATGCAAATTGGCATACAGCAAGAATTGATGTCACTCTGGTTAGTAAAAAAGCCAAGTTAGCAGGTACCAACGCATCAACTACCATTGGGAGACTTGTCACACTGTGTGGAAAGGCAGCTGCACATCTGCAGTGAAATTCTATACAGAATGATCGAAAGTAGTTAATTTCCTTCCATGCTGAAGAAGAATAAAATGATTAAATAAGCTACTCAATCCAACTTCAAAAATGCATTTCTACTCTTCATCAACTTGAAGTGTTTTTAATTATAAATCAAAATATTTCATTCTGAAGACTTTATAATTTAATCCAGAAGGTTTTTGAAGTAAATAATTTGAACTGTCTGACAGCATTCCTGGAGCGATGTCAAATTCCATTTACGATTTTGGTTCCGTTTTCTTTGAGTTTTACATCAATGATTGGCATTTGAATGAACAGCACATACACATGAATAGAATAGTTATGCTGCCTCTCTTCACTAAATTGTCTGACATCAGCAGCATCTGTTCTGACGTTGACAAGTACTTCAAACTCCCCACGTTGCCATTTGCAAAGATTGAGCGGTGTGGAGTTCTTATTTTGGACAGAAAGGAGGTGCAGGTTGTATTTTCAATTTTTTTTCTAAATGTTAAACTTTGCTCTGAAAACAATAATTCACTTGATACTTTTAGTACAATGTACTGTTTGTTATTTCTGCTCGGTAACAGAGCAAGCTCAATTAATTCCAAATGGCTTCTATAGTGCTGGTACTATATCCAACCAGCATTAAAGTGATTGGTTACTTCTCCTGTCAGTCAGGCTTGGACTTCTGTTCATGGCTGAGATTACTTTCAAATTATGTAGATAAAATTAATTATCCCCCATTCTACTGGAGAACAAATTGGAGAAATTACCCTGTTTCAATTAGGAGAAAATGTTGTCTTTTCTGCTTCCACCCAATTTCTTCCATTGCTTAAATAAACACTCTTTTCTAAGTAAATCAACTTTAATTGCTATAATGTACTGTAGTTGTCTGTTTTTATCTCCACCCAATACTACCAATAATTACAGTGATTCCATATAGAACATACGCTTCAACAAATAGTAGGACATATATTCTCAATGGCCACTTCATTAGGTACCGAAGTGGAGCCCCGTGCGGTCTTCTACCCTGTGTGCCTATCCACTTCAAGGTTCCATGCGTTATCTATTCAGAGATGCCCTTAAGCACACTGCTATTGTAACAGGGGGCTTTTGAGTTACTGTCACCTTCCTGTCAGCTTGAGCCATCTGGCTATTCTCTGAACACTCTTATTAATAAGATCCATTCACCCACTGAACAGCTGCTCCCTGGCTGTTGAGTGTGAAATCCCAGGAGGTCAGCGGTTTCTGAGATCACCCCATCTGACACCGACATTCACTCCACAGCCAAAGTCACTTTGATTACATTTCTTCTCCAGTCTGATGTTTGGTCCGAACAACAACTGAACCTGTTGACGATGCATGCTTTTAGGCTTTGAGTTGCGGCCACATGATTGGCTGATTAAAATGTTTGTATTGATGAGCAAGTGTTCAGATGTACCTAATAAAATGGCTACTGAGCGTATATTTCTGGCTCCTGTGAAGAAGTCGCTCAGTCAGGTGGGCTGCATCCAGCTTTGTGACTTTGGTAGCTCCATTTTGATTCAAGAAGTATTGTATTGTTAGGTGTTGATTGACAATCCCATGATGTGCCGTATAGAGTGATTGGGAGCTGCCTTTTTGAGCTGTCTCATGGCCAGTGGTGAATGGCTCCAGCGGTCGTGTTAGAATACGAGTTCCAAGGTTTGAAAAATCCTTTGCTGCTATTCTTATCACATGGACAAATGAAGAGATGAAAAGATACTGGTTTTTAAGAAAGATTAGCTTCATTTGTCACATGTATATTGTAACATCGAAACATACAGTGAAATGCATCATTTGATGTCAAATCAAATCAGTAGGGATTTTGCTGGTCAGACCACAAGTGTTACCATGCTTCTGGTGGCAAAATCGCCAGAACTCACTAACCCTAACTCGTAGGTCCTTGGAATGTGGGAGGAAGCTGCAGCACCCAGAGGAAACTCACAGGATCACAGACAGGCAGTGGTAGGAATTTGAACCCCAATCAGTGATAGCTGGCTGACAATGTAAAACGATTGTGTTAAGCGCTATGCCACCCATGCCTGTGTTTAGTTCAATGTAACAAATGATAATGATGTGGAATATGCTGCTGTGCAAAATTCCGAGGCTCATATATAAAGCTAGAGAGCCTTAAACTTTTGCACAGTACTGTAGTAATTTTATGTATTGTAATGTACTGCTGCCACAAGAAAAAGCAGATTTCATGACATATGTGAGTGATGATAAACCTGTAGATGTGCGGGTCTCTGCTGTGGACTGAGACTGGGAAGGGAGCAGGGAGAAGGGAATCATTGCTGGGAAAAGGGAAAGGAAGAGGGGAGGGATCAGGAAGCACGAGGAAGTCATTCTGCAATGATCAATAAACTAATTGTCTGGAATCAAATTACCTTACCTTATGCCTCAAGAATGGACGTGTTTGCTCCTGTGCCACCCCGCTCCCCCCCCCCCACCCCCGGCCCTTGGCAGTCCTCTTCTACCACCCGTCCCACACCACTCCCACGGCACCATTCCCTCAGCTTTCTCAACATCCTTTTCTCCTGCCAGATTTACAACCTCAATTTGTGCTCCACGTTGACCAATACAGTACTGTGCAAAAGTCTTAGGCACCTCTCCCCTGCAGACAGAAACAGGTGAATTGATTATGGGGAGCAAGGACATGGCAGACCAATTGAATAATTACTTTGGTTCTGTCTTCACTAAGGAGGACGTAAATAATCTTCCAGAAATAGTAAGGGACAGAGGGTCCAGTGAGATGGAGGAACTGAGTGAAATACATGTTAGTAGGGAAGTGGTGTTAGGTAAATTGAAGGGATTGAAGGCAGATAAATCCCCAGGGCCAGATGGTCTGCATCCTAGAGTGCTTAAGGAAGTAGCCCAAGAAATAGTGGATGCATTAGTGATAATTTTTCAAAACTCATTAGATTCTGGACTAGTTCCTGAGGATTGGAGGGTGGCTAATGTAACCCCACTTTTTAAAAAAGGAAGGAGAGAGAAACCGGGGAATTATAGACCGGTTAGCCTAACGTCGGTGGTGGGGAAACTGCTGGAGTCAGTTATCAAGGATGTGATAACAGCACATTTGGAAAGCGGTGAAATGATCGGACAAAGTCAGCATGGATTTGTGAAAGGAAAATCATGTCTGACGAATCTCATAGAATTTTTTGAGGATGTAACTAGTAGAGTGGATAGGGGAGAACCAGTGGATGTGGTATATTTGGATTTTCAAAAGGCTTTTGACAAGGTCCCACACAGGAGATTAGTGTGCAAACTTAAAGCACACGGTATTGGGGGTAAGGTATTGGTGTGGGTGGAGAATTGGTTAGCAGACAGGAAGCAAAGAGTGGGAATAAATGGGACCTTTTCAGAATGGCAGGCAGTGACTAGTGGGGTACCGCAAGGCTCAGTGCTGTGATCCCAGTTGTTTACAATATATATTAATGACTTGGATGAGGGAATTAAATGCAGCATCTCCAAGTTTGCGGATGACACGAAGCTGGGTGGCAGTGTTAGCAGTGAGGAGGATGCTAAGAGGATGCAGGGTGACTTGGATAGGTTGGGTGAGTGGGCAAACTCATGGCAGATGCAATTTAATGTGGATAAATGTGAAGTTATCCACTTTGGTGGCAAAAATAGGAAAACAGATTATTATCTGAATGGTGGCCGATTAGGAAAAGGGGAGGTGCAACGAGACCTGGGTGTCATTATACACCAGTCATTGAAAGTGGGCATGCAGGTACAGCAGGCGGTGAAAAAGGCGAATGGTATGCTGACATTTATAGCGAGAGGATTCGAGTACAGGAGCAGGGAGGTACTACTGCAGTTGTACAAGGCCTTGGTGAGACCACACCTGGAGTATTGTGTGCAGTTTTGGTCCCCTAATCTGAGGAAAGACATCTTTGCCATAGAGGGAGTACAAAGAAGGTTCACCAGATTGATTCCTGGGATGGCAGGACTTTCATATGAAGAAAGACTGGATGAACTGGGCTTGTACTCGTTGGAATTTAGAAGATTGAGGGGGGATCTTATTGAAACGTATAAGATCCTAAAGGGATTGGACAGGCTCGATGCAGGAAGATTGTTCCTGATGTTGGGGAAGTCCAGAACGAGGGGTCACAGTTTGCGGATAGAGGGGAAGCCTTTTAGGACCGAGATTAGGAAAAACTTCTTCACACAGAGAGTGGTGAATCTGTGGAATTCTCTGCCACAGCAAACAGTTGAGGCCCGTTCATTGGCTATGTTTAAGAGGGAGTTAGATATGGCCCTTGTGGCTACGGGGGTCAGGGGGTATGGAGGGAAGGCTGGGGCGGGGTTCTGAGTTGGATGATCAGCCATGATCATAATAAATGGCGGTGCAGGCTCGAAGGGCCGAATGGCCTACTCCTGCACCTATTTTCTATGTTTCTATGTTTCTTATCTATATATAAGGCTTGCGAGACCATGGATCTGGCCTAGAAAGTCTTCACTCTCCAGGGCACAGGCCTGGGCAAGGTTGTATGGAAGACCAGCAGTTGCCCATGCTGCAAGTCTCCTCTCTCCACGACACTGATGTTGTCCAAGGGAAGAGCATTAGGACCCATACAGCTTGGCACCAGTGTCGTCGCAGAGCACTGTGTTAATAAGTGCCTTGCTCAAGGACACAACACGTTGCCTCAGCTGGGGCTCGAACTCTCGACCTTCAGATCGTTAGTTGAATTTCTTAACCATTTGGCCACGTGCCCACACTACCTATATATATGTGCCTAAAAAAGCAAATCTAATAATAACATTCTCCGTTGGCATTGCTTGGATACTCAAGCAGAAAAATAATCTCAAGGGAAATGAAAGAGCAAAGGAGTAGAGCTAATAACTTTATTCGACTGTCTTTTTCCTTGTAATATGATTCTACAATTCCAGGACAGGAAAACTAATTTTCCAAAGCAGGAAAAAAGAATTATTGAAGATGTGTAGCTGTGTGACTCATTCCCTCCGCCATTCTAACTAGTTTCAGGAGAAATCAGAGGATTTATGTTGACAGATTTAGAGGCTTCCCACATGATGGCCACCTTTAAATGGCTTCCCTGGGCCTTTCAAGGACAGAAGTTTGCAGAATGTTTGAATTTTGGTGAAAAATGGTAAATAGCCACAGGAAAACTGGAAAAACTGCAGCTTGTTCTTTCTAACTTGCACAACTCATTCGTGTATGCACACAGAGCACTAATGTGTCAACTGCACTTCAGATTCAGATTTATCTCTCACAGGGACATGGAAACATACAATGAAATGTGTCATTTGCATTAACAACCAATACATCTAAAGATGTGCTGGGGGCCACCGCGCATTCCAGCATCAGCATAGCTCATCACAATGTTCATCAGGACCACATAGAACACAAGAGGTAACCAACAACAGCAAAACAAGTCCATTTTCTCCTTCCCTTTCACCCATACGGATGGCCCTAAAAAGTTCAAAGTAAAGTATATTATCAGAGTACATACATGTCACCACATACAACCCTGAGGTTCTTTATCTGCGGGCATACTTAGCAAATCTATAGAACAGTCACTGTAAACAGGATCAATGGACAACAGACTGAGCAGATGCAGATATAAAGCAACAAACAACAAGCATGAAATAACAAGATAACAAGAGACCTTAAATGAGGGTAGCTATCCCCTTTTGCTCAGGAGCTTGATGGTTGAGGGGTAGTAACTGTTCTTGAACCTGGTGGTGTGAGTCCTGAGGCTCCTGTACCTTCTACCTGATGGCAGCAGCAAAAAAAGAACATGGCCTGGTGGTGAGGATCTTTGATGATGGATGCTGCTTTTCTCTGGCAAGTTTCATGTAGACGTGCTCAGTGTTTGGGAGGGTTTTATCCATGATGTACTGAGCCAAATCCACTACCTTTTGTAGGGTTTTCCCCTCAAAGGCATTGGTGTTCCCAAACCAGACCATAATACAGCCCATCAGCACACTTTCCGCCACACATCTATAGAAGTTTGCCAAGGTTCTTGATGACATGCGAATCTCCAACCTGATGGCATGAACATCGATTTCTCGAACTCCTTCCCCGCACCCTCACTCTCCTTCACCGTTCGCCAATCCCATTTCCATTTCCCTCACTCACCTTATCTCCTTACCTGCCCATCACCTCCCTCTGGTGCTTCTTCCCAATTTTCTTTCTTTCATTGCCTTCTGTCCTCCCCTGCCGGATACCCCTACTTCAGCTCTTTGTCTCTTTCACCAATTGAGTTCCCAGCTCTTCACATCGCCCCTCCCCGCCCCCCCTCCCAGTTTCACCTATCACCTTGTGTTTCTTCCTCCTCCCCCTCCCCCTTACACTGACTCCTCATCTCTTATTCTCCAGTCCGGATGAAGGGTCTGGGCCTGAAACGTCGACTGTACTCTTTTCCATAGATGCTGCCTGACCTGCTGAGTTCCTCCAGCATTTTGTGTATAATTTGCTTAGATTTCCAGCATGTGCAGATGTTCTCTTGATTATGAGATGAACTTGTAACAGATTGTCATGTACAATGTTGTAGGCTACACGTTGTATCAAAAGGACAGGCAGGTGGGCAGAGCGGACGGTATGTCTCTGTTGGTAAACATTGAAAGTGGTGACATAGGTTGGAAGGTGTTCAATCACTGTGGATAGAGCTAAAGAACTGCAAGGGTAAAAAGACCCTGATGGGAATTGTTTATGGACTCCCAAACAACAGCAAGAACATGGTCTACAAATTAAAAAAGCAGGTAATAGAAAATGAATACCAAAAGGGCAATATTACAATAGTCATGGGGGATTTCAATATGCAGGTAGATTGGCAAAATCAGGTTGGTGATGGATCCCAAGAGGGGGAATTTCTTGAGATGGCTTTTTAGAGCAGCTCACAATCTAGCCCACTAGAGGTTATACTGGATTGGGCGTTGTGCAATGAACTGGAATAGTTTTGAGAGCTTAGGGTAAAAGAACCCTTAGGAGAAGTGATTATAATATGATCGAATTCACCCTGAAATTTGTGAAGGAGAAGCTAAAGTCTGATGTATCAGTATTACAATGGAGTAAAGGGATTACAGAGGCATGAGAAACAGAGGAGTTGGCCAAAGTTGATTAGAAAAAAGCACTGGCAGTGGCTGGAATTTCTGGAAGCAATTTGGAAGGCACAGGATATATACACTCCAAAGAGGAAGAAGTATTCTACAGGTAAGATGATGCAACTGTGGCTAACGAGAGAAGTCAAAGCTTATATAAAAGCCAAAGAGAGGGCATATAATAGAGCAAAAATTAGTGGGAAATTAGAGAATTGGGAAGCTTTTAAGAACCAATGGAAGGCAACTAAAATAGTCATTAAGAAGGTAAAGATGAGTTTGAAAGTAAGCTAGTCAATAATATTTACGAGGATACCAAAAGTTTCTTCAGATACATGAAGTGTAAAAGAGAAGTGAGAGTGGACATTGAACGACTGGAAAATGATGCTGGGGAGATAGAAATGGGGGAGAAGGAAATGGCAGATGAACTGAATGAGTATTTTGCATCAGTCTTCACTGTGGAAGACAGTGGAAGAATGCTGGAAGTTCCAGGTGTCATGGGTCATGAAGTGTGTGAAGTTACCATTGCTAGGGAGAAGGTTCTTGGGAAACTGAAAGGTCTGAAGGCAGTTAAGTCATCTGTTCCAGATGGTGTACACCCCATGATTCTGAAACAGGTGGCTGAAGAGATTGTGGAGGCATTAGTAATGATCTTCCAAGAATCACTAGATACTGGAATGGGTCCAGAAGATAGGAAGACTGCAAATGTCACTCCACTGTTCAAAAATGGAGAGAGGCAGAAGGAAGGAAATTATAGGTCAGTTAGTCTGACCTCAGCAGATGGGAGAATGTTGGAGTTGATTGTTAAGGATGTAGTTTCCTGGTACCTGGAGGCACATGATAAAATAGGCTGAACTCAGCATAATTTCCTCAAGGGAAAATATTGCCTGACAAATCTGTTGGAATTGTTTGAAGAAATAACAAGCAGGATAGACAAAGGAGAATTGGTTGATATTGTGTACCTGGATTTTCAGAAGGCCTTTGACAAGGTGCCACACATAAGGCTGCTTAACAAGTTACAAGCCCATGGTATTACAGGAAGGATTCTTGCATGGATAAAGCAGTGGCTGATTGACATGAGGCAAAGAGCGGGAATAAAGGGAGCCTTTTCTGGTTGGCGACCAGTGATCACTAGTGTTCCACAGGGATCTGTGTTGGGATCCCTTCGTTTAATGTTATTTATCAATGACTTGGATGACGGAATTGATGGATTTGTGGCAAAGTTTGCAGATGGTACGAAGATAGGTGGAGGAGCAGGTAGTTTTGAGGAAGTAGAGAGGCTACAGAAGAATTTAGATAGATTAGGAGAATGGGCAATTAAGTGGAAAATGGAATACAGTCTCGGGAAGTGTATGGTCATGCACTTTGATAAAAGAAATTAAAGTTTAGACCATTTTCTGAATGGAGAGAAAATTCCAAAATCAGAGGTGTAAAGGAACTTGGGAGTCTTTGTGCAGGATTCCCTAAAAGTTAATTTGCAGGTTGAGTCTCTGGTGAGGAAGGCAAATGTGATGTTAGCATTAATTTTAAAAGCAAGGATATAATGCTGAGGCTTTATAAAACATTGATGAGTCCTCACTTGGAGTATTGTGAGGAGTTTTGGGCTTTTTATTTTAGAAAGGATGTGTTGAAACTGAGGAGTGTTCAAGGGAGTTTCATGAAAATGATTCCAGGATTGAATGGCTTCTCATATGAAGTGTGTTTGATGGCTCTGGACCTGTATTCACTAGAGATCAGATGAATGAGGAGTGACCTCATTGAAACCTATTGAGTGGTGAAAGGCCTTAATAGAGTGGATGTGGAAAAGATGTTTTCAATGGTGAGAATGTCTACGAGCAGAGGACACAGCCTCAGAATAGAGTGACGTCCTTTTAGAATGATGAGGAGGAATTTCTTTAGCCAGATGGTGGTGAATCTGTGGAACTTGTTGCCACTAGCAGCTGTGGATGCCAAGTCTTTAAGCGTATCTAAGGTTGATAGGTTCTTCATTGGTCAGGGCATGAAGGGATATGGGGAGAAGGCAGGAGATTGGGGTGGAGAGGAAAAATGGATCAGCCATGATGAAATGGCGAAGCAGACTTGATTGGCTAAATAGTCTAATTCTGTTCCTATATCTTATGGTCTTATGGTCCTTGCTTGTTCAAATTGTTGGATAAGTTATTTGGCCCTTCAATTTCCATCTTTCCTCCAATATCCCTTTGTTGTCTTCTTGTTGGTAAGCATATCCAGCCTCCTCTTAAATGTAGAAGAAATTATTCTTCTCATAGTTTGAGCAGCTAGGGATGTTTGGAATTGGAAACCAATTCAACTGTCAAACATCAGACAACCTTCATAGCACTTATCTGAGCTAATAAATCCAACATCCACAGTCTGACACAAAAGGATGACAGCACAAAGTGAAGTATTGGTCCCCAAAACCCAATTATGTACAAACGTTTGTATATACATCCTAAAATAGCATGTTTTTGTTTAGTTGTAAGCTGATCTATGCAACATTAAAATCAAATTGTGAAATACTGTACTTGTCAATTCATTCTGAAAACCTGCAGATATCCAGATAGAGGGCAAAGTTCTCCTCTTTGGTATGGCCATCAAAATAAGAGACACTCCAAAAGTATGATTGGTGCTTCATCAATTCCATGCAAAAGATTTCCAAATCATACATATATCCACAGTGAGGATTCATCTTTGTTTTCACAGCCTGAGACAATAATATACATTTTTGTTGAGATAAAATACATGTGAAAAAATATAGAATTAAAAAAATAAACTCTTCAAAATCTGACAATGCTACTTTCTCAACTTTGGTATCAATGAGGATTCATCTATGAATTTTGATTTCAGCTTGATATAAGGATCCATTGAGCACAAAAACATAGTTGATGTCAAACTGTGTAAAGGTCTAAATGCTAATTTACACTCATCCTTGTGCAAAAGTCAACATTGTTATTAATGTGTTAGGCTTAACATTTTGTAACAGCAATTTGGAATATTTGTTTTGGGAACTTACATTCCCATGGTGAACTAGAGGGAAGCTACTTAAAAATGTCCCAACAACTGGAAGTATCATACCGCTGATTTTGGTCTGTGGAATTTTGCTCTGAAGTAGCTCACAAAGGCAATAACCAACAGATTCCCTTTAATCATAAACAATAGAGACTAAAGCCATGGATTTATACAGTTTGGAAATAAGACCTTTCATCCACTGAGTTTGAACCATATACAGTACTAAGTTCTCTTATTAAGTGTATACTAATCCCATTTTATTCTCCCTATGTTCCGATTATCTCCCCACAGATTCTGTCACTCACCAAGGACTGCTTAACCTACCTACTTACCTCCCTGTCTTGGGGTTGTGGGAGGAGACTGGAGTGAATCAGTGGGGGCGCAGGATGAATGGGCAAGCTCAATACAGATAGCTCTGGAAGTCAGGATTGAATCTGGACAACTGAGGCTGTGAGGCAGCAGTTCTACAACCCGTGCCGCTGTGCCACACCAAAGTTAATTCTCACCGAATTCCTGGATTGTTCAGAATGCAACACTTACCAATCTTGAAGCTTTCATCAGTTCCACCAATAAGTGAACCAGGTGTCTCAAATTGCCTCTCCACCTGCGTGTCTGCATAAAGCTCACAAATAATGCTATTTGCAAAGATAGCAATGGAAAGGGCTGCTGGAAGTAGCTTTGAAAATAAAACATATTTAAAAATGGATGTTGCCAACTGTATCAGAAGTTGTCATTGGTTCATTAATGGCTCTGGATCGTTCTGGACTGCGTGGGGTCCCCTCTGTCAGTGACCTACTGGACAATGTGAGATCTTCTTTGTCACTCGAGGTCCAATGTGTTGTGACCGGTTACTCACGTTGTTCCTTTTCCATCCTTGTCATTGTGATATCTGTCAACTACTTCAGTAACACATCAAAATTACAGGAAGCATGTTCTGCAGTGAGGAAACTGTTATATAGGAGAGATTGGAGTCTACCACCTCAGTGCTGCTGTTTTACAATAGAGCAGAAAACTGAATAGGACTTACTGTGAGGCCTTACAGTTCTGTTGGTGATTAACAAATACAGAATGGGTGTATTATTCACTTCCCTAGACGCTATGTGCATTTGGCCTGGATCACAAACATACAATAGCGACAGAATTCAGCAAAAAAGGAAAAGACAAGCTTCAAAATGCTGGAAGCCATGAGCATCAAAGATAAACACTTGTAACCTGTAAAGATGTAACTGAAGGAAATTATTTTGACCTGAGAATGGAGGAGATCCAGAAGAACTTGCCTAATGCTCATCTCTATTTCTCATGCCCTTGCATTCTTAGGAAATGCCTCGTTGATTTGGAATGGTGCATATTATACATCTAAACCACTAAATACTTTATTAATAGCACTTTTTCTGGTAAATGATCTCTGCAAACAATACCCTGTACTTACCTTTTGGAGTTGAGCTTTTGAACTGCCTGTGTGACCTGGTATTTTTGCAGTGTGAAATGAAGTCTCAAAGGCGCAGTACAGTTGTGGTGTGATGGGCTAAATCGAGGTGGTGGGATCTGAGCCACAGAGCAGGGAGTGAGCCAGTGTATGACTGTTGATGGAGCAGGCGATTTGAAGTGTCTGAACTGAGGTGAGGCAGTTGAGACGGAGCCCAAGCCTAGCCCCGAGAGCGAGGAAAGACCCGAGGTTTGATTGATTTAAGTGCGGGTCGAATTGGAAAGGTCATCTACGGGCCGGATCAAGGAGCAGTAGCCAAGCCCAAGAGCACATCGAAGTAGCAGAGCCCACATCCAAGAGTGAGGAACGACCTGGTGTTTGGGTGACTTAAGCGCTGGTCCAGATTGAAAAGGTCATGGTGACGGGATCAGAGGCAAGGGACAGGCCAGTTCAGTTCACTGCTCCATGCCGTTTACTTGGCTCTGTGCTAAACTGTGGCCTGCTCCTGAACGATAAGTGATGACTAGCTTTGTGTCTGTGCACATATTTCACTTCAGTAAACTACAGTTCCGAATGCTATTTGCTTCGTTTTATTGTTTGCACGGTATTTTTTTCTTTCTGCACAGTGGGTGTTTGATGGTTTTCTTGCTTTAATGGGTTCTGTCGGGTTTCTTCGCTTTGTGACTGCCTGTAAGGAGACGAATCTCGAGGTTGTATAAGGTATACATATTTTGATAATAAATGAACTTTGTACTTTGGAGTCTGTACTTGGTACACTCTGTGACGTTTGGTGAAGGAGATGGATGGTTAATGTAGCAGTGGCACAGATTTTGCGGACCACTTTATCTTGACATCAGTAAACCTTGAAATTTCTGCAGCCTCACTCATCCTGGTAATTCTTTCATTTGTATGTTATGAATGCTGAAGCATCTCTGAGGTCGCAGGATGGAAATTACTCATTGCCCAATTACTGACATGTTCTGTTGGCCAGCATAGCAGAGTTTACCAAAACAGCCCTTGATATATTTGACAATATATACCCTACAACCATCAGGCTCCTAAACCAGTGTGGATAACTTCACTCACCTCAACTCTGAACAGATTCCACGAACTACGGACTCACTTTCAAGAACTCTACAACTCATGTTCTCAGTTACTTAGTTATGTATTTACTGTTGTTGTTGTTCGTCCATCGTTGACGTCGAAGAGGACCTCGACACCATAATGATGGTGTCGAGACTAGCGCGTGATTTGGATTTAAGTGAGGGAGAGTTGCGCAGCGTCAGCCTCACTCTGTCTTCCCAATTCCCATCTGGATCCAGTGGCAAGACAGAGTCGAGACGGCTGGAGATGGGACTAGGCGCAGTGGATGACCAGGACGTCTTCTGTGTCCTGCCCTGCTCTACACGTTCCACGACGCTTGCAGAGACCGCCTTCTTGACCGTTGGACCTTCCGCTGGTCTCGTCCGCTCAATCCGCCGGAGTCTGACTTCACATGGTCTCAAACCCTCGGTGAGATAGGGATAGGGAGTTATGTATTTATTGATTGATTGATAGCACAGTTTGTCTTCTTTCACATATTGGTTGTTTATTGGTGTTTGTTTATATATTATTTTTCATTAATTCTATTGAATTTCTATCTTTTCCTGTGAATGCCTGCAAGAAAGTGAATCTCAAGGTAGTATATAATGATGTATACTCTATATCCTTTGATAATAAATTTACTTGAACTTATAAAAATCTGAAGAACAAAGGTGAGAGCAAGTCTGTTGATCACTCTACAAATTTGAAGTAATTTCTAACGTTATTAACCTCTGCTAAATGTTGATAAAAGCCTCCCGACAAGAATAAGTCTTCTTAAGAGCATGCAAACAATACTCTATGAGAAGCGGTCCTGTCCATTCGTCATCCATACTTTGGTGACTAATGCTGCCTCCATACAACATGCCAACCCCACGCAGACAGAATTGAACCCACATCTCCAGAGCTGTGAGTCAGTAGCCGTGCTACACTGCACCACCATGACCTTCTGGAGATGTTGATTTTGGAAGTTCAGCATAGCCACAGCCAAATGAGATGCGAGGCCAGGGCTAGGGGCAAGAATGGTCAACTCGCTTTGCTCGCATTTCTGAATAAAAAGCCCTGAATGACTGACATGATCACATTATCCTAGGAGTCACAATCCTGTACCAGAAACTCATCGAAGAATGGAATGCAGCCAGAAATCTGACCACACCTGGTTATAGATTGGACGGATTTCCTTAACTTGCCAATATGGAACAGAGTGTTTCCTGCTTTCCACGTTGCTAATCAGTATATTTACTTTTCATTTCCTTCATTCCTTGTTATCATCATGGAGTACCACCTTGTAGGTTTTCATAAATAACACGACAGAGGCTTTTAAAGTTTATGGGAAACTGTAACAATTCCTTTATTGTCAAGCAAACACAGAACATCAAGTACGGTAAAAAAAAACCACATCATTACATCATCACGTCAGACCAGCCTCTTAATACTCATGAAGGGGATCACCTTGTGTTTATAAACACGCACACGTGCACACACATGCTTCTGCCTCGCAATGATGCTACTGAACCTGCTGGGTTTCTCCAGTAGTATCTATTTTGCTCAGCATTCCAGTCTCCACCATACATAAACACAAGAGGTTATGCAGATGCCAGAAATTCAGAGCAACACACACAAGAGGAGAGTTGGGAGGGGAGCCAGAGTTGGGGATGGAAGAAGAGGGAAAAAATTACCTGAAGTTAGAGAAATTGATGTTCATGCTACCAGGTTGGGGGATACTCAAATGGAATATAAGGTTTTTCTCCTCCAGTCTGAGCGTGGCCGTAGAGAAGGCCATGGATCGACATGTCAGAATGGGAGTGGGGATTGGAATTAAAATGGTTGACCACTGAGAAATCTTGCTTTTTGCATATGTAGTGAAAGTGCTCGATAAAGTGCTTGCACAGTCTATGTCGGGTCTCACCAACGTAGAGGACGCCATACTGGGAGCACCAGGTACAATAGATGATCCCAATAGATTCACAGGCAAAGTGTTGCTTCACTTGGAAGGGCTGGTTGGGGCCCTGAATGAAGGTGAGAGAGGAGGTGAATGGGAAGGTGTAGCACTGGATAAATGCCAGGAGGGAGATTAGTGGAGGAGGGATGAATGGAAAGGGACTCACAGAGAGATCGAACACTGTGGAAAGTGGAGAGTGGGTGAGAGGTGAAGATGTGTTTGGTGGTAGGATCCAATTGAAGACGACAGAAGTTGTGGAGAGTGTTGGGCTGGATGCAGAGGCTCTTGGGGCTCTTGGGGGGGCGGGTTGGTGAGGAAAAGAGGATTTTGGTCATATGGCAGGAAACATTGTTGAATCTGAATCCTAGGACAGTGGTCACAAATACAAGACTGTAATGCAAGCAATTTGAACCTTAGTCTAAACAAGGGAGTAGGGTACAATATTTTCCAATAAATAGTTCAGAATTGTTTTTGTTGCTGTTGAGCCAAGGCAACAGATTCAATCTATTTTCAATTGATTTAGTTGGGTAAGAATCTGTCATTTGTGTATTTGAGGTCCATCTCTTGTTCTGCTCACCTGTTATCATCCGTAGAGTGATGTCACTATTATAAGAATTAATTTTCTAAGCCAAGTAATGAAGTAGCATTCAAAGGACACACTGAGTGTGTCAAAGCCTTTTCATTAATATGTGCCCTTGGATGCAAAGACTCAGAGAAATGTCTCACCATGAACCCATTTTCATCAGACATTAGAAACACAACATACACTTGAGAGATTGAAATTAATAGTCATGGGCAAAAGACTCAACATGAATTTGCTGAAAAAAACCTCTTGGCAAGGGATGCAACTAGTGTATCAGTCACCTTAAAACTGTTGGAGACGACCTGAGCCAAAATTAATGCATATTTGGAAACATATGGGTTAATCAAGGGGCATACTGAATGAAGCTACATCACATCTCACCGGCTTAATTGAGCTTTTTGATGAGGTAATTTAAAGTATTGACGAGAGGAGTGCAGATGATGTTATTTTTAAGGTACTTGATGAAGTATCAGGTAATAGACGTATTAACAGAATTAGAACCCTTGGGATTAAAGGGAACTTATCTGCATAGGAGAGACATAGAGAGCCAAGTGTTGTGATGAATGGTTGGTTTTCAAGCCAGAGAGAAATATACAGTAATATTTCTCAGAGAACATATCACAACAAGCTCTTTTGCACTAACTCTGGTGAGAAGGGCATAAATAATATAGTAACCAGTGAAGTAGAAGGTAACAAATAATCAGAATCGGATTTAATATCACCGACACATGTTGTGAAATTTGTTAACTTTACGGCAGCAGTACAATAAAATACATGATAAATAAATATAGAGAAAAAAACTGAGTTACATTATATATATATTAAATAGTTAACTTAAAGTAAGTAATGCAATAACACAGAAAGAAAAAAAAGTAGGGGTAGTGTTCATGGGTTCAATGTCCATTTAGAAATCGGATGGCAGAGGAGAAGAAGCTGTTCCTGAATTGCTGGGTGAGTTCCTTCAGCCTTCTGTACCTCCTACCTGATGGTAACAGTGTGAAGAGGGCATATCTTGGGTGGTGGTGATCCTTAATGATGGATGCTGAAGTCACTGATCCTTGAAGATGCCTTGGATACTAAAAAAGGCTGGTACCCATGATGGAACACTCTAATTTTACAAGTTTCTGCAAATTATTTTGATCTTGTGCAGTACCTGCCTGCCCATCCCCCCCCCCGCCCCACCACCACCCAGCCAGTCAGAATGCTCTCCACGGTACATTTGTAGAAGTTTTTGAGTGTTTCAGTTGACAAACCAAATCTTCTCACACTCCTAATGAAATATAGTCACTGCCTTGCCTTCTTTACAACTGCATCAATATGTTGCTTCTCTTTACAGAATAGTAACTGGCCCTTCAGGCCCAAGTACACTCATGTAATCCATTAATCTACTAACCCTTACGTCTTTGGAATGTAGGAGGAGATCCATGCAGTCACAGGGAAAACATACAAACTCCTTACAGAGAGTGACAGGAATGAACACCAGCCATCTGGGTTCAAGAGTTTGTGTGTTCTCCCTGTAACCACATAAGCTTCCTCAGTTTCCTCTCACATCCCAGTGACTTCTGGGTTGGTAGGTTACTGAGCCATTAAAAGCTGCTGCAAGTGTGTAGGTAAGTGTTGGAATCCGAGGAAAGTTGATAGGAATGTGGGGAGAATTAGGTAAATAAGAGGTTGACAGTCAGTGCAGACTCAGTAGACTATTCCCATGCTAGCTGACTCTATAATTGTACAAGGTTCACGAGAGCAGTTAAATATCTTGACAGATTTTGACAAACATGAGGGTTGATAAGGAGAATGCAGATGGAAGAAAATTAGCTGAAAATGTTAACGCCTAAAGAGAATGCTAATTAGTTGTTAAACTACCTTTGATACATAAAATTGTACGGGGTATGTACCATCTTTGCAGAAAAGAATTTACAGAGAGTTGAGGAAGGGATCAAATCAAAAATAATCAATCCCTGCCAGCATTAAGGCTAAAGGCAGAAACACCAGTAACTGGGGGAGAAATTATTCCCTACTCTTTGAGTTTTGAAATTGTGAGCAGCATTTCATATCCATTAAGATGTAGTAAGATGGTGGTGCGTTCAAACACTGTGGCTTCTCGGGGACCATCCAAAGGGGCACTTTGCTTTTTAAGATGTGTTTTTTGTGAGTGTAAGACTATACTGGACTCCAAGCAAATTGCGATTTGCTTGTTGTTGGGAGCAGCTGACCTGGGTGTTGAAGGAGCCAGTGGATGGGTCGGAGAAGGAGAAGCCAGTGGTCAGGTTAGAGAAGGAGAAGCTAGAGGTTGAGCTGGAGAAGGAGAAGCCAGCAGATGGGCTGGAGAGTACTCTAAGGAGAAGACCTTGGTGCAGAGTGTGGTGATGCCTGCTAACCAAAGGCATCAGAGTTGATGTGTGAAAGCAGCGTTCAGTGTAACCATGAGTGACTGTCTCGGATGTTTCTCTTGTGATTGTTGGACATTGATAATGTAAGGTGCCACCAGTCTGTTTCCCTTGTATGCTGGATAGACAGGTGACGAGGGAGCAGTGTGGCCTCAGCTGTAGCAAGGACTAGGACTCAAGTTGTGGGCTTGCCTGCTGTTGCAGTCCAGGTGAGGAGACGCCAGAGGTGGTGTAGTGTGGTGTCCATTCTTGGTTGGGGGTCTTGTCAGTGCTGCCCTCCAGTGCTTAACTAGTGGAAAGACAGGCTGGATTGCTGGGAGTTGCACCATCAATTTGCATGTTGCTCAGAGATTTGGACTATATATGTTTTCTTGCATAACGATGTGTGTGTTCTTTCTCTTGCTATTTTAAATTTATGCTGTGCACCTTGGCTCCTTAGCAATGCTGTCTCATTCAACTGTATGGTTTGAATAATAATTAAACTTGATTTGATTTCATTAGCCTGGTATCACTTTTCACCAGTAATTATATTTTTAAAAAAACACAGAAACTTCTACCAGAAATATCCAGTACAGAGCTTGTTAAGTACTCAATGACAGATCAGCGTTGCTCATCACTCCGGACGGACCACTGTGGGTGTTGGAAAAATAAGTTATCCATTTCATCATTTAGACTCATTTGGGAAGACATAATCTGACTCGTATATACCAGCCCTTGTCCACTGGCTCATGACAGCACACTGAGCTGTCTTCCACTGAAGATGCAATTTTCCAGTGCGGCTTCATTCACATTGATTGCTAACGTCATCAATTCACTGTGTGCCACCATATTGATACTGGTGGAGAAAGGAGCAGAAGATAATGATGTTAATATGCATTTATATCATGTTCTTTAAATATGGTGGGAATGTATTTACATCCTTCTCTGAAGGGATGTTATATAGAGTAACAGCAGTTTTTATCCGTTACCAGTTTTTGCAACATATTAGTTCAGTTTTACTCTTTATAGTAGCACTGGCAGAGCAGCTGGGCATTTCCTACAGCTTTGCATTTCACTGCTTCTACATCCCTTTGTTCATGTCCTCCCTCTAACTTCCTTCATTAATCTATCCACTGACTTCATCTCATCCACATGCTAACCTTGGCCTCACATAATCAGAAAAATTCCCCTTTGTACTGCTCTTTGTACTTCAATGTCATTTTTGTTTTGTTATCTTTCCTGGTTTTGATAATGCATGTATACCCAAAATATTAACTGATTTGTTGCTGCAAATACTGCACAAATTGCTGAGTGTTTCCAGCATATTTGTTTTTATCATACTCATTTTCAACACTGGGCCAGAATGGGCTTCACTGTGAAATCAGTGTACATGGACACATATCCAATCTCATGTCTCATTTGTAATTGACTTTTAACATGAACAGTTCCCTTAGTTTTCTTTAGTTAGGCAAACTGCTCCAAAAACCACAAACATGTGAAAGTCTGCCGATGCTGGGAATCCAAAGCAAGACACACAAAACATTGCAGGAACTCAGCAGGTCAGGCAGCAACTATGGAAAAGTCTTGAAACATCAACTGTTTATTCTTTTCCGTAGATGCTGCCTGGCCTGCTGAGTGAAGGGTCTCGACCTGAAACGTCAACCGTTTACTGTTTTTCATAGATGCTGCCTCACCTGCTGAGTTCCTCCAGCATTTTGCATTGTGTTGCTCCAAATACCATTTCCCCACCATTTCCCCATAAATTCTCTCATATATTCCCAGATTCTCTTTTTTTTTGATTCGACTACTGTAAATTTAAACATTGACATGGTGGCACAGTAGCATAGTGGTTAGCACAACATCTTACAGTGCCAGCTGTAAGATCGACATTTGATTACTGCCACTATCTGCAAGGAGTTTGTACATTCTCCCTATGATTGCATGAGATTCCACTGGGTGCTCTGCTTTCCTCCATAACTCCAAAGTCTTATGGTTGGGATTAGTAAGTTGTAAGCGTGTTACATTGGCACCAGAAGTATGGTGACACTTGTGGGCTGCCCAGCACAGTCCTCGTTGAGATTATAGAAACATAGAAACATAGAAAATAGGTGCAGGAGTAGGCCATTCAGCCCTTCGAGCCTGCACCGCCATTTATTATGATCATGGCTGATCATCCAACTCAGAACCCCGCCCCAGCCTTCCCTCCATACCCCCTGATCCCCGTAGCCACAAGGGCCATATCTAACTCCTTCTTAAATATAGCCAATGAACTGGCCTCAACTGTTTCCTGTGGCAGAAAATTCCACAGATTCACCACTCTCTGTGTGAAGAAGTTTTTCCTAATCTCGGTCCTAAAAGGCTTCCCCTTTATCCTCAAACTGTGACCCCTTGTTCTGGACTTCCCCAACATCGGGAAAAATCTTCCTGCATCTAGCCTGTCCAATCCCTTTAGGATTTTATACGTTTCAATCAGATCCCCCCTCAATCTTCTAAATTCCAACGAGTACAAGCCCAGTTCATCCAGTCTTTCTTCATATGAAAGTCCTGCCATCCCAGGAATCAATCTGGTGAACCTTCTTTGTACTCCCTCTATGGCAAGGATGTCTTTCCTCAGATTAGGGGACCAAAACTGCACACAATACTCCAAGTGTGGTCTCACCAAGGCCTTGTACAACTGCAGTAGTACCTCCCTGCTCCTGTACTCGAATCCTCTCGCTATAAATGCCAGCATACCATTCGCATTTTTCACTGCCTGCTGTACCTGCATGCCCACTTTCAATGACTGGTGTATAATGACACCCAGGTCTCGTTGCACCTCCCCTTTTCCTAATCGGCCACCATTCAGATAATAATCTGTTTTCCTATTTTTGCCACCAAAGTGGATAACTTCACATTTATCCACATTAAATTGCATCTGCCATGAATTTGCCCACTCACCCAACCTATCCAAGTCACTCTGCATCCTCTTAGCATCCTCCTCACAGCTAACACTGCCACCCAGCTTCGTGTCATCCGCAAACTTGGAGATGCTGCATTTAATTCCCTCATCCAAGTCATTAATATATATTGTAAACAACTGGGGTCCCAGCACTGAGCCTTGCGGTACCCCACTAGTCACCGCCTGCCATTCTGAAAAGGTCCCGTTTATTCCCACTCTTTGCTTCCTGTCTGCTAACCAATTCTCCATCCACATCAATACCTTACCCCCAATACCGTGTGCTTTAAGTTTGCACACTAATCTCCTGTGTGGGACCTTGTCAAAAGCCTTTTGAAAATCCAAATATACCACATCCACTGGTTCTCCCCTATCCACTCGACTAGTTACATCCTCAAAAAATTCTATGAGATTCGTCAGACATGATTTTCCTTTCACAAATCCATACTGACTTTGTCCGATCATTTCACCGCTTTCCAAATGTGCTGTTATCACATCTTTGATAACTGACTCCAGCAGTTTCCCCACCACCGACGTTATGCTAACCGGTCTATAATTCCCCGGTTTCTCTCTCCCTCCTTTTTTAAAAAGTGGGGTTACATTAGCCACCCTCCAATCCTCAGGAACTAGTCCAGAATCTAACGAGTTTTGAAAAATTATCACTAATGCATCCACTATTTCTTGGGCTACTTCCTTAAGCACTCTAGGATGCAGACCATCTGGCCCTGGGGATTTATCTGCCTTCAATCCCATCAATTTACCTAACACCACTTCCCTACTAACAAGTATTTCGCTCAGTTCCTCCATCTCACTGGACCCTCTGTCCCCTACTATTTCTGGAAGATTATTTATGTCCTCCTTAGTGAAGACAGAACTAAAGTAATTATTCAATTGGTCTGCCATGTCCTTGCTCCCCATAATCAATTTACCTGTGTCTGTCTGTAGGGGACCTACATTTGTCTTTACCAGTCTTTTCCTTTTTACATATCTATAAAAGCTTTTACAGTCAGTTTTTATGTTCCCTGCCAGTTTTCTCTCATAATCTTTTTTCCCCTTCCTAATTAAGCCCTTTGTCCTCCTCTGCTGAATTCTGAATACCTCCCAGTCCTCAGGTGAGCCACTTTCTCTGGCTAATTTATATGCTTCTTCTTTGGAATTGATACTATCCCTAATTTCTCTTGTCAGCCACGGGTGCACTACCTTCCTTGATTTATTCTTTTGCCAAACTGGGATGAACAATTGTTGTAGTTCATCCATGCAACCTTTAAATGCTTGCCATTGCATATTTGATGTAAACAATGCATTCCACTGTATGTATCGACGTACATGTGACAAATAAACTAATCTTTATCTTTAAGAGTCAACAATTGCTATGTAACATGTCCTTTCAATAAGAAAAAGGTTTGCTTCGACATTTAAGAGAAACAACTGAAAAACCCTGCAAACACTTGGCATCAGGCATCGTGCTGCAGCAAGACAAATAGCTCAAAGGGATATTATTTTATCAGAATCATCCAGCATGGAGACAGGTTCTTTGGCCCCACAAATTCACACCAACCATCAAGCACTCCTTTACACTAATGCACAGAAGTCTAATTCGTTCTTCTCCCATACATTCTCCCCAGATCTGACCATTCACTCACACATTAGACCAGTAACCTCCAGGCCTGCACATCCTTGAAATGTGGAAGGGAAACCATCGTGCCCAGAGGAACCCAAGTAGTCATGAGATAGGACACAGAACATAACAGCACAGCAGTAGTGTGGTCACTCTAGTTGAGGGTGATGTCCTCCTAAAGGGTTGTCTATTGGTGGGTCCACAGGTGGCTGTAGATGCCAATCTGGGATCCCCATATTCTGTGCAATCTGGGCAAGGGTACCTGCGGTTAGATGTTCAGTCTTTCTGATTGTTCAATCTCTCCTTTTGCAGCTGCCACTTGTTCTCTGTGGCATGGTGGAGGTCGTTCTCATGTAGTGCAGCTCCCTCTAGAACAGATTTCCTCCAGGAGTATCTATTGAGTGCAATGTCTTCCCAGTTTTATCCTTACTCTCTAAGGATATTTCACATTTAAAGATATCTTGTAGGGCATTATGTATCCCACTCCAATAGTCTTTGATAACAGGGCATTCCCAGAAAATATAATAATGGTTTGCATTTTGATTTCTACAATTTCTCCAGCAAGCAGGGGGGTTACTATCATAATGGGATATCTGAGAGGGTGTAATAAAATATCTTATCAAGTTTTTCCACCCGAACTCCCTCCATTTCTGTGAACTGGTACACTTCCATTGATACCTCCATATTATTGTCCAGTCTTCCTCAGATATTATCCCTCCTTCCTTCTCCCATTTTTTTTAATGTATGAAGTCGAATGTGTTTTAAGATTTGACAAACCCTTGTACACGCTTGAAATTATTCTACTACCATTGCCTGAATTATATGCTTTTTTAAATAGCTCTATCAGACATGTACTTGCCTTGGTTACATTTTTAACCGTCCTGTTAACATGCTGTCGCATCTGTAAATACCAGTAAAAGTCTTGTTTTTCTAATACGTGTTTCTCTTTGAGCATTTCAAAACTGAAAATTGTTCCTTTCATTATACTGCAAATAGCTGTTATTCCTTTAGCTGTCCAGTTCTTAAATCTAGCATCCAGTTTATTCGGTGTAAAATCCGAGTCATATGCACACCACTTAAGAAATGTAATGTCTCGCTCTAGTTTATATTCTTTTATAATAGTTTTCCATATTTTAAGAGTTCATTTCACCCACGGGTTGTCAGTATTATTTATCTAACTTTGTAGGTTGTTATCAGCAAAAATTGCCTGTATGGGGATGGAACGTATTCTCTCGTCAGTGTTTTTCCATTGAGCGCCATATAATGGGTTGCACCAGCATATCACAGCTCTCATCTGTGCTGCAAAATAATAATCTCTAAGAGAAGGTAGATCCCATACCCTCTTTTCCTTGGCTAATTGCAAAGTTTTGAGATGAACCCTAGGCCTTTTACCTTGCCGTATATATCTTGATAGCATCTTGTTCCATTCATTGAATTGATTTTGGTTAATCTCTATTGGTAGGGTCTGAAAGAGATATAGTAGTCTGGGCAGTATATTCATTTTAATAGATTCAATCCTTGAACTGAGACCAAGAAAAGGAATTAGGTTCCATCTTGTTACATCTTCCTTAATTTTTTTATATATAGGCTGATAATTGCATTCTGATAATTTTGCCAAATCTTTTGGCATAATGATGCCCAAATATTTGATGGATTCTGTTTGCCATGCCCAAGGATATCTACTTTCAATTTCTCTTGGTGGGCTATAGTTATATGAAAGTAGTTGGGTTTTATCTATGTTGACCTTGTATCCTGATAATTGGCCATATTGTTCAAAGGATTGCATCAATTTAGGTAAAGAGTATGTTGGTTGCCCCAGATAGATCAAAATGTCATCTGCGTTAAGGGCCAATTTATGCTCTGCCCCTTTAATAGTAATTCCCCTGATATCTTCATTTTGTCTGATTTTGTATTGAGCTAATGGTTCTAGATATGATGTGAAGAGTAGTGGTGACCATGCACAACCCCATCTCATGCCCCTTCTAGGGTAAAACTATTAGATAAATATCCATTGATTTTAATCCTGGCAGTAGGATTGTCGTAAAGCGCCTGTATAGTTTTAATAATTGTGTCATGTAGACCAAATCTATGTAAAATTCTGTAAAGAAAATTCCAATTAACCGAATCAAGTGCCTTTTCAGTGTCCACACTTATCACTATTGCTTCAATTTCTTTTTTATATATGAGGAGGAGAAGATGGTGGCACGATGCAGCACACGTGGCCTCTCCGGTGAATGATATCAGTAACCTGTCAAGTAGGGTACCGTGCACAATTCTGATTTGATGGAGACAGACGTGAGAGCATGGAAGAACATCTGGAGAAACTTCTGAAATGCCTGCTTCGCTGCCACTGCTACTGTGTGATCCAGAATCTCCGGAGCAGAAGGCCCCGAATCCTCGGCTTTGCTTGTTTCGGTGGCCGGGGCGAGGTTGAAGGTGCTTAGCAGAGGATGACGCTCGGGAGGCTGTATCGGAGGGGCTGGACGGAGGCTGGAAGTTTTCGGATGGACGGACTCGGTATCGGCTGTGGTCGGCTGCTTCCAATGTATCGGCAGTTGTCGGTGCCTGAAGGTTTATGTAGGGAGTTTCTCCCTTTTGCTACCTGCTACCAGGGACTCGGGAGTCAATCGGGACTTGAGACTTTTTTTTAACCGTGCCCATGGTCTGTTCTTCATCAAATTATGGTATTGCTTTGCACTGCTGTAACTATATGTTATAATTATGTGGTTCTGTCAGTGTTAGTCTTTGGTTTGTCCTGTTTATCTGTGATATCACACTGGAGGAACATTGTATCATTTCTTAATGCATGTATGCATTTCTAAATGGCAATAAAGGAGGACTGAGTGTTCTCATAATCTAATCTAATCTAATTCATAATGTGAAGTGTCCTTCGTATATTGTCTTGTGTTTGGCGTTGTTGTATAAAACCTGTCTGATCATTATGTATCAGTATGGGTAGAAACTCTTCTAATCGCTTGGCCATGATAGAGGTAAGTATTTACCTCCATCACTGCCTGGGCAGGGTGAAAAGCATTATCAGGGATGCATCTCACCCTAGCCATGGACGTTTTACTCTCCTCCCATCCGGTAGGCGCTACAGGAGCTTCCACTCCCGTACTAGCAGGCACAGGAAGAGCTTCTTCCCTGAGGCTGTGACACTGCTGAACCTCTCATCACGGCGTTAAGCAGTATTGCACCCATATTGTACTGTCTCAGTACTTTTATATTTGTGTGCTGCAGCACTTTTTTTATTTGCAATTATTTTGTAAATCAGTGGTCCCCAACCACCGGGCCGCGGACTGGTACCGGGACGCAAAGCATGTGCTACCGGGCCGCAAGGAAACGATATGATTTGGTGATATGAGTCAGCTGCACCCTTCCTCATTCCCTGTCACGGGCAGCACCTTTCCTCATTCCCTACCGGTCCATGAGGAAACGATATGATTTGGCAATATGAGTCAGCTGCACCTTTCCTCATTCCCCGTCACGTCCACTGTTGAGTCATTACGCACGCGAGGTCATTACCCGCACGTCATCCATGTCAGCGCGGGAAGGAGATCAACTCCTCGAGCTTGCAAATGACGGCGGGCTGAAAAGTATGTTTGAGATAACATCTGTACTGGCATTCCGGATCAAAGTCAAGGCTAAATATCCTGAGGTAGTCACGAAAGCACTGAAAATGTTGCTTCCATTTCCAACATTTTTCTGTGAAGTGGAGTTTTCTGCAATGAATGCAATGAAAACTAAATTGCGGAATAGACTGGACATAAGGAACCCCCTTCGAGTATCGCTGTCTCCCATCACCCTTCGATGGGATCGTCTTGTTGCAGGAAAACAAGCCCAGGGCTCCCACTGATTCAGCGATATTGGTGTGTTGCAATGATTTTATATGTTCATACAGGGAAAATATAGTCATAGTCATAGTCATACTTTATTGATCCCGAGGGAAATTAGTTTTCGTTACAGTTGCACCATAAATAATTAAATAGTAATATGTAAATTATGCCAGGAAATAAATCCAGGACCAGCCTATTGGCTCAGGGTGTCTGACCCTCCAGCGGAGGAGTTGTAAAGTTCGATGGCCACAGGCAGGAATGACTTCCAATGACGCTCAGTATTGCATCTCGGTGGAATGAGTCTGTGTGTTTAATATCCAAATGTTACTTAAAATGTTATGATGCTATTGACTTACTTATATAACCATATAACAATTACAGCACGGAAACAGGCCATATTGGCGCTTCTAATCCGTGCCGAACGCTTACTCTCACCGAGTCCTACCAACCTGCACTCAGACCATAACCCTCCATTCCTTTCCTGTCCATATACCTATCCAATTTTTCTTTAAATGATAATATTGAATCTGCTTCTGCCACTTCTACTGGAAGTTCGTTCAACACTTACTTCAAGTTCCCCTGTCCTCCCCTGAAAATTGACTTATCACTATATTCATGCGAGGAAAATATGCGCTGTGTGTTTAATATTAAATTCGTTAGATAAACCCTTTTAGAAACGAAATTGAGTGTATAGCCACTTATCACCTATATTCCGGTCGTGATAAACAACTCCCCCCCACCCCCCAACAGAATTGCCAAAAACGATTTGCAGGGAAAAAAATCGGCAGGTACGTGCATAGGCAGGTCACGCATGCGCACTGGTGCCCACGCAAGGCTTCATGGTCATTGTAGTCTTTTTCTCTGGGTAAACACAACATATTTGACTGCTACTCTAACACGAGGAATTCTGCAGATGCTGGAAATTCAAGCATCACATATCAAAGTTGCTGGTGAATGCAGCAGGCCGGGCAGCATCTCTAGGAAGAGGTACAGTCGACGTTTCGGGCAGAGACCCTTCGTCAGGACTAACAGAAGGAAGCGGTAGTAAGAGATCAGAGTAAGAGATCTCTTACTAGCTCTTCCTTTGGCAACCCTACACCCCCCCACCCCGGGTCGGCCGGTCCGCAAGAATATTGTCAATATTAAACCGGTCCGCAGTGCAAAAAAGGTTGGGGACCCCTGTTGTAAATAACACTGTTCTTTGCATTTCTGGTCAGATGCTAAATGCATTTCATTGGCTTTGTACCTGTACTTGACACAATGACAACAAAGTTGAATCTAATCTAATCTAATAATCCACATTAAGAACAGATATTGGTCTAAATGACCCACATTCCATTTTATCCTTGCCTTCTTTCGGTGTAGCTGAGATTATCGCCTCCTTCCAGCTGGGTGGCATTTGCCCCTTTCTTAGGGCCCGGTTCAGTGTGGGGAGTAAAACAGGAATTGACTCACTTCTAAACTCTTTATACCACTCTGCCGTATATCCATCTGATCCTGGCGACTTGTTTAATTTAAACCTACTAATTGCAGTTTTTAGTTCAGCTTCAGTTATGTCAGCAGTCATCGTTCTATTTTGTTCTTTGCTTAAAGTGGGTAACTAAAGGATTCAGGAAGGTGTCAATTTGGGTTTTGCTTCCCCCTGGAACTTTGGAATATAGAGTTTTGTAAAACATTTCAAAAGCTTCTTGAATTTCACTTAGCTTATTTTTTTTTTATCACTTTTGTTCTCGGATCCCTAATTCCATGAATTGTATTTTCTGCTATCTTTTTTTAGTTTCCACGCCAGTATTTTCATAGATTTAGATCCACTTTCATAGTGTCTCTGTTTCAGAAACATTACATTTTTTCTATTTTCTTGTGTAGCCAAACTATTAATTTCATTCCTAATTTTTAAAATTTTCTCTAGTGTATCCTGTGCCAAACTTAATTTGTGTTTTTTCTAGTTCCTTCAGCTTATTTTGTAATTCCCCTAATGTCTTATTCCTTATTTTTTTCTTATATAAATATATCAATATAATTTTCCCTCTTAAGTCAGCCTTCAGAGTATCCCATAGAATGGGAGGAGAAACCTCTCCATTATCATTGAATTCTAAGTAAAGACCAATTTCTTTTTTAATTTGTTCCTTAAAATAGGGATCATTGAGTAGACTTGAATTTAGTTTCCAAATAGTATTCTTTGGTTGTAGGTCAAAATCAACAGATAAATATATAGGTGCATGATCACTTACATCTATTGTCCCAATTCCACAGGTGATTATTTTGTCTCTGTCTTTTCCAAATGTTATGAAATAGTCTATTCTTGTATATACGGAATCGGGGGGGGGGGTGCAGAATAATGAGTATAATCCCTTCTGTTGGGGAAAAGGTCCCTCCATATATCAGTTCGACCAACATCCTCAAAAAGAGTGTTAACTTTCTTATGTAAGGACTTAGTTTGATAAGTTTTTTGATTGGAAGAGTCTAACTTTGGTTGTAATTGTAAATTTAAATCTTCCCCACATATCAAGAGACCTTCTGTTTCCGTTACCATAATATTAGTAATTTTCTGGAAGAAACTAATATCACTTCTTCGGGGTGCATATATATTCAATAAAGTAACTGGATTTCCATCTATATTCCCCCTTACAAGAATGTATCTATCCTCCTTATCTCCCATTTCGAATACTTTTTCAAAATTTAACTTGCTTGAGATGAGCATAGCAACTCCTCTTCTATGTCCTGATTTATATGAGGAGAAAAACCCATTCTCTTTAATATTTCATGCTCATTATCAGTTAAATGAGTTTCCTGTAAATATACTACATGGGCTTGTTCTTTTTTCATTTTTGATAGAATTTTACTACGCTTGACTGGATTCAACAGCAATGGACATTAAAAGAAATTAATTTTACTTTGTCCTTAGACATATGTATTTATTTGTTAGTATATCATTGAAATTTGCAGAATATAACTTTATCGATCTACTCCCTGAACAAATAAGAGCCAAGAAATGCGAATAATTGAAAAAAAAGGAAGGTGTGTTTCCAAGGCTGAGGTCTCTAGATGACCCTGGGTTGAACTAGAAGAAAAGTCTAGCCATGGGGGATAGCCACTCCTACCTGTGAGTTGAGGGCCCCCATTGCAGTACCTGTAAAAGTAAGTGAAAAAAGCTATGTCCATTACACAGAAATGATTTCCCTGTGTATTCCTCCCATGTATATATTCTCATTTTGGTGGGGAAAAAGGAATGAATAAATGAATTTTTAAAAATTGAGTAATATAAAATCCACATTATAATATGTATTTCTTGAGGTAGGTACAGTATATCATCATCTATTTTTGCTTCCATTTAGTTTATCAGCACTTTTAAAGTTAGCCAAACCTTGTGGCTCTTCTGGAGGAGGTGAGGGCTGCCCTCAGAGAACTGACAGTCTCTTCCTAATATCCTCTCTCGTCCTGCTCCCGTTCCCTGCTTTCTAGGTTCTCTTACTATTTCCCAAGCAGCCCGGGATAACTGCTCAGCCAGACTTTCCCTTGGTTTGACCACGCTAATGGGCAGTCCTCTGTTCTTCATGTCTGTAGTCGCCTCTTCCACCGTCTGATATAGTCGTATCCCTTCTTGGTAAAGTACACTCAGTTTAGCAGGGTACGGGGTTTGGAATTTAATCTCTTCTTCCTTTAATATTTGTTTCGCTTCGGAATATTCCTTCCGTTTCTGTAGGATCACCGGGGGGTAATCATGATCGAAGTATATTAACTTCCCGTTCCAAAAAACCCTCTTCTTACCACAGACCCTTCATAGAATCTCCGCCTCGCTTTTGAATTGGAGAAATTTAAGTACAATGGATCGCGGTTTACTTTGCCTGTCTCCAGCAGGCCGCTGGGCGAGAGAACGGTGCACCCTTTCTATTTCCATCTCCATATTCGGGGGAATCTCCAGCACTTCCCGCAGCAGCTTGTCTACAAAGTCCATCATCGACAATCCCTTCACTCCTTCGGGAACATTATAAATCCTGATGTTTTTCCGTCGTGATCTTCCCTCCTGGTCAAGCAATTTACTTTCCTCTTGATTTAATATTTTTATCTTCTTACTTAGTATCTGTTCCACGTTTTGCACGCGATCTTCCATCTTCGCAACTCGAGTCTCTGCCACCGCTATTTTCTGATTGATGTTGGCGAGCTCTGACTTTATATCATTGAGTTGCTGTTTTATATCTTTTTGGACTTCCCGTATCTCTTCCAAAATCTTTATCATATTTGCCGCTTCATCTGCACGAGGCCCCGCGTCAGCCTCACCGCCGCGTGCACGAGGCCCCGCGTCAGCCTCGCCGCCACGCGCACGTGTAGGAGAGCTGCCTGCACAAGGCCCCGCGTCAGCCTCGCCACCACGCGCACGTGTAGGAGAGCCGCGTGCACAAGGCCCCGCGTCAGCCTCACCGCCGTGTGCACGAGGCCCCGCGTCAGCCTCGCTGCCACGCGCACGTGTAGGAGAGCCGCCTGCACAAGGCCCCGCGTCAGCCTCGCCGCCCCGCGCAATTGTAGCAGAGCCGCGCGTTGTACCTCTCTCTTCCATAGGCTCCACAATGACGCTTTTTTATTTCCATTCTTTTTCCCCATTCTTGCTCCCCTTATCAATTCAGATATTTTCAAAAGATCTTATATTTGATGGATTAATGCGGCAAAATATCCGTTTTTCCAGAGGAGCTATTGATTTAAGCTGCCATTCTGAACGATGACGTCACTGGAACCCAAATAAATGCAAATTTAAAGGTGAAACTTGCAGAAAATGCAACAAAATAGGACACATACAAAGAGTATGTTGGGCAGACAAAAATAAAAATAAATGGACTGCACAGAGAAGAGAAAATGTTAAAAAGTCAAGTTACAGTTTAAAAAGGAGCACTAATTTTCATGCTCTTGATGAAGAATCTAGGAATTATGAGATTGTGTAGCCTTAAGATTTACAGTGTGAAAATTACAATAGAATAGCAATATAGCTTACACCAGAAGTGAATGGCAAATTAATTAAAATGGAATTAGACACTGGTTCAGCTGTTTCAGTCATTCCACAAAACGGAATTACAATAATCACCAACCCATGTGGCTTGGTTTTAAGGGGGAAGAGAGTTCGAGAAGCTTCCGGAAACTTGCAAGCATTCAGCTTTTGTGACTATAAAGACCAGAATCTACTGTGCATGCATTCAGGTTATTGCATGAACTTCAAATGGGAGACAAAAATCTGCTTGTAAAAGCAGATGAAAAGCCAGAGTCCAGCTGGATGAATGGAAGCCCAAAAAGAAAAGTGTCATGGAGATTCAAAAACAGACGATTCATCAGATGATGTAGTGGATGAGGAAACCAAGAGGAGAGATCAGATCATAAAGGGAGCAGTAGAAGGATTAATAAGAGAATACTCCAGTGAACTAAATGGATTTTCTCAAGACCAAGATACACAAACTATAAGAAGAAAAAGGAGGGAAGAGACGGAAAGAACGTGGTTGTGAAAGAGAGAAGGAATGTAAGAAAAAAAAAAGGATCAAAGTAGATACAGAGAGAGAAAAGGAGAAGAAAGATGTCCAGAAGGGTCAGAACCACTTCCCGCATTCTCAGAGTCAAATCCAACAACCCCAAGGAGAAGGTCTCAGAACCTGCGATTGTTTTCACAGCCACAAGTCTCACCTGCTAAGCAGAGTGATCTGCTTGTCAGCAAAGACATTATCAAATAAGAATAAGAAAGCTCCTGCGGTAATGTAATCTTTAGGCTTGAATGGGGCAATTATGAAATTTACTATGCTGTGGATGTTTGTTTATAATAGCTGTATTATATGGTATGTTGTATATGCAGTTGAGATGCATTCTATATTGAGTAGCAGTTTATAGCTTAGCTACAAGAGTGCTGTGTATTTAATATTTGTTATATTTGAGTTATCTTATATACATGTTGGTTGATTAAGCTTTATTCATTTAAATAATTAATTACAGGTTATATGTAAAAATACGTTAACTTCGTATGTCATTATGCCACCACATGATATGCATGTGTCTCACTAGAGGTAAAGATGAAGTTACACCCCCATTTCAAACTCTCATGTCTTCTTCGAATTACGAATGAATTCTTCTCAGGCTTCCAGCCAGGTACAGGTATTGATTTTTAACCGACATTTTGATGACAAACTCCGCCATCTTCATCAAGGATGATGCCTGTGCACATCTAATCCAATGGTATTTATAGCCCTGTCTTCCATCCCTCATGCTTGGTTAGTCCTCACCCAATCAGGTTTCCACAGTCCCACTTTGTTTACAATTGAATTCCAGTTTTTACTTAGAATGAACGAGATCTTCATCTTTGTTAAAATTATTTTCCTCTAG
Source organism: Mobula hypostoma (assembly GCF_963921235.1). NCBI lineage: Eukaryota > Metazoa > Chordata > Chondrichthyes > Myliobatiformes > Myliobatidae > Mobula > Mobula hypostoma. The sequence goes on from NC_086116.1 coordinate 11,115,112, forward strand.
TTTGATTTCAATGGCTTCCTTCACTGTTGTGTGCCATGAAAGTCAATGCTATGGCCACTGCGAATGCAATGTTCTGCTTCCGCCGATTTCTTTGGGTAACCCAAACGGATACACTTTCTGTGCTCCTTGTTGCGGGTTTCCACCGTATATCCTGTTTGGTTGGTCAGATGAAGGTCTCGGTATGAAATTATTGTTGTGGGAGGGATTAAAGGTGGATGTGTAGCAGTACTGGTCAGGGAAAATATCATGACTGATTCAAGAACTCGTCTTCTGTGGCTATATGGGTGGAATTGAGCAATAAGAAAGGGATGATCACATTAATGGGATTATATTATAGACCACCCAATGGTCAGTGGGATTTAGAGGAGCAAATTTGTAGAGAGATTGCAGACTGTTGCAAGAAACATAATGTTGTAATAGTATTGACTGGGACTTCCATCCTCTGAAAGGGCTGGATGGAATAATGTTTGTCACGTGTTCAGGAAAGTTTCCTTAATCAGTGCATAGAGGTCCCAATTAGAGAGAGTGTGATATTGGATCTCCAATTGGGAAACATAACAGGGCAGGTGATTGAAGTGCTTGTACGGGAACACTTTGCATTTCGTGATCATAATTCCATTAGCTCCAATAATATTATGGAGAAGGATTGCCCTGGTTGATATTCTGAAATGGAAAACGGTTGACTTTGATAGTAATAGAAAAGAGCTGACAAGTGTGGATTGGGACAAGTTGTTTTCTGGCAAAACCATTCTTGGTAAGTGGGAGGCCTTCAAAAGTGAATTTTTAAGAGTAAAGTAAAAATAATAATAAATAAATAAGCAATAGATAGTGAACATGGGATGAAGAGTCCTCGAAGGTGAGTCAATAGATTGTGGGAATAGCTCAGAGATGGAGCAAGTGAAGTTGAGTGAGCTTATCCCCTCTGGTTCAAGAACTTTATGGAGGGGTAATAACTGTTTCTGAGTCTGCTTGTGCAAACTCAAAGGTCTTGAGGCTGATTTATACTTCTGCGTAGACTCTACGTCGTAGCCTGCACAAGTGGCCTATGTCGTTGTGAGCATTTATACATGCGTTGGTGTGTCTGCGTCACTCTGCAATTCACTGCCAAAACGCTAGTTGGCGGTGGGGTTTCTATGCCACTGTGTTGAGTTTCTTTGTGTACTTCAAACAATGGCGACTGAAACTGAGCGCATCATGTTGGAGTTGGAACTAATAATGTTGAACAAGAGTTACTTTTATTGAAATTATTGCAATGCAGAAAAGAGAGAAGACGTCGGAGGAGATGGTGTGTACGACCATTGAACGGATTGAGGCAGATGGAAGGTGAATTTTCTGTGCTTGTCCAACCACTGAGAGACATGGACAACGAAATGCATTTCAAATATTTTCGGATGTCAGCAGGTAGATTTGACTATTTGATGAGAAGAAGCAACTGGAAATGTGTAGCAGGAAATGCGATACTACCAAGTGGACCAATCACAGTTGTTGCGGTCTGCATCGCCGCGACACGTAGTTACATTTTTGGGGAGGTGCGCATCAGGCTATGGCATAGGGTACAGTGTAGGGTACGCGGCTACGCCGGGCCTACGGCATAGGTTTGATGCAGAAGTATAAATTGGCCTTTAAGGTAGATATTTCACCTAGGCCAGATGAATTACATCCCAGAGTCCTGAGAGAAGTTGCTGAAGAGATAACGGATGTAATGGTCATGATCTTTCAAGAATCACTTGATTCTGGCATAGTCCCAGAGGACTGGAAGATTGCAAATTTCACTCTACTCTTTGAGAAAGGAGGAAGGCAAAAGAAAGGAAATTATAGGTCGTTTAGCCTAACCTCAGTGGTTGGGAAAGAGTTAGAGTCTATTATTAAGGGTGAGATTTTGGGGTACAGGGAAAGTAATGATAAAATAAGTCAAAGTCAACATGGTTTCTATAAAGGGAAATCTTGCCTGAAAAATCTGTTAGAGTTCTTCGAGGAAGTAACAAGGAGGATAGACAAAGGAAAGGCAGTGGATGTTATTTACTTGGATTTTCAGAGGTTTTTGATGAGATGCCACACATGAGGCTGCTTAATAAGACAAAATCCTATGGTGTTACAGGAAAGATACTGGCATGGATAGCTCAATGGACTGCAGTAAGGCCTTTGACAAGGTCCTCATGGTCAAGAAATTTCAGTCACTTGCCACTTAAGATGAAGTGGTATATTGGATTTGACATTGACTTTGTGGGAGAAGCTAGAGAATGGTAGAGAATTGCTTCTTCATGATAAAATGGCAGAGCAGACTCGATGGGCTGAATGGCCGACTTCTACTCCTTTGTCTTATGGTCTTCCCTGACAGGAGGCCCGTGATTAGTGGTGTGCTTGCAGGTATCAGTGCAGGGTCTGTCGTTGTTTGTAATCTGTATCAATGATCTGGATGTTAATGTGGTAAACTGGATCAGCAAATTTGCAGATGATGCCAAGACTGGAGGGGGGGGGGGGTGGGAGTGGCGTAGTGGACAGTGAGGAAACCTATCAAAGCTTGCAGCACACCAGCTAGAAAAATGGGCTGAAAAATAACGATGGAATTAAAAGCAGGCAAGTGTGATGTATTGCACACTGGGAGGACTAACTAGTGTAGGACTTACACAGTGGATGGTAGGGTACTGACGAGTATGGTAAAATAGAGGGATCTGACGATAGAGATCCATCATTCCTCAAAAGTAGGGTCTTACAGAGAGATTTTGGCACATTGTCCAAATGAGTACAGGAGATGGGATGTCGTGTTGAAATTGTTTAAAACGCTGGTGAGGCCTAGTTTGGAGCATTTCATGTACTTCTGGTCACCTACTTACAGGAATGATGTCAGTAAGATCAGAGTACAGAGAAAATTTGCAAGAATGTTGCCAGAACTAGAGGATCTCAGTTAAAGGAAAAAGCTGATACGTTTTGACTTTATTCCCTGTAGTGTAGGGGGGATTTGAAAGAGGTAGATAAAATTATGAGTGATATAGATAGGTTAACTGCAAGCAGGAATTTCCACTAAGTTCAGGCAAGACTACAACCAGAGGTCACAGTTAATGATGAAAGGTGTAATGTTTAAAAGGGAACATAAAAGGGAACATGAAGGGGAACCTCCTCACTTAGAGAGTGGTGAGAATATGAAAGGAGTTACCAATGGAAGTGATATGTATAGGTTCAATCCTAAACAGTTCAGATTCCAGTTGCACATTCCAAGGAATGACACCCTTTCCAATGGTTGTGCTGACCTATTACAAGTCATTAATGGGATATTTGCACAAGAAACCAGTTTCACTAGTGGGGAAACCAAAACAAAGTGTTGGTCTCAGATTCAGGATCAAACTCAAGAAGCGATTTTTCTGTAAAGGTACTGGAACACAGGAAGAACCATAGCTTTGCAGGCAGTGAGCACGCACCATCTCAAGACCTCTGAAACCAGGTTGCCCAGCAGGTCCACTTGACTCACAGCACAGAACAAGTTCATGCAATTTAACAGTTGGTAAGTCAAGCTCACCCTCTCAACTTTCTCCACAGATCTACGGAAAACAGGTCGCGCAACGATACAGCGCTGGCCAGAACCAAATGGTGAAATAGAGCCAATCAGTGAACCTGCCAACCCTGAGGATTCCTCTTGAAGTGTTCAAAGCAACTTCTGCTTGATATGTGCAGTCAAGAACTGTCTTTGGGGATTATGAGATTTTGTGTTAGCGCTAACTGAAATAATATAAGGGTACCTTGCTGAACACTTGCTCTAACCCAACTAACATTCAGATTACAATCTAAATCCTTGTCAACGTAATTGCAGCCGTTGCGATCGCCTTCATCTTCACCTCGCCGTTCCTTTGCGTGCTGCTACCATCGTTCCGTGTCAACTTGCTGCTGTTCTCAACATGCGATAGGCATTTCCAGTTTGTGTGGTTTTTTTAAAATTTTAATTTATCCCCGTTAATGATGGATAAATATGTATGGCATGATCTCTGAGTCTGAAGGTGGTGAGGCCTTGAATTCTAATCCTGCTACGAAACAGAAGCTACAAAATGTGCATCAACACAATGTTACATACCTGGAGTGTGGTTTTATTCCATTTCCGTCAGATCAGCGACACCCCATGTGTCTTATTTGTAATTCTGTACTGTCTAATGAAGCCATGAAACCATCAAGATGGCAGGAACACATCCGTAAAAGACACCCTCGAAAGGATGCTTATGGTATTACTCAGGTCCAGAAGATGAAAGAAGCATTTGAAAAGTATTGCGCACGAGCAAGCTACAAATGACCTTGATAGCGGTCATTATCACATAATAAGTGCTTCTCAAAATGATAGAAAAGTATGGAAAATCTCATACAATTGGTGAAGGATTAATAATGCCTGCTGTATTGGAAGTGCTCACCACTGTTCTCAAAATGGAACCCAGTATTTCAAAATCAATTCCTCTGAATGATAATTCTACTCTATAGCTTGTCACATTGATGAAATGAGTGAAGACATTGCGTACCACCTATGCACAGAGCTACAAAAACAGAATTTGGGATACAACTGGATGAGTCAACTGTATGAAACAATGAGGCATTGCTAATGGCATATGTATGGTTTATTAAAAATGGAAAAGTTTATGAAGAGGGTCTTTTATAAAAAGTTAAAAAACAAATATCAATTTACAATGAGCTCAAACTGTATATTGAGGATAAAAGCATTCCAATTAAGAACATGATTTCTTGTGTAACAGATGGAACAGCATATATGACAGGTTGCCATGCTGGTTTAGTGGCATTTATGATAAAAGAAGTTCCAAGTCTGTTTACAATCCATTGTGTAGTTCATCATCAACATCTCGCAGTCAAAAATGTCAGCCAGTGACTTTTTCAAGCATGACTCTTGTAATATCTGCTATCAACAAATTTAAAGCTCATCCATTAAATAGCACATTTCACCAGTTATGCCAAGATAAAGATGAAGAATTTGAATGCTTGCTTCTTCACACTAAAGTGCATTGGCTTCAAAAGGCCATTGGCTTAAAACAGTTCTTTGATCTTTCTGACACTGTGGTTAAATTTTTGCCGAAAGTTGACAAGAGTTTGGGAAACAAGATTAAACTTCTACATGGAGATGTGGTATACCTAGCCGATCTGTATGACAAAATGAACATTCTTAAATATGAACCTGCGGGGTGAGAATATCAATTTAATCCAGGTAAAAAGTGCAGTATTCACTTTTATCTGAAAATTAGAAATTTGATGATTGCGTTCTCCAAATCTTCATTTTCATCATACATTCAAGATGATTGTCAATACCTTCAAATTTGTCATAGTTCCTAACTTGTTAAACTAGTGGATTTGTTTAATTTTCATTCCCAGCTGTTTCTGGAATCTCCAACCTTGAATGCACAAAACCACGGTGAGCAAAAATTGTCGTGCTGCTTATTTGTCACCAACTATCAGTAATAAAAGTCTCTGCTTTTACAGCACGAATACTCACAACTGATGCTATTTAAAAACTGTTGCCGCTAAGCACGGTGTAGTGTTTAATGGCCACACAAGTGCACTCAACTGATGCTATTTAGAAGCTGCTTGGCAACAGTCTCTAGCCCTAATTAAGCAGTATAATATTCCAAATAAACAAAAGGAATCCTGGCTATTTTCTCAATTAGTTTTTTGTTTTTTTAAAAGAGTTGCTCCAAATAAGCAGCTGCTCCAACTAACTAATTGTCCAATTAACTGGAATCTACTGTAAATACTCAGAACACGAGTTGCAGAGTCCAAAAAAGTGAGTCTGTAGTTTGTGGAATCAGCTCAGGGTGGTGATGAGCAAAGTTATCCACACTTGTTTGGGAGTCTGATAATTATAGGGTAATAACTGTGCCTGAACCTGGTGGCGTGGGACCTAATGTTCCCGTACCCCCGCTATACGATCCACTACCTATATGCACTAGGGGAAATTTACAATAATCCACAAATCAGCCTTTTGGATTTGGGAGGAAACCAGCTAACCTGGGGGCTGTCCATGCAGCCACAGGGAGAATGGGCAAACTTCTGGTCAGCACCAGAGGTCCGATTCAAATCCCATCTCTTGAGCTGTGAGGATTTAACCACTGCTCCATTCTGTCATTACTGTGTTTCTAAACTACAAGGATTGAAGATTTTGTACTGAAAATAATGATAAAGAAGCAGCACTTTAAAGATTTTTATTTTTGGAATTAAGAACAATGCAAAGATAAATACTTAAAACAACCGGTTGAAAACGATGCTACCATTTTTTCCTTCTTATTCTATCCAGAAAAAGACAGAATGTATCACAAACCTGGCAATAAATGTTGTCGAGGATAGAGTTAGATGCAGAGAAGTCAAAGACTAAAAGCACCTAAGCAATCCAATAAACTGGATTTAGTGCACAATAAACTGCCATTATTGAATCGATGGAAAACAGATGAACAAGCACTCAAGGTGTGAACAACACAACCTCATAGCGAAGGCTCACGGTCATAAGGAAAGGCATTAAATATTCTTATTTTTGATCTACCCAGCAGCCTGTGGCCAACAACTGAAATATTAGAACAAAATAAGATAGTGTTGAATACGTGTACAGAAACAGGCTGTGCCAAAATAAGAACAAAATTGCTGAGATTTCTCAGGCAGTATCTGAGCAAAGAGTAATTCAGTTAAGGTTTCAGGGAATACCCTTCAGTTGAAAGTTGCCACAAAACAGGCTTGTCGCGAATCCTTGTCCTATTTTCTACCAAGTTCATTGCAGTACAAGGGGTGGCAAGAGTCACCTTAATGTGGCTGAAGAGGGGATAGACTCCGTTTTCAATCAATGCTCAGGCTAAAAGAATATTTAAAATTCACTTAATAGTTATTGTTCCATAGATACAATAAATCTTCTTTGAAAATAAATTTCGTCCAAATATCTTACTTGATATGGACAACTTTCTGACTACCACATATTTAAAGCTGAGTTAATGTATTATTTCATGTAATTCTTCAAATCTTAAAACATAATATACTTCAATTCTATAATTAACAAAGATGAAAACAAAACATTTTGCTTCTAAAATGTTTAACTTGAAAACTTATCATTTCATTTTGCACCAAGGAATGAAGTTCATTTTAGAAATGCGATTCCTTTTCTGTGTCACTGATGTCTACTCTAGCTGGAAGATCTCCATTACCAGGCCCACTACTCTTGTCCTGAAAAGGCATGACTTCTGTATTACATTTTGGTGCTGTATGTTGGTCCTTGGCTTGAAATCGTTTCTTTACTAGCACCAGAATGCCAAAAAACAGAATTATACCGAATCCACGCAAAGCTACCTGCAATCCCAAGTAGACGTTCCTGTATGGAATGAGATGAGAATCAATGCATTAAAAATCTGGCTGTTCCTCTCATTTAGGACAACAGCTAACACACAAAGAAATAACACTTGCTGCTTCTGTCTATGATCTGGCCTCAATAACTAGTTTTAGCTAGTGTCCTAGAATCAGAGATATAGGACCTTCAACCCATTGAGTCTGCACTAATCAACCAACCATTTTACTCTAATCCTACATCTGTCCCACATTTAATTTTCCTCAGATTCTCATCAAATCCACCAGTTTTCACAACTAAACAGGAGCAATTTAGTGGCACATAGGACAGAGGATTTCCACTTCCTACAAAACCAGTATCAAACCTGGGACAAGGAGAGCTTAATCATTACTGCAGTAGCCATTACAACACTTGCATACAAGTGGTTACTTTTGTGCCAAAATACTCTTGTCATACAATGCATTCATACAAAATACAGTCTGAATGAATCACAGACAGAAGTTCAGCTGGGACAGGAGGAGCACAGACTGGAAGCCATACTATAAGATCATTGGTATTAAACACCTAAGTGTATCAGGTTGCAAGATCTACAGGAAAGATATGGGAAAAGATAGAGTGCATTGCAATTTTTGGATTTGGTTTATTATTAGCACATGTACAGAGGTGGCGTGTAAGTGCTTAAGGCGTTCGTCTAGTGATCTGGCAGGTCGCTAGTTCGAACCTTGGCTGAGGCAGTGTGTTGTGTCCTTGAGCGAGGCATTTAACCACACATTGCTCTGCGATGACACCGGTACCAAGCTGTTTGGGTCCTAATGCCCTTCCCTTGGGCAACATTGGAGGCATGGAGAGGGGAGACTTGCAGCATGGGCAACCGCCGGTCTTCCATACAACCTTGCCAGGCTTGTGCCTGGAAACCTTCCAAGGTGCAAATCCACGGTCTCACGAGACTAACGGATGGCTATTATATTCTAACAGAGGCACAGTGAAAAGCATATCTTGTATACTGTTCATACATAAATTTATTACAGTGCTTTGGGGTAGAACAAGATAAAACAATAGCAATTTGGATAGCAGTGGTAGGATAGGACGGAGTCAGCATGGATTTACGAAGGGGAAATCATGCTTGACTAATCTTCTAGAATTTTTTGAGAATGTGACTATGAAAGTGGACATGGGAAAGCCAGTGGATGTAGTGTACCTGGACTTTCAGAAGGCCCTTGACAAGGCCCCACATAAGAGGTTAGTGTGCAAAATTAGAACAAATGGTATTGGGGGTAGGGTACTGACATGGATAGAAAATTAGTTGGCAGACAGGAAACAAAGAGTAGGGATTAATGGGTCCTTTTCTGAATGGCAGGTAGTGACTAGTGGGGTACCGCAAGGCTCGGTGCTGGGACCACAGCTATTTACAATATACATTAATGATTTAGATGAAGGGATTAAAAGTAACATTAGCAAATTTGCAGATGACACAAAGCTGGGTGGCAGTGTGAAATGTGAGGAGGATGTTATAAGAATGCAGGGTGACTTGGACAGGTTGGGTGAGTGGGCAGATGCATGGCAGATGCAGTTTAATGTGGATAAATGTGAGGTTACCCACTTTGGTGGCAAGAACAGGAAGGCAGATTACTATCTGAATGGTTTCAAGTTAGGAAAAGGGGAAGTACAATGAGATCTAGGTGTCTTTGTTCATCAGTCACTGAAAGTAAGCAAGCAGGTACAGCAGGCGGTGAAGAAAACTAATGGCCTGTTGGCCTTCATAACAATCGGAGTTGAGTATAGGAGCAAAGAGGTCCTTCTGCAGTTGTACAGGGCCCTGGTGAGACCACACCTGGAGTATTGTGTACAGTTTTGGTCTCCAAATTTGAGGAAGGACATCCTAGCTATTGAGGGAGTGCAGCGTAGTGGTAATTCCCCGGATGGCAGGACTATCATATGTTGAAGGATTGGAGCGACTGGGGTTGTATACATTGGAACTTGGAAGGATGAGAAGGGATCTGATTGAAACATATAAGATTATTAAGTGATTGGACAGGCTAGAAGCAGGAAACATGTTCCCGACATTGGGAGAGTCCAGAACCAGAGGCCACAGTTTAAGAATAAGGGGTAGACAATTTAGAACGGAGTTGAGGAAAAACTTTTTCACACAGAGGATTGTGGTTCTGTGGAATGCTCTGCCTCGGAAAGCAGTGGAGGCCAATCCTCTGGATTCTTTCAGAAAAGAGTTAGATAGAGCTCTTAAAGATAGCAGCGTGAAGGGATATGGGGAGAAGGCAGGAAAAGGATGATCAGCCATGATCACAGTGAATGGTGGTACTGGCTCGAAGGGCTGAATGGCCTACTCCTGCACCTATTGTCTAAGCATGTAACAGATACAGAGAAAGTGCAGGTGGACAATAAAGTGCACGTTCATAATGAGGTAGATTGTGAGATCAGGAGTCCATTATTGTTGTACTAGGGAACCATTCAATACTCCTATAATGATGGAGTAGAAGTTGTCCTTGAGCCTGGTGGTACATGCTTTCAGGCTTTTCTATCTGCCCAATGAGAGAAGGCAGAAGAGGGAACATCCAGGTGAGTGAAGTGTTTGATTATGCTGGCTGCTTTACTGAGGCGGTGAGGGGTATAGACAGAGTCCATGGAGAGGAGGCTGGTTTTTGCGATGTGCTGAACTGAGTTGACAAGTTTCTATAGTTTCTTGCCATCTTGGGCAGAGCAGTTGCCATACCAAGCCATGATAGAATGTTTTATATGGTCATTATCATCATCATGTGTCGTAGGCAATCATGGTCTATGACCACGACTGTTCGTGGCAAACTTTTCTACAGAAGAGGTTCGCTACTTCCTGGGCTTTGATAGGGGTAAGCAGGTAATGGGTATGTCTATTAAATTAATTCCAAGCCTATAGTGGGAGTTATGTAAAAGGATTCTAGATAAAAGCATAAAGGGGCAAAATATATACAAGTGGAAATTAAAATGTAAAGATAGGGTGACTTTACTAGGGTTTTTAACCTGCTATTCAGATTGAGATAAACGGACTGACCTGTACAACACTGCAAATGCATTACTTGTGAACACTTTTCTGCACCAAAAGGCTCCAGAGTAATAAACTCCATTAGGTTCAACACAGAATGAACATTATTTGGTGGGCTGTGTTCAGGTTCAATTAGAACAAAAAAAAAATGAAATAACCAAAGCTCTAAATTTTGGGCAGGCTGATCCTAACTAATGACACAGACTAGGCAACTCTATTGATAGTCACAGTCGAGTTTATTTCAAATGCACACGTACGTACTCTATAAGCACAGATGCAAAGAAAAACTGGCAGCAGCATCCATAAGGAAAAGATATTAAACAAACTATATGCAATATTTACAAGAAAGAGCACATTGAAACAAAGCCCATTTTAGTGCTAAGTGTTCATACCGTTGCTAATCTGTAGTTAAGAGTTTGGCTGGTTGGTTCAAGAACTGAACAGTTGAAGGGAAATAGGATTTTTTGAGCTCATCATATCAAATCAAAAGAAGAATTTCAAAGCTTGTCAACAATTTACTAAAACTTAAGAACCTAAATTGTGAAGCTGATAAAGTATTCATCCCCTTTGTAATTACAACACTAACTTCCATCAGGTGCAATATTGTATATTACCTTACCAACTCACCCAATTTGTTGCTGTGAAAAATTGGAGGATCACCCAATATTCCCTCTCTCTGTATGGTCCAACAGTCTGGTAGAATTTCAACAAACTAAACCATAATGAAGACACAGAGCATTCAAGACAAGTCTGGGAAATAATAATAGATAAGTATAAAGCTGGGAAAGGGTACAAGACTATCCTGAGGCACTGAACATGCTTCAGAGCTCAGTGCAGACCATTGTGAAAAAGTGGGAAAAATATGAAACCACAGGCACACTGCCTAGATTAGGTCACCCCCCCCCCCGCCCCAAACTTAGTTGCTGGAGAGGAATGGCACTTGCAAGAGAGGTTACTGTGACACCAACAATCACTCTGAATGAGCTGTAGAAGTCAGTGACTGCAATTGGACATAAAGTTCATGGCTCCCACAATCGCTAAGGCCTTGTATAAAAAGTGTATTTATGGAAGAGTGGCAAGGAAGCAGCCCTCGCACTAAAAAAAAAACATATCCTTGCCCATAAAGATTTGCAAAACATCACAAAAGATCCTGTTAAGATGGGAAAGACTGCCTTGTGGTCAGATGAGATTAAAGTGGAGCTTTTTGGCCTCAACAATTAAGCGGTACGTGTAGCGTAAATCTAATGCTGTGCATCAGCCAGGCAACACCATCCTTACTGTAAAGCACGGTGGAGGTAGCATCATGAAATGGAGATGCTTTTCAGGTCGGGATTGTTGGGAAGATGAATGCTGTTGAATGCAGAGATCCTGGATAAAAACCAGCTCGCCTCTGTCAGTAAGCTTACACTGGAAAGGAAGTCTGTCTTTCAGCAGGACAATGACTCAAGACACACTGGCAGGGAAACCATGGAGTGGCTTCAAATGAAGAAAGTTGACATCCTTGAGCAGCCCAGTCAGAGTCCTGACCTTAACCCAGTTGACAATCTCTGGCAAGACCTCAAGACTGCTGTCCACTGGCACTCCTCAACTAACCTGGCAGAGCTTGAGCAATTTTGCAAGGAGAAATGAATAAATCTTGCTCTATTACGTTGCGCAACGCCTTATCCAAAAAGACTTCTCTGCGAGAGTTGGTTCAACTAAATGCTGAGCAAAGTGGAAAGAATACTTTTGAATTCTAAAGCCATGTTGGCCCTTTATGTGATAGAGCAACAAAAGAATCAAAAAGGCAGTTGATGAGCAAGTGACAGATATTAAATTACAAAGATTTAGGAAAATAAGGAAGGGAGGATGGATCTAATAGAATTTTTCTTCTTGTAGAAGCTTCCAGAAGAAGTTTCAGAGATTAGTGGATGCAGCCCAATACATCACAAGAAAATCCCTTCCCATCATCAGTGGTAACTACACAAGGCACCACCTCAAGGAGGAATTATCCGAAGATCAGCACCATCCAGACCATGCCAACTTCTGACAGTTACCATTAGGCAGGAGATATAGAAGCAGGAAGTCCTACAACACCAGATTCAAGAACAGCTCTTTCCCTTCAACCATTCAGTTCTCAGACTGGTACAAGCCAAATCACTACAGTGTAGCAACACTATGACCATTTTTCAGTACAATGGACTTTTTCTAACTCTTTCTTATAAGAATTAAATTTATAATATTCTCTTGTGAATTATACCTTTCTGACGTTATGTTCCAGTGATGCTACTGCAAGTAAGTCCTTATTGCATCTGTGCATATGATCATAAACTCAACTTTGACTTAGGTACGGATCAGATCTGATGGGCTCCCTGCATTTTACAATAAATAACCCAGTTGAAGGCCAGTTTATCTTACCTGATTGAAATTCCTTTCCCTTAATATTGATTCCTTTATAAAGACTTGTGTCAACTCAGAGCAGGCAAAAATAAACTTACCTGAAAGCAACAGAGTCATAAATTCTGCAGGCCCCTCGCCCCCCGCATTTCTTTGCCCCCCACTTCAGACATGTTCTGTCCATCAAAGCTCCAAAGTAAACTGGAGCTGGGATTCCAGCTGGAAGAGGGGAGAAGTAGTTGCTCATCAATAGTTAATCTTGCAACCACTTACACAATTATGTTAAATTGCTTCAATTTCACGACCACAGATCCACATTATCCCTACACACATCTTGTTCTGTTGGGTTCGCGTTATTTTTAAAAGCATATTTAAATGCATTATGCACAAGATGCCAGAGACTTGAAATCTTTTTTACATGGCTTGTTTGTGTTTACCTAATGGAATATAGTGCGGTTGAACACAAATTGTTTCACACATCACGGGAAATGGGAACATTCAGCCGTGCAACTTTTAGTCAGCACCTCTTTATCCTCCCACTCTAATGATCTTGTGAGAGCATAGCCTCAGATTTAATCATTCCCTTTACTACCCGTGGGTTACTTTGTTGAGAAATAATGTTAGCTATGCTCTGGGGCTACCTGGAGTCTTAATCAATATGTGGATAAAAGGAAGGGAACATGGCCTATGAGGAGCAAACACCAGTCAAGGCCAACTGAGCTTACTCATCTCTTGCACTTCTATGGAGTGGCTATGGTTATACTGTTGACTCTGCAACTTTAAACAAAGGAAATCTATACTCTGGAAATGACTTCAATTTGGCATCATTTTAAGGTGAGAAGGGGGAAGTTTAAAGTGTATTTTGAAAGAGTTTAGAAGAATGAGAGGTGATCTCATGGAAACCTATTGAATATTGGAAGGAATAGATGGAGTGGACATGCAGAGGATGTTTCCAATAGTGGGGCAATCTAGTACCTGGAGGGCACAGCCTCAGAATAGTTGAATGTCCCATAGCAGAGAGATAAGGAGGAATTTCTTTAACCTGGTAACAAATTCAGAGCAAGAAGGCTGCAAGTAAATGGCTGATTTTCGGAGCCAAGGCAGTTATTACCACTTGGGTTAAAAGAGGGGCAAAACTGTGCAGGCGCTTGACATCAGCCAGTAGAGTGCGAAAGGTTTAAAAAGAAGACCGCTATATCCAGCGGGCAGTGGAGTGAGAGGCAGCAGAGTGAAAGGGCTTTGGGTCAATGGGCTTAGGCGGTAACGGGATGAGGCGAGGTAGGTTTACCGGTGTTAATTGCGGAAAGGAAGAAGTATGTGTGTGAGGCTGGTTTTCTGTGCTCGGTGTCAGATGTGGGAGGTCCTGGAGTCTCCCAGCCTCCTGGACGGCCATATCTGCACCAGGTGTATCGAGCTACAGCTCCTAAGGGACTGAGTTAGGGAACTGGAGATGCAGCTCAATGACGTTCGCCTGATCAGTGAGAGCGAGGAGGTGATAGAAGGGAGTTATAGGCAGGTGGTCACACAGGGGCCACCGGAGACAGACAAATTGGTCACAGTCAGGAGGGGGAAGGGGAAGAGTCGGGCACTAGAGAGTACCCCTTTGGCTGTACCCCTTGACAATAAGTACTCCTGTTTGAGTACTGTTGAGGGGGACAGCCTACCTGGGGGAAGCGACAATGGCCGTGCCTCTGGCACAGAGTCTGGCCCTGTGGCTCAGAAGGGTAGGGAAAGGAAGAGGATGGCAGTAGTGATAGGGGACTCTATAGTTAGGGGGTCAGACAGGCAATTCTGCAGACGCAGGAAAGAAACTCGGATGGTAGTTTGCCTCCCAGGTGCCAGGGTCCGGGATGTTTCAGGTCACGTCCAAGATATCCTGCAGTGGGAGGGAGAACAGCCAGAGGTCGTGGTACATGTTGATTCTAGTGACATAGGCAGGAAAAGGGAAGAGGTCCTGAAAAAAGAGTACAGAGAGTTAGGAAGGAAGTTGAGGAGCAGGACCGCAAAGGTAGTAATCTTGGGATTACTGCCTGTGCCACGCGACAGTGAGAATACGAATAGAAGGAGGTGGAGGATAAATGCGTGGCTGAGGATTGGAGCAGGGGGCAGGGATTCAGATTTCTGGATCATTGGGACCTCTTTTGGGGCAGGAGTGACCTGTACAAAAAGGACGAGTTGCGCTTGAATCCCAAGGGTCCAATATTCTGGCAGGGAGGTTTGCTAAGGCTACTGGGGAGAGTTTAAACTAGAATTATTGGGGGGTGGGAACTGAACTGAAGAGACTGGGGAAGAAGAGGTTGGCTCACAAATAGAGAAAGCTTGTAGACAGTGCGAGATGGAGGATAGGCAAGTGATAGGGAAGGGATGTGCTCAGACCGAAGGTTTGAGATGCGTCTATTTTAACGCAAGGAGTGTTGTGAACAAAGTGGATGAGCTTAGAGCGTGGATCAGTACTTGGAGATATGATGTTGTGGCCATTACAGAGACTTGGATGGCTCAGGGACAGGATTGGTTACTTCAAGTGCCGGGTTTTAGATGTTTCAGAAAGGACAGGGAGGGAGGCAAAAGAGGTGGCACTGTTGATCAGATATAGTGTCATGGCTGCAGAAAGGGTGGATGCCATGGAGGGTTTGTCTATGGAGTCTCTGTGGGTGGAGGTTAGGAACAGGGAGGGGTCAATAATTTTACTGGGTGTTTTTTATAGGCCACCCAATAGTAACGAGGATATAGAGGAGCAGATAGGGAAATAGATCCTGGAAAGGTGTAATAATAACAGAGTTGTCGTGATGGGAGATTTTAATTTCCAAAATATCGATTGGCATCTCCCTAGAGCAAGGGGTTTAGATGGGATAGAATTTGTTAGGTGTGTTCAGGAAGGTTTCTTGACACAATATGTAGATAAGCCTACAAGAGGAGAGGCTGTATTTGATTTGGTATTGAGAAATGAACCTGGTCAGGTGTCAGATCTCTCAGTGGGAGAGCATTTTGGAGATAGTGATCATAATTCTATCTCCTTTACAATAGCAATGGAGAGAGATAGGAACAGACAAGTTAGAAAAGCGTTTAATTGGAGTAAGGGGAATTATGAGGCTATCAAGCAGGAAATTGGAAGCTTAAACTGAAAACAGATGTTCTCAGGGAAAAGTATGGAAGAAATGTGGCAAATATTCAGGGGATATTTGTGTGGAGTTCTGCATAGGTACAGTCCCACGAGACAGGGAAGTTATGGTAGGGTACAGGAACCGTGGTGTACAAAGGCTATAATAAATCTAGTCAAGAAGAAAAGAAAAGCTTACAAAACGTTCAGAGAGCTTGGTAATATTAGAGAATGTTAGGAAGGAGTTTAAGGAGGAAATTAGGAGAGCCAGAAGGGTCCATGAGATGGCCTTGGTGGGCAGGATTAAGGAAAACCCTAAGGCATTCTACAAGTATGTGAAGAGCAAGAGGATAAGATGTGAAAGAATAGAACCTATCAAGTGTGACAGTGGGAAAGTATGTATGGAACCAGAAGAAAGAGCAGAGGTACTTAATGAATATTTTACTTCAGTATTCACTATGGAAAAGGATCTTGGTGATTGTAGTGATGACTTGTAGCAGACTGAAAAGCTTGAGCATGTAGATATTAAGAAAGAGGATGTGTTGGAGCTTTTGGAAAGCATCAAGTTGGATAAGTTGCCGGGACCGGATGAGACGTACCCCAGGCTACTGTGGGAGGCGAGGGATGAGATCGCTGAGCCTCTGGCGTTGATCTTTAATCATCAATGGGGACGGAAGAGGTTCCGGAGGATTGGAGGGTTGCGGATGTTGTTCCCTTATTCAAGAAAGGGAGTAGAGATAGCCCAGGAAATTATAGACCAGTGAGTCTTACCTCAAGTGGTTGGTAAGTTGATGGAGAAGATCTTGAGAGGCAGGATTTATGAACATTTGGAGAGGTATAATATGATTAGGAATAGTCAGCATGGCTTTGTCAAGGGCGGTCATGCCTTACAAGCCTGATTGAATTTTTTGAGGATGTGACTAAACACATTGATGAAGGAAGAGCAGTAGATGTAGTGTATATGGATTTCAGCAAGGCATCTGGTAAGGTATCCCATGCAAGGCTTATTGAGAAAGTCAGGAGGCATGGGATCCAAGGGGACATTGCTTTATGGATACAGAACTGGCTTGCCCACAGAAGGCAAAGTGGATACAGTGGCATGCAGTGGAGTGCCTCAGGGATCTGTTCTGGGATCCTTACTCTTCATGATTTTTATAAATGACCTGGATGAGGAAGTGGAGGGATGGGTTAGTAAGTTTGCTGATGACACACAGGTTGGAGGTGTTGTGGATAGTGTGGAGGGCTGTCAGAGGTTACAGCGGAACTGGGCTGAGAAGTGGCAGATGGAATTCAACCCAGATAAGTGTGAAGTGGTTCATTTTGGTAGGTCAAATATGATGGTGGAATATAGTATTAATGGTAAGACTCTCAAAGGACACTCCATAGGACACTCAAAGCTGCTATGCAGGTTGATTCTGTGGTTAAGAAGGCATACGGTGCATTGGCCTTCATCAATCATGGAACTGAATTTAGGAGCTGAGAGGTAATGGTGCAGCTATAGAGGACCCTGGTCAGACCCCACTTGGAGTACTGTGCTCAGTTCTGGTCGCCTCACTACAGGAAGGATGTGGAAGCCATAGAAAGGGTGCAGAGGAGATTTACAAGGATGTTGCCTGGATTGGGGAGCATGCCTTATGAGAATAGGTTGTACGAACTCGGCCTTTTCTCCTTAGAGCGACGGAGGATGAGAGGTGACCTGATAGAGGTGTATAAGATGATGAGAGGCATTGATCGTGTGGATAGTCAGAGGCTTTTTCCCAGGGCTGAGATGGTTGCCACAAGAGGACACAGGTTTAAGGTGCTGGGGAGTAGGTACAGAGGAGATGCCAGGAGTAAGTTTTTTACTCAGAGAGTGGTGAGTGTGTGGAATGGGCTGCCGGCAACGGTGGTGGAGGCGGATACGATAGGGTCTTTTAAGCGACTTTTAGATAGGTACATGGAGCTTAACAAAATAGAGGGCTATAGGTAAGCCTAGTAATTTCTAAGGTAGGGACATGTTCGGCACAACTTTGTGGGCCGAAGGGCCTGTATTGTGCTGTAGGTTTTCTATGTTTCCAGATCTGTGGAATTCAATGTTACAGATGGCTGTGAAGGCAAAGTGAGTGGGTATATTTAAAGCACAAGTTGTTAGCTATTTAATTAATAAAGGCATCAAAAGTGATCGGGAGAAAGCAAGAGAATCGAGTTGAGAAGGAAAATAAAACAGCCATGATGGAATGCCAGAGCAGAGTTGATGGGTTGAATGGCATAAATCTGCTCCTATGTCTTATGGTATATGTAAGCCACACACTAACGCAGAGCAGTATATGGCTGGAACTTGCTGCAGGTGTGCTAGTGGCAGCAGGGATACAGTGGTATGCAAAAGTTTGGGCACCCCTGGTCAAAATTTCTGTTACTGTGAATAGCGAAGCAAGTAAAAGATGAACTGATTTCCAAAAGGCATAAAGTTAAAGATGACACATTTCCTTAATATCTTAAGCAAGAAAACTTTTTTATTTCCGTCTTTTACAGTTTCAAAATAACAAAAAAGGAAAAGGGCCTGAAGTAAAAGTTTGGGCACCCTGCATGGCAGTACTTAGTAACACCCCCTTTGGCAAGTATCACAGCTTGTAAACGCTTTTTGTAGCCAGCTAAGAGTGTTTCAATTCTTGTTTGGGGGATTTTGGGGGAAATCAGTTCATCTTTTATTCGCTTGGCTATTCACTGTAACAGAAATTTTAACCGGGGTGCCCAAACTTTTGCATGCCACTGTATGTAGAGCAGATATGGACAGGCAGAAGGGATGAGCCTAATTTGGCATCATGCCCGGCACAATATTGCAGGCCAAAAGGCCTGTTCTTGTGCTGTCAGGTGTGATGCAACATGGATAGATCTCTGTTCACCCTGCACTCAAATTCTGTGCTATATTTTTGCTAAGGAGAGAGAAAAAAAAGATAATAAAGTTGCCTGGACACTATTGGATGATGAGGCCTAGCACAGGTCGGCCATGATCAAACTGGATGAGAGGGCAGACCTGAGGGTCCTGTTGACTTACCCATGCTCCTGTTTCCTTATAGTATGTCACTGCACCTCTGCAATGGTTTGCACACCATCCCTCAAATTATATCAGGTATTTCATCAAACCTTTTTTTGTCTTTGTGGAAGTGGAGAGTGAGGTTCTAAATCTGGCAGGAGCAAGGGATGTTGGAAATGGAGAGGGTGGAGCACTGTGGGGAGGGATGTGGGACAGATAGCAGAGTGATGGTGGGGGTGGGGGTGACATTGCTGTAGACACAGACAGCCTGAAGTACCAGACAAGGTCATTTCATTCCAAACAATTGGTTTATTTTTCATTACAACATGTCTCTCTGGTACTTCCCTCTCCCTTCCCTCTGCCTTTTCCTTTTCCCAACTACGTGACACCTCTCTCCATGCTCCCTTCCAACTCTCAGTCCACAGTAGTGACGCACATCAGTATCAAGTTTGAATCACTCACATATGTCATAAAATTTGTTTTTTTTGTATCAGCAGTACAGTGCAATACATAAAATTACTACAGTTCTGTGCAAAGGTCTTTGGCACCCTAGCTAGATATAAATACCCTCAATGATCTAACAACCCCCTCCACCAGACTTCTGGGATAGAGAGTGCCAGAGATTCACCATTCTGTGAGAAGTTGTTCCCGTGCAGTACAGTTTTAATCTTTTAACTATGTCTCCTTGTTCCAATATTCTCCCATTGAAATTGACATTTCATTTCAAGCTGCATCTTTTGTAGACAGTAAAGAATTTTATGGAGGGAGGAAATTACTGCATTATAGTTCCATTCCGCACATGCCCCATTCTTGAAAAATTAATAATCTTAAGAAAGGAAAATAAAGTGACTCACCAAGTAATCTAACTATCAAGGTTTGTATACCTATTGCCAATGGTTTTAGCTCTGGTTCAGTGCATCTAGTGACAAAAGTAAACATTGTTGTCAACATAAAAAAAATGCAGAGAAACAAAACAACTGCATATTATCTTAACTAACCAAGCCTCCTCACCTTGTGGGCAGAAGTGCAGGCTTGGATACAGGAATATTATCCACACTCAAATAACAAAAATGTTAGACTCTATTCAATTGAGAGGAAATGCAATCTACGAAAGACATAATTGAAGGGGAACACGAATGATAGTAAGATCTGTCAGCTGTGCGAAAAGATCTTACAGTCAGCAAGATAGACTTTACTGATAGAAAATAGAACAATAAAATACAGGCTTAGGCTTTTTGGCCTACAATGTGGTGCTAAACTAATTAAGTTAATAATGCCTGATTATACTAATCTCCTGCCTATCTAAGAGCAATTTAAATACCTCTATTATATCTGCTCTACCACCACCCCAACAGTGCATTCCAGGCACCGGACCACTCTGCGCTGTCTCACACATCCCTTTTGAACATTCAGCTCTCACCTTAAATAGTACTAAGCATTTCTACCACTCAACTATCTATACCTCTCAGAATTTTCTATACTTCCAACAGGTCTCCCTTCAGTCTCTGCTGCTCCAGAGGAGAAAACCCTAGTTTGTCCAACCTCTCCTTAGAGACCATGTCCTCTAATCCAGGCAGTATCCTGATAAACTTTTTCTGAAAGACAGGCAAGATTTTCCAATATATCCCATACGCTATGTACCTCCAGGGAGACAAGGAGCTATTTTATCAAGCAAACTTTCTGTAATGTAGGCAGTTTACACAGAAGCATGGATCACAAAAATGGCTCTCCACACTTATAGCAAATGTATGATGTCCTCATCTACACAGACTCCTAAATTTTCCTCAGAATGTTAATTGTGACCAAAGACCGCAAGAGATGAATTTACAGCAGTAAGGATCAAATTACGCGAAGGACAGTTTAATCATAAATGTTCATAATTATTGTTATTAACAGAAGCTGTTGCCTGAATCTTTGTTGGGTTTGTTGCATGGGGTTTGTACACCTTAAGAACATAATTAGAGTTTATTCCACGATTCAATAAGATCACTGCTAATCTGATCATTGGCCCAATTCCCTTTTTCAAAAATCTAGTAATCTTAGCATTGGGTATGGTTAGTGACCTCATTTTTAAACTTGTAACAACGCACCCTTGCTTCAGATTTTCCACTAGTAGAATCTATATTTCAAGGACCTCTTTATGCACAGTTACAAGGTTAAAATTGAGGTCATTAGCTATACTCAGGGCCGAGATTTCTAGATATTTTAATGATAAAAGAATTAGGCCAATGACCAGTTTGGCCATTTCAAGATCATCTTCAGATCTCTGGTGTATAGAATTCTAAAAACTTGCAACTCTCATCATCTCTGACTTAAATACAAACCCCTTTATTACAAAACCACACCCTTGTATTGTAGGTTCTGCTGTTGGAAGAAACATCCTCAAGACTTCTGCTTTGTGAAGCTCCCTCAGCAAGGTGGGCCTAAGGACCTGTTTTTACACTATATGTCTCCATAACACTCACTAAGTTGAAATTCAGTGGTCTTTTTTCACTTCTTCCATTTGTGCTTTCCCTCTCCCCAGCCAGCCATCATGTCAGGGAGCTGCAGAGAACAATTGACTTACTGAGTCAAAGTGAACAATAAAATGTCAAACTCTTTCTTCTATAATTTGTCACCAAGCACTGTATGATTTCCACAGGAGGCTTGCGCTGAGCCGTCGCTGTAGATTGCCTGATTAAATTAGGTTTAAAGCTATTTGTTACAGCGATGGCTCATATCAATTGTCCTCTACGATGGCCGTGTTATTCTGAGTAATGATAACATTTTAAAAAATTAACAAGTCATTTAAGCTGTTCAATTCATCTGGCCTCGTTGCATGCTGAAATCATTATGCCTCCACTGTAGTCACATTACTCAGCTCAGATCTCTACATTTTGCTATCTTCTCTCTCTTCCCTATTCCAATATAGATCTTCATTAAAATTATAACATTTAAAAGACACAGTAGGAAAGGTTTAGAATATGCACCAAATGGGACAAAGTTAAATGGGAATCTTGGATCATTTGGGCAGAAAGGCCTGTTTTCAGCTGGTATGATTCTAATCAAATATTGGAGCATTCTTCCAATACCTGGGAAGAATTGTATCTAATTACCGCAGCATCTACCAACCGCGTATATCAAGGAATGAGATGGATTGGCAATAGCTCAGAGCATGGGACCATTGAAGATTATTGTTAGAAGCATAAAAGTGAGTGATCTAGACAAAATAAATGGGAAGAACTTGCTTTTTTCAGCCATGGTCTCAGAAACCAAGAGGTACAGATTTCGACCAGAAGGAATAACAAGGGGGGAAGCCTGAAAGGGGAAATGAGGGGTAGAAAGCTACTCAGTCTGAAGTTCACTGCCTGTAAGGATGATAGATGCAAAACCTGTCTCCACAAGATTCAGAGGAGGGCACATCTGAAAGGATAATTAACATTTCAGCAAGATGGCCTTGTCTAAAGAACACTTTCAACAGGTGCTTCTTGACCCATTGAATTCCTCCAGCAGCTTGTTTTTGTTTCCGTAAACTGGAGAAAACAGTCTGCCTTCTTCAGCTTACACAGTAGCTTATAAAGCTGAAGTTAATATTCACTGCCTGTAACCAGTGATTTTACTTTGCAATCATTGCTTGGACCAAATAAGTATTATGTATCCGATAACAGGAGTCAGCATGCAGTATGGAGAATATTTGCACAGGAGTTGGTGCTGATACCTTCCAGCTTTTGTGTAATGCTAGGCTCCTTTGTGTAAATCCAATTAGTCCTGCAACATTGCTCCACTTTCTAAACTTTGCAAACATTGATATTAAACTCCTGAATTACTGACCCAAAAAAATCTAATGAATTTAGTGTTCTTGAAATTAGTGAAGGTACCAAGGCATGAGGATAATATATTGCCATTTGGAAATGGGAGGAAAAAATAAAATCTTTTTAAAGTCGAGGTTGAAGTTTTCTTTATTAGCAAGGGGCTCAAAGGCTATGGGGAGAAGGCAATAGAATGGGGTTGAGAGGGATAATATATCAACCACAATCAAGTGGCAGAGGAGACCTGATGGGCCAAATATCCTAATGCTACTGCTATGTCTTATGGATTTATTATATGATGAACTGCTATCGACACAAAAGGTTAACAGTGTTTACCTCCAAAAACTTAGTGAGCATTTCCAGTTCCCCAGCACCCAAAGTATTTTGCTTAGGGATTCAAAGTTACTACAGCAAGGTACAACAAGCTCTCGTGTGGGGGTGAGGCTTATCTGCTGGTCCAAAGCCACTTCTGCCATTTGATTGTGATTGGTGCGTTAGAAATCTGTAGCGGCTCTTCCCATTGGTTACCTTGTGTGCCACGTGTCTGGTTTCAAACATCCCGGGTACAAAGAGTAGCCCGGGTGGGAGGTTTGCTCTTTTTTTTGCCCCTTTGTGTCTTTGGGGCACACTGTCCTTGGGAAGGCATGCTCAATGTGGACTTATAACTTAAAGTATCTGTTTGTTGAATATTTAGTTTTGTAGTTTGTGTTACTTGGGGGAAATTAAATGCTTGGTCAAATTTTTTATTGTTTGTAAATAAATGACTAATATATTTATTTGCAGTCAGTGTTTTCTGTCTCACTTGCCAGACGTGTGAACCTGCTTCAACATTACACAATCTTAATGAATTTCCCAAAAATAACTGGGACATATAATAGACTGTTAGTGGAATTTTAACACTGACATCAACAGTTTCATAGGTTGGCAAGCCTGGATCCATTACAAACACAAAAGATTCTGCAGATGCTGAGAATCTACAGCAGCACACAAAATAGCAGAGTACCTCAGCAGGTCAGGTAGCACCTATGCAGAGGAATAAACAGTAGGTGTTTTTGGGACAAGACCCTTCATCAGGTGTCAGCCCGAAACGCCAACTCTTTATTCCCTTCCATAGATGCTGCCTGACCTGCTGAGCTCCTCCAGCCTTTTGCGTGCAGCCTTTATCTATTATATTCATGGGTGTAGATGTAAACTGTCAAGTATAAATAAAGTCTTCACCTGAGTAAGATCATGTATCCGGGAACAGAGCCAAAGGAGGAACTAAAAGCACTCAGAACACTAAATGCCACGTAGTAGAAGAAATATTTTTCACAATCGGCTGATTTAGGACATTGTCCTAGACGGGCTGAAGAATTTGTGGCCATCAGAGCAGAAATACAGCTGCAGTTGTGGAACTCCTAAATAAAAAGACAAACCACAATATTTCAACTCCAGCCAGACATGAGGGACTGTAACATTTCCAGCCACGCTATGGAATTAAAGAGCAAAGGAGACATACATGAATATTTTTGTTCTGTGCTGAGTTCAGGGTGGGGTGGGGGGGGGGTCACAAGAATGCTATAAAATGGTAACAGCAATATAATGGCCCTGTTTATTTCTTCAGATTTTATTTCCAGTGAGTTAAATGATGTGAGCAAAGGTGTTAATTAAATATTACTTCATTACACTCGGAGCAGAGTTAACCCATTATTGAGAATTGCCAGATTCGTTACAAAGAGCAAGACGAAGAACTATTGCAACAAAGAAGTTGGGAAAAAATTGTTCTAGAAGACAAAGAACATAATATACAGTGGTTTCAGTACAAGCTTATCCCTATTACAATGCAATCAGTGCCAACGTACACTCAGTGACCACTTTGCTAGGTACACCTGTACACCTACTAATGCAAATATCTAACCAGCCAATCATGTGGCAGCAACTCAATGCGTAAAAGCAGGCAGACATGGTCAAGAGGTTCAGTTGTTGATCAGACCAAGCACTAGTAATGGAAAGAAATGTGATCTAAATGATCTTGACTGTGGAATGATTGTTTGTGCCAGATGGAGTGGTTTGGGTATTTCGAAAATGATCTTCATGGACATAGTCTCTTGAATTTATAGAGAATGGAGTAAAAAAAACAAAACTACATCCAATGAGTGGCAGTTCTGAGGGTGAAGATGCCTTGTTGATGACAGAGGTCAGAGGAATACGGCCAGACTGGTACAAGCTGACAGGAAGGCGACAGTAATTCAAATATCCACACGTTTATCTGAATGCACAGCTTCAAGTGAATGGGTTGCTGCAGCAGAAGATCACAAATATACATTCTGTGGCCTTTATTTTAGGTGGAAAGGGTACCTAATAAAGTGGCCTCTGAGTGTATTTTCCTTTTTGTACTCCTCTCCTCTCTGTGATCCACCCTCAGCCTTCTCCACTCCAAAGTAAACAAACCCAATCTATTTCCTCTCCCTTTTTCACAAACAGTCCATTCGATACAGCATCCTGGTGAATCTCCTCCGCATCCTCTCCAGAGCAATCATGTCCATATCAGTTCTTTGAGAGTGAATCTGAATGTGTTCTGTGCACACTATCACTGAGCAATCACATCTGTACTTAATATAGATGTGACATAGAATATGCTCCTCCTCTTCACTTTCCAAGCTGCTGACTTTATAAGAACTCCATTTTATGTCCAATATATTCTTGCAATCAACCAAACCTGTAGCCACTTGAATCTGAGCTTTTAGTGATGCGTTTCTCAAAATTATTTGTTTTCTCTGCTGGATATCATGTTGCATGACCTTTTTAGAATAGCTGAACTCATTTGTAGTTTTCAATTATCTTTAACATGCACGTGTCCTGCATCAGGTGCATATTTTGCTTTATATTTTGATATACCTGTTGCACTTGTTTGACTTGCATACGTTAAATTCTAACTGAGGTTGAAATGAATGTTCTGTTCTGTCAGCTGGCACAATTTGTGATGTGCAAATTAAATTCCAGGTGTAGACATTGTGATGGCTACTACCAGCTGTGACAATGTTGAAGTCCAGCCCCATAACCCTTGATGCCCTGACTAATCAAGTGCTCATCAACCTCTACTTTAAATATACCCAAGTACTTGGCCTCCACTGCTGTCTGTGACAATGAATTCCACAGATTCACCACGCTCTAGCTAAAGAAATTCCTTCTCATCTCTGTTCTAAAGGGTGACCTTCTATTCTGAGACTGTACCAATCGGTCCTAGAATTCCCTCCTATAGGAAACATCCACTCCACGTCCACTCAATCTCCTCATGTAAACATTTGATAGGTTTCACTGAAGGACCCACTCATTCTTCAAAACTCCAACAAGTAGAAGCCCAAAGTCATCAAATATTCCTCATACATTAACCCTTTCATTCCCGGGATCATTCTCATGAACCTCCTCTGGCCCCTCTCCAATGCCAGCAGATCCTTTCTTAGATAAGGGGCCCAAATATTCCAAGTGCAATATGACCAATGCCTTATAAAACCTCAGCTGTATTGCTAGCAGCAATAGCCTCCCCCATAGGAAGAGGCAAGCCATTTGGTCTCTCAAGCCTGTTATGTCATTCAACAAGTTCACAGTTAGGTAAGAATGAACTTCTCCATCCTCTACCTCACTGACTCATGTGACATGTTCACTTTCTGATGGGAACATGACCAAATTGCTTTAAATAGCCACCAGTCTCCTCATCCTGATTAGTCTTGGATTACATTTCTATTGATTAATACAAAGCATCAATTTTCATATTCAAAGATAGCTTATCAATCAACAATTGGCATTTCATTGCATACCTTACTGCAGACTATTTTCATTCAATGAGTAATATTTACAAAGATGAAAATACTAGCACAACTATCTCTGCACTTTGAGGCATTTTCAATAAAACTAGTGCAAATTATTGAATGGTTTCTCAGAATTGTTTAATAAAGGTGAGTATAGAACACCAAAGCTGCAAGAAGATAGTTTCGGAGTAATCAAGATGACAATAATAAGAAGCCATGGTTAAAAGAATAAAGATATAAAAATAAAGAGTCGAAAAGTCAGGAGAATGGCTTTGAGGTGGATAATAAATCAGCCATGACAGAATGGCAGAGTAGACATGATGGCTGAATGGCCTAATTCTGCTCCCATGTCTTATAGTCTCAATGTCATCCATCTGCAGTATTGATATGATATAAAACTCACTCGCAGAAAGAAAAAAAGCTAATATTGAAGATTTAACTGGACATTTAGATGTAAAATAGGAGTTGGAGGAATTTGGGACAAAGGCAATTGAGTGGAATTAGGACAAGTTACCTCGCAAAGGGTGAACATCAACAAACCTATTCAACCTAATGCTCTGATTTGGATTTCTGAAGATGAGTTGTTAGTCACAACAATACAATCAAAAGCTCTTACTGTATTCTTCCCCACTCCAGAAGATGTCTTGCACCCAGCGAGACATGGTGTTACATATGTCATCTCATTTCCAGCACAAATGGGCTCCCACTGTGTTTGTGAGCAAGAGCATCCAATGTTACAGTCCTGGTACAGGCCATCTCCCTCAAAGGAGATATGGGGCTTGCTAGGAAACAATGCAAAGGTTCAATAAATCAATCAAGAAGAGGTGACTTGGCACTGTTAAAGAGTAAACAAGAAACATTTTATTCTTGGAGCCTATGGCAGACATCGACCCCCTCCACACTGATTTGCTCTGTCACTGGCTCTCCTGTAGGATCCTAGGTACACAGTGCCTTGGCGGCAGATGAGGCAGTGATGTTACCTTGCTCACTCATAAAGGTTTGATGACGTCAGGAACATGAAAAGAAAATACACAACAAGAGTTTTACATCTTTTCTTCCCCCGCTTGATACTACTTTGAAACTGAGCATTTGGGCATTTTTGGATCATTGTCCAAATTGGAAAAATTACCTTAGAGAAGGAATGGTGCAAGAGGGATCTCACGCATTGTTACAAGTGCCTGACAGCAGAAAGGATTCTAAACAATTGGATCAACACACAGGACTGAACTGGAGTGGACTAAATTTTCAGCAAAACATATTGTGTAAAATTAGACAATAAAATTGCAAGTACAGGTCGACCTTCACTAATCCAGCACCATTGAGACCGGAGGAATGCTGGATTAGTGAAAATGCCGAACTACAGAAGGATCTCATTAAGCAATAGCTAACCTTCACTAATCAGGCACCATTGGGACCTGAGGAGTGCCGGATTAGTGAAAATGCCGAATTATAGAAGGATCATATTAAGCATAATCAGTGCCGTATTATCGAAGGAACTGGATTACAGGTAGTCGGATTAGTGAAGGTCGACCTGTAGTCCAGTAAATTAGGACTCACCCTTCATAGGAGACGGTTAAACCAGCCACGTGAGAATTCTCACAGCCCATTCCAAAGTAGGTGAGTGACAGTAACCAACCCAAGGTACCGCAGCAAATGCACATCTTTACAGCTTGAATAATATTCATTTTGAATCTTTTCATCACCAAACCACCAAAGAAAATTCCAAGGCACACTGCAGGGATGTTTATGAGTCCTGAAAGAATAAAAATAGTGAAATGTACAAAATTTCTCAGACTACTTGACTCAACTTACACCATAGGAAGTTGTCTCTTGGCTCATTGTGAAAGAGTTCTCACTATCATTCTTGCATTCCTTTCTATAGTGGGAGAATTTTTTAATGTCAATAAACCTTAATAAGAATTATTTTGTGAAATCACCACTGAATCTCCTACTACTTGTTCATTGCGTACAAGATCTGTGTGTAATAAAAAAATTCTAATCAAATTCCTCCTGCAACACAACACACCTCTTGCCCACTTTCAAGGAGAAATTTCACATCACATGGTCCCTAGTGACTGGAGTATGACCCGATCCAATCCAAGATCTGCTTTAAAAGGTACTGTGCATATCAAATGGGTGTATGATCCTTAAGTTAGCAATCAAAGGTTGCCAGAGAATTAATTTATCAACATGCTTGTAATGTTAGGAGGAGAATTATCAAACCAAATCTGAATATATTCTTGTTATCTGGAAGCTGCTAATGTGAGACAATACTACATCAAATCGCAGGACCCCTAGGGCATTAGGACGTGAGGAACCAAAGCAATCCAGCTCCTTGCACTTGCTCTACTATTTGACAAGATTCCAAGCACTTTCATCGCACCCCTTTGCCACAGCAACTCCACATCCTTCAATACCTTCAATGTTTGTTGATTCCTACTTTGAACATATTCAGTGACTGGGTCACATATATCAGACATTCTACCTCTCCCGGAAGTTCTGGGAGTCTCCCGCAGATGAATAGTGGCTCCCTGATGCCCGCAAATTATATACAATATCACGGAAATCAATTTTTTTGAGAGCGAACGAGTGAAAGAAAGCAAGAGAGAGCGCGGGAGCGACCACAAGAGAGCACACGCACGCGAGAGAAAGCAAGCGAGAGCGCAAGAGAGCAAGCAAGCGAGAGCGCGCGAGCGGGAGAGAGAGAGCGCGAGAGAGCAAGCAAGTGAGAGCACGCAAGCGGGAGAGAGAGAGAGCGCGAGAGAAAGCAAGCGAGAGCGCGCCATGGCGGAGTGTTCCAAAAAAATATAAAACGTACGTCACCCCAGACTACACTAAAGTGTACTCCTGCCTAATATGGGTCAAAATAATGACAGTGTTGCTCACTGCACTGTTTGCAACAGTGACTATTCTATTGCCCATGGTGGGTTAAGACTGTAAAAGACGTGTTGTGGTGAGTTTAACAGGTGTCATTCGTTCATTAGCATAGCTAACATTATTTAAACTAGCTGGTTAGCTGCTAAGTTGCTACTCTGTTGCAGACATCCCACCTCTCCCGGAAGTCTCCCGCAAATTGATGGTGCTGCCTCCCTGAAATGAGATTTTGCAGGGTGGGATGTCTGCATGTATTATCTCTTTTGCAGTATACAAGACAATATGCACACTCCACCTATGGTTCATGCCTCACATTCTGGCCTGCACTCACTTCCAGTGTCAATGAGTGGAAGGAAGGGCAGGGAGAAGAGGCGTAAATGGGAGATCAAGAAGATGCATGTGGATTGATACATCTTCTGTTTGCTTCCTTAAAGCCACATGGAAAAATCATTTTAATGAATTCTTACAAGATTATGTCAAGAAAAATTAAAACTTGCAAGTATAAAAGTCTTTGCTGGCGAATACTGAACAAGCCCTATATTAAAGCTCTATCTTTTGGTTGAGATATTAAATATTAAGGCCATGTGTGAGGTCTGGGTGGATGCAAAAAAGATCCTATAGCACTTCAAAACTTCCATTATCT
The DNA here is from genome assembly GCF_963921235.1 of Mobula hypostoma. Taxonomy (NCBI): domain Eukaryota; kingdom Metazoa; phylum Chordata; class Chondrichthyes; order Myliobatiformes; family Myliobatidae; genus Mobula; species Mobula hypostoma. Next base: position 11,145,028 of record NC_086116.1, read on the forward strand.
TGGGAAATGTTATTTATACACATACACACAAATTACATATTATAGCCTCAGATACACAACATTCACAAGAGGAACAAGTTACACAAAATTTTACAAGAGGAAAAAAAAACAATTAGAACAAAAAAAATGTCCATTGTGGAGCAAACTGGGAACAGTGTTGCTATACTGTGTGCGGCATGGTGGGACAGTGTTCGGTGCAGTGCTTTACTGTGGCAGCTGTAAGATCAGGGCTCGGTTCCCGCCGCAGTCTGTAAGGAATTTGTCCATTTTCCCGTGTGACTGTGTGAGCCCTCCAGGTACTCTGGATTTTTCCCCACATTCCAAAAAAAAAACAACACATGGTTAAGGTTAGTGAGTTGTGCACATGCACACCAGAAGTATGGTGACATGTGTGGGTTCAAAACAAATACTTGCTGATTTGATTGACGCAGACAACACATTCCACTGTACGTTTTGATGAATATATGGCAAATAAAGCTAATCATTTGCTCTGTAGATGGCTGAAGGGACGTAGCTATGTTTGACCTTGGTGGTGTAGGGTTTTGGCTGCGTACCTCCTCCCTGATGGCGGCTGTGAGAAGGTGGCATGGAATGAATTTGCGGCAATCTTTGATGATACTTGTTGCCTTCTGGAGGCAGCACCTCATGTAGATGCTGTGGATGGTCTGAAGGAATGTGTCTGTGATGTACTGGGCTGAGTGTTCGTCACTTGGTAAGCTCCTAGATTGCTGAACTGGACCATGACTCTTTCATTTGCCTCTTACCTCATTTACGTGGATTGCTTAGTGATGATCTCAGGAGGTATTTTTTCCCCTCATTCACAGCTGCACCCCTTCTTTTTCACTGCTCTAGTGCAGGGATGGAAAGATATTAACCCTGATTCTATGCACCATTCAGTTCCCAGGCCTACATCCTCAGACAGCTGTTATAAATCTTCACTCCTCTCTAATTCTAGCCAACCTCATACTGCTCGCTACGCTGTCCCTCCTGCATGGGAGCACTTGGCCAGATCATCCTGAATTCAGCCCACTGACTGGACTATCCAACCCAGTCCTGGTCTAGGTCGCTCCAAAAGACTGAATGAGTTGAGCAGTCCTCACCCTCCCTCCCCACTTTCATCCTCACCAACCAAGGAGCATCACCTAGAGCAAAGCAGGCTCCAAATACCGCAGAGAGAGGTATTTAAAAACTACATGAATATATTGAAGCAAGCAAGCAAAAATGCTTTGTATTCAGTACTGAGCTCTGAAGTAATCAGCAAGGAGTGCATTTATTGTCTGTCACCAACTGCCCTTGGGAAGGCAGCGATGAGCTGTTTTCTTGCTCAGTTACAATATCCCAACACTGTTAGACAAAGATCCCCAGGATTTCGATTCAGTGATGGAGCACCAGTGATACATTCCCAAGCCAGAATGACACACTACCTGGAGGTGAACCTGCAGGCTGTGATGCCTGACTGTTTATTCTTTCCCATACAAGGTGCCTGAGCTGCTGAGTTCCTCCAGCATTTTGTGTGTTATTTTGGATTTCCAGCAAGTGCGGACTTTCTTGTGTTTGTGATCATCTCTAAACCTCTTTATCTTTATCTCCGGTTATAGGGACTTCTGTTATGAGGAAAAGTTTACAACTGTATACTTTATTAGATGGAGAGGAGAATAGGGAACATCAGAATAGGGAAAAAATGCAATCTAAGTAAATTTGTCTGTGAAATGATTGTTGGTGCTAGACAGCATAGTTTGAGTACCTCAGAAACTACTGATCTCATGGGATCTTCACACAGAATGATGAACGGGTCTGTGGGTGAAAATGCCTTGTTAATGAGAGGAGAATGGTCAGACTGGTTCAAGCCGACGGGAAGGCGACCACACCTTACAGCAGTAGTGTGCGGAAGAGCATCTCCAAATACACAACACATTGAGCATTGATGTGGATGGGCTGCAGCAGCAGAAGTCCATGAACAAACACTCAGGGACCACTTTATCAGGGGGAAGGAGGTACCGAATGAAGTGGCCACTGGGTATATTTGCACTTATTCCACTTCTGTAAGGTACATCCTCAGCCTTCTCCACTCCCACTCCAAGGAAAACACACCTAAATCGATCGATACTCTTTATAACACAATCCATTCAAGACAACATCCTGGTGAATCTACTCTGCACCCTCTCCGTAGCAATCATGTCCTCACTATACAGAGGCAACCAAAACTGCATCCAATACTCTAACTGGAAGCAATTAATGAAGGCAAATTTTAAAAAAACTTCCTTGGGCGACACAGATAGCACTGGTCCCTCCATGCATCACTCCCACAGCTCTGGCTGGTACAACACGCACTTATTTCAGCTGTATGCTTTCCGCTTTATTTGTCTTTATAACAGCCCCAGATTTTATTGCTCACGTCCAAAGCACAAAACCCAGCCAGTCACATTTATGTTACTGCACTGTCATCTACTGTTCAACACTGGTACCTATCTGTACAGATGGCCTTCTGTCTTTCTTGTTCGAGTACCGTATTACAGAAATTAATGTGTAGGAATTGAAAAGTCAAAATTGATTTACAACCATAGATTTAAAACTCCAAAATCCAATTAAAAATACATTTCACTTAACAGTAATTTATTATTAAGCATTCCGACAGGCTGCATCACTGTATGGGGGTGGGGGGGGGGAAAGGGGCTATTGCACAGGACTGAAAGAAGCTGCAGGAGGTTGTAAATCTAGTCAGCGCCATCTTGGGCACTAGCCTACAAATTATCCAGGACATCATCAGGGAGCGGGGTCTCAGAAAGCCAGCGTCCATTATTAAGGACCTCCAGCACCCAGGGCATGCCCTTTTCTCACTGTTAGCATCAGGTAGGAGGTACAGAAGCCTGAAGGTACACACTCAGCGATTCAGGAACAGCTTCTTCCCCTCTCTCATCCGATTCCTGAATGGAAATTGAACCCATGAACACTACCTCACTTTTTAAGTATATATTATTTCTGTTTTTGCACCATTTTAATCTATTCAATACACATATACTGTAAATGATTTTCTTTTTCTTTTTTTTCTTCATGGAACTGCTACTGCTAAGTTAACAAATTTCACGACACGTGCTGGTGATAATAAGTCTGATACTGACAATAGCTGCAGCACATTAGTCCTTGGGAAATTCAAGCTACACCACTATATTTAACTGTTAAGGATATGGATTTGATTAAATATTCTTACTTTCCCAAAATTGTTTATTCAAGTTTATTGTCATTCAACCGTATACATCCATACCACCAAATGACTAAGGTAAACAACAGTTCATACAACTCACAAACAACACAAAGTAATGTTACCACAAAAACTTAACAAATAAAAAAATATATTCCATAAGATTAACATTTGGCATAAGGTGCATTTACAATACAAGTCAGAAAGTAAACCGTATAACAGCTACTGATGCTTCATATGTGATGAGACCCGGGTGGTGGCCCGGCACTCAGTAGTCTCACAGCCTGGAGGAAGAAGCTGGTTCCCATCCTAGCAGACCTTGTCCTAGTGGTATGTTATATCTTGCCTGATGGTAGGGGGTCAAAGAGATTGTGGGACAGATGGGAGAGAGCCTCGAGATCCTCCTGATACATCTCGGATGTGTGGAGGAGAGACCCCAATTATCCTCTCAGCAGTCCGCACAATGCTTTGTAGGGTCTTGCATTCAGACTAGGATTAGTTGGGCTCATCTCTAATAATGATGTGATCTGCTGTCAAAGTAGACCGTCTTGCAGCATGGAGTGCTCGTAACAACTTGGAGCATAATGCTATTAAGATGGTGGAAATGAGGATTGGCTTCTGCTGACAACCCCTACCTGCCTCCCCTTGGAAATTAATGGTGAGGCTGTCTGTGGTCAAGTAATTTAAATTCTTGGGGACTACCATTGCCAATACATTGAAGTGGGACAAGCACATTATGCTCATTACTAGGAAGGCCCAGCAGAGGTCGTCCTTCCTATACCAACTTAGAAAACTTAACATCTCAGGGTGTACCCTGATGAATTATTACACAGCCACCAGTGGGAGTGTTGTGAACACCTTTATCACCGTTTGGTTTCCCACCACCTCCTCCCTCCAAAAGTTAGGTTGCAGAAAGTGGTTCACTCAGCGGAGAGGATCATTGGCTGTCAGCAACCAGAATTAAAAGACCTGCTCTTCACCAAAGCGAGAAAGAGAGTTGGAAAAATGGCTGCTAGCTCCACCCACCCTAGCAGTCACCTATTCGTCAAACTGTGATCAGGGAGCCACTACAATTCCATCATCACCAGAGCTACACGTCCTCTTCGCAGTGTCTTTCCCGTAGCTATCCAGCTTCTCAACAAAACTCAGGGGTAATACCCTAACTATCCCTGTACAATATCTGTTAAATGGCCTTTCCTGCTCTCCTTATTCTGTTGGTAATCATGTGGTCTGTTCATATATGTTAACATTGATTTTAAGTTTTATTTATTGGTATTTGTGCTAATTGATGTTTACTCATGGCTGTCTGCATTACTGTCCTGTAAATTATTGGTTGCCATTGTGTTGTCTGCTATGGTATTGTCCTTGTGTTTTTATGCTCAGCACTGAACCACAATCAATTCTGGTACGTTTTACATAAAGGCAATAAGGGATTCTAATTCCGAATTCCCATACCAGTCAGTGATGCATCTGGTTCAGGACACTCTCACTAGTGCTGCTATAAAAATTGTCGGGGGGCTTGCGTGCTTCAATCGCTCTGTCACTTTGCTTTCTTTCAAGCCACAGCTCCTCATGTTATTTTGTGAAATAAAGCAAATACTTGTGTCAGGTACCATTTTTGATGGTGTGGAAGCAAGGAAGTGGAGTATCTGGAAAACAGTATTACTTTAAAATTAGTAGCTGTGTCTCATTTTACCGGCCACTGAGAATGCGTAAAGCATTCATCAGCATCTTGATATTGTGAAATTACAGCAGTATTGTTTAATTTACAATTTTCTAGCAGTAGAGCAACATATACTATGTGATAAAATTACTGCAAGTATTCATAGGAGGTAGCACAGAGCTGGTTCAGAGATGTTTATTGAGAGCACAGAATAACCGTGTACTGACAAGCTTGAAGCACTGTTATGAGGCCATAAGATATAGGAGCAGAATTAGGCCATTTGGTTCATTGAGTATGTTCTGCTATTTCATCAAGGTTGATCCAATTTTCCTCTTAGCCTGTGGTAAACCATGTATATATGTTGTGACTGGGTTACCTGTCTGGACACACCCCTCTGCTGACTGCCCCCGTGGTTCCTCCCACAGAGTCCTTTATAAAGGTGTTCGCCTTGCCCCTCCACCTCAGTCTGGGGGCAGACACTCACTGTGGAGGTCGTATTGTACAGCGAATGAAAGCCTTTCAGTATTTTACCAAACCTCAGTCTTTTGGAGTAATTGAAGGTGCTTCAATTTTATTCGCTGTACGTTTTAAACCATGGAACAGGCTCTGAGACCAGAAAAATTAGACCTCCATCCGCAAATGCCTGGCGCTGGAAAAGCTTTCGAACTCTGGCTGACCTGCTTCGAAGCGTATCTAGAGGAGATTAAAGCGACCGACCCCGTAGCGAAGCGCAGAGTTCTACTCTCCAGGGTCAGTCCACGGGTTTATTCGCTGATCAGAGACCAGCCGAACTACGATGGCGCGATGAACGCACTCAAAAGACAATACCTGCGGCCGATAAACAGCGTCTATGCTCGGCATCGCTTAGCGACACGGTAACAACGGTCCGGGGAATCGAGTGCTGAGTTTGTCCGGGCTCTACAGACACTCGTGCGGGTCTGCAATTTCCAGGAGCTGACGGCGGCGCAGCATGCAGAACTCCTAGTGAGAGACGCCTTCGTCACGGGGACCAGGTCAGTGTACGTGCGCCAGCGGCTGCTGGAAAAAGCTGATCTTACCCTAAGTTCGGCGATGGAGCTGGCTGATACGTTGGAGGCCGCTCTGCATAACTCCGAGGCTCTCCAGGCATGCGATCCCCCGATGGCCTTGTGGGCGCCGCAGACCCCGCAACCCGCCGGCGAATCGACCTCGGCTGCAGCCAGTCATGAGTCCGCGAAGTGCTACTTCTACGGACTGGAGAAGCACCCCCGGAAACGCTGCGCAGCCCGACAAGCTACCTGTTCCAGCTGCGGAAAGAAGGGCCACTTCGCCAAGGTCTGTAAGTCAAAACGGCGAGCGGGATCAAGCAGCGCCGCGTGCGAGACGTGGGGGTCGCCATCTTCCCTGCACACTGCCACCACGTGCGAGACATGGGGGCCGCCATCTTCCCTGCACGCCGCCACCACGTGCGAGACGTGGGGGTCGCCATCTTGCCTGCCGCCATCTTCCCTGCACGCCACCACCATGTGCGAGGCATTGGGGCCGCCATCTTCCCTGCATGCCGCCACCACGTGCGAGACATGGGGGTGGCCATCTTGTTCGGCGCCACCTCCCACCGCCTACGACCAATGGGTGCTCACGGGCCATCCCACCGCGTCGGACCAAGACAGCGACCCCACCCTGGCTTCCGTGACCCTCGACCGAAGCGCTCCCCACCAGCTCGCAAGGTCAATGATGGACATCCTGGTGGAGGGGCACAGGACAAGCTGCCTGTTTGACACAGGCAGCACGGAGAGTTTTATTCACCCGGCCACGGTGCAGCATTGTGGACTCGTGATACGGCCGGTAAGTCGGAGGGTCACCATGGCCTCCGGGTCGCATACAACAGACATCCGGGGGGGTTGTACAGCGACGCTAGTGGTGCAGGGCACAGAATATCGGGACTTTACGTTACTGGTCTTGCCTCAACAGTGTGCCCCTGTGCTTTTGGGGTTGGACTTCCAGAGCCACCTGAAAAGCGTGACAATGAAGTATGATGGGCCCCTCCCGACAATTACTGACATAAATCCCGTTTTGTAGAGATATGTCACGTACCCTGCTACTGATCACACACACACACACACCGACCCGCGCATCCCACCCAACACCATGCCAACTGCCACACTACCGACACTTGTGGCCTCTCCACCCTCAGGATCCCTCCCCCACCGCTGTTCACCAACCTGACCCCCGACTGTAAACCCGTGACAACTAAAAGCAGGAGGTACAGCGCGGGGGACAGAGCTTTCATTAAGTCGGAGGTGCAGCGGTTGCTCAGGGAGGGGGTCATTGAGGCAAGCACAAGTCCTTGGAGGGCGCAGGTGGTGGTTGTTCGGAACGGGGAGAAGAATAGGATGGTCGTGGACTATAGCCAGACCATCAATAGGTTCACGCAGCTCGACGCGTACCCTCTACCCCGCATCGCGGATATGGTCAATCAGATAGCACGGTACAAGGTGTACTCGACCATAGACCTAAAATCCGCTTACCATCAGCTCCCCATCCGCCGGGAGGACCGCCCTTACACTGCCTTCGAGGCAGACGGCAGGCTTTATCAATTCCTGCGCGTCCCCTTTGGTGTCACGAATGGTGTATCTGTCTTCCAGAGGGCAATGGACCGGGTGGTGGACCAATGCCAACTGAGGGCCATGTTCCCATATCTGGATAACATCACCATCTGCGGTCATGACCAGCAGGATCACGACAACAACCTCCAAAAATTTCTCCAAGCAGTCAAATCTTTCAACCTCACCTATAACAAGGACAAGTGTGTATTTGGGACCACCCGACTTGCTCTCCTTCGGTGTGTCGTGGAGAATGGAGTCATTGGCCCTGACCCCGACCGTATGCGCCCCTTGTTGGAACTCCCTCTTCCCAATACCCTCAGGGCCCTCAAAAGGTGCCTGGGCTTCTTTTCATATTACGCCCAATGGGTCTCTAACTATGTAGACAAGGCCTGCCCCCTGGTCAAGTCCACCACATTCCCCCTCTCTGCCCAGGCCCACGCGGCCTTCAACCGCATAAAAGGGGACATTGCCAAAGCAGCAATGCATGCGGTGGATGAGGCCATTCCCTTCCAAGTAGAGAGTGACGCCGCCGACTTTGCGCTGGCTGCTACCCTCAACCAGGCAGGAAGACCAGTGGCGTTCTTCTCCCGTACCCTTCAAGGCCCTGAAATTCGGCACTCTGCGGTAGAGAAAGAGGCCCAGGCCATAGTGGAAGCTATAAGGCACTGGAGGCAGTATCTCGCCTGCAAAAGGTTCACCCTGCTAACTGACCAGCGCTCAGTCGCGTTCATGTTTAATAATCAGCAGCGGAGCAAAATCAAAAATGATGAAATTCTGAGGTGGAGAATCGAACTCTCCACCTACAACTATGACATCATGTACAGGCCTGGGAAGCTCAACGAGCCCTCCGATGCCCTATCCCGGGGAACATGCGCCAGCGCGCAGATCGACCGGCTATACGCCCTACATGTAGACCTTTGCCACCCGGGAGTCATCCGGCTTTTCCACCGTGAAAGCCCAGAACCTGCCTTACTCCCTTGAGGAGATCAGGATGATGACCAGGGACTGCCAAGTCTGCGCAGAGTGCAAACCGCACTTCTACCGACCCGAAAAGGCACCACTCATCAAGTCCACCCGCCCCTTTGAGCGACTGAGTGTTGACTTTAAGGGCTCCCTTCCCTCCACCGACCGCAATGTGTACTTTCTTAACGTAATTGACGAGTACTCGCGGTTCCCCTTCGCCATCCCCTGCCCCGACACCACTACCACGTCAGTTATAAAAGCCCTGCGCAAGCTCTTCACTCTGTTCGGATACCCATGCTATATCCACAGTGACAGAGGGTCCTCATTTATGAGTGACGAGCTGTGCCAATATCTACTGGCTAGGGGAATTGCAACCAGTAGGACCACGAGCTATAATCCCCGGGGGAATGGACAGGTAGAGAAGGAGAATGGCACAGTGTGGAAAGCCACACTCTTAGCCCTCAGGTCAAAGGGACTGCCGGTCTCCCGCTGGCAGGAGGTCCTTCCCGAGGCACTCCACTCCATCCGCTCCCTGTTATGCACAGCCACCAATGCCACCCCTCATGAGCGGCTCTTTCCTTTTCCCAGAAAATCGACCACTGGAACCACCCTACCAACTTGGCTGACGTCCCCGGGGCCAGTGCTGCTCCGGAAACATGCGAGGAGCAATAAATACTCCCCGATGGTCGAGAGGGTTCACTTACTTCATGCGAACCCCCAGTATGCCCAAGTGGTTTTACCTGATGGGCGGGAGGACACGGTCTCCATCCGCGACCTGGCACCCGCAGGAGCACCGGGCCCCTACCCTGAACACTCCGTGGTGACTATTAACCCCGTACCCACCAATGTATGTACCTACAAGACACCGTGCACCCCAAACCCTATACAGACACCACACGACACTCCCATACCGGGCGCGACGCACACGCACGAGGGATTACCGACGTCTAACGTGCTGACACGTCAAGTCAGGCCGGAGCCAGCACAACCGCCATCGCCGGTGCAATCACCGCCGGTGCTACGTCGATCACAGCGACGGACTCGACCGCCTGATAGACTTAACCTGTAAATATACTTCTTGTAAATATTGTCGGTCACTTCACCCCGCGGGACTCTTTTTGGAAAAAAAGGAGGGGTGAATGTGGTAAACCATGTATATATGTTGTAACTTGGTTACCTGTCTGGACACACCCCTCTGCTGGCTGCGCCTGTGGCTCCTCCCACAGGGTCCCGTATAAAGGTGTTCGCCTTGCCCCTCTCCCTCAGTCCGGGGGCAGACACTCACTGTGGAGGTCGCATTGTACAGCGAATAAAAGCCTTTCAGTATTTTACCAAACCTCAGTCTTTTGGAGTAATTGAAGGTGCTTCATAGCCCCAATCTCTTGCCTTCTCATGCCTGGACCAATCAAGAATCCATCAACCTCTGCCTTAAATATACATAAATACTTGGCCTCCACAACAGCCTGTAGCAAAGAATTCCACAGATTTACCACTCTGGCTAAAGACATTCCTCCTCATTTCCGTTCTAAAAGGACACCACTATTCTGTCCTCTGGTTGCAGACTTTCCCATCAGAAGAAACATCCCCTCCACATCCACTCTATCAAGGCCTTTCACCATCTTTAAAAAATTTATTCATTTACAGGATGGGGGCATCACCAGCTAAGCCAGCAATTATTGCCCATCCCTAGTTGCCCTTGAGAAGGTGGTGACGAGCTGCCTTCTTGAACCACTGCAGTCCCAGAGGTGTAGGTACACCCACAGCGCTGTCGGGGAGGGAATTCCATGATTTTGACCCAGCGACAATGAAAGAATGGCAATATGTTTCCAAGTTAGGATGGTGAGTGACTTGGAGGGGCATTTCCAAGTGGTGGTGTTCCCAGGTATCTGCTGTTCTCGTCCTTCTAGATGGTAGTAGTCATGGGTCTGGAAGGTGCTGCCTTAAGAACTTGCAGTGCATCTTGTAGATAGTACACACTGCTGCAACTGTTCATAGATGGTGGAGGGATTGGATGCTTGTGGAAGGGGCTTCCTTGTACTGGATGGTGCCAGGCTTCTTAAGTGTTGATAGAGCTACACTCATCCAGACGAGTATTCCATTACACTCCTGACCTGAGCTTTGTAGACGGTGGACAGGCTTGGGGAGTCAGGAGGCGAGTTACACGCCACAGGATTCCTAGCCTTTGACCTGTTCTGGTAGCCACAGCGTTTATAGGTCTAGACCAGTTCAGTTTCCTGTCAATGTTAACCCCCAGGATGTTGATAGTAGGGAATTCGGTGATGGTGATGCCACTGAATATCAAGAGACGATGGTCAGAGCCTCTCTTGTCAGAGATGGTCATTGCCTAGCATTTGCATGGCTTGAATATTGCTTTCCACTTGTCAGCCCAAGCCGGGATATTGTCCAGGTCCTGCTGCAGTTGGGTATGAACTGCTTCACTATCTGAGGAGGCATGAATGGAGCAGAACAGTGTGCAGTCATCTGTGAACACCACACTTCTGACCTGATGATGGAAGAAAGGTCATTGCAATAGCAGCTGAAGATGGTTGGTCCTAGGACACTTCCCTGAGGAACTCCTGCAGTGATGCCCTGAGAAGGAGATGATTGACCTCCAACCACCACAACCATCGTCGTTTGTGTCAGGTAAGACTCCAACCAGAGGAGGGTTTTCCCCCTAATTCCCATTGACTCCATTTTAGCTAGGGCACCTTGAGGCCATATTCAGTCAAATGCTGCCTTGATGTCGAGGATCATCACTCTCACCTCACCTCTGGTATTTAGCTCTTTGGTCCATGTTTGGGCCAAGGAGGTGATGAGGTCAGGAGCCGAAAGGCCTTGACAGAACCCAAACTGGGCATTTGTAAGCAATTTATTGCCGAGTAGGTGCTGCATAATAGCACTGTGATGACCCTTTCCATTATCTTGCTGATGATTGAGAGTAGGCTGATAGGGAAGTAATTAGCTGGGTTGGACTTGTCCTGTTTCCTGTGTACAGGACATACCTGGGCAATTTTCCACATTGCCGGGTAGATGCCGGTGCTGTAGCTGTACTGGAGCAGCTTAGCTAGTGGCATAGCAAGTTCTAAATCTTCAGGACTATTGTCGAGATTTGGTCTGGGCCCATAGCCTTCGCAGTATCCAGTGCTTTTGGCCATTTCCTGATATCATGCGGAGTGAATTGGATTGGCTGCATACTGACATCTGGGATGCTGGGGACTTCTGCAGGAGGCTGAGCTGGATCATCTACTCCGAATTTCTGACTGAAAGTTGTTGTAAATGTCTCAGCCTTATCTTTTGCACAGGTGTGCTGGGCTCCTCTATCACCGAGGATGGGGATATTTGTGGAGTCTCCTCCTCCAGTGAGTTGTTTGATTGTCCACCACCACTCATGACGGAATGTGGCAGGACCACAGAGCTTAGATCTGATCTGCTGGTTATGGGACTCCTTAGCTCTGTCTATTACTTGCTGCTTATGGAGTTTGGCATGCAAGCAGTCCTGTATTGTGGCTTCACCAGGGTGACGCCTCATATTGAGGTATGCCTGGCGTTGTTCTCGGCATGACTTCCTGCACTCTTCATTAAACCAGGGTTGATCCCCTGCCTGGTGGTAACGTTAGAGTGGGGGATATGCCGGGCCATGAGGTTACAGATTATAGTGGAGTACAAGTCTGCTGCTGCTGATGGCCCACAGCACCTCATAGATGCCCAGACTTGGGCTGCTAGATCTGTTCGATATCTATCCCATTTATCATGGTGGTGGTGCCACACAACGCAGTGGAGGGCTTCTTCAATGTGGAGACAGGATTTAGTCTCCACAAGTACTGTGTGGGGGTCACTTCTACCAATGCTGTCGTGGACAGCTGCTTCCATGGCAGGCAGGTTGGTGAGAATGAGGTCAAGTGTGGTTTTCCCTTTTGTTGGCTCCCTCACCATCTGCTGTAGTCCCAGACTAGTAGCTCTGTCCAGTAGGGCCTGACCAGCTCAGTCTGTGGTGGTACTATCAAGCCATTCTTGGTGATGGACATTGAAGTCCCCCACCCAGAGTACATTCTGTACTCTTGCCACCCTCAACGCCTCCTCCAAGTGCTGCTCAACATGGAGAAGTTCTACACAGTGAAAAGCAAACTAATTTTTCATTAGCCATGAAAAAAAGATACAAACCGATTACGAAGTTGGACTTTGATGCCGACTGTCCATAGTGTTGCTCAATAAACTTGGCTTTATAGGTTATCAAGCCAACTATGGAGTTGCTTTGCAGGACCATCGACAACAAATACAGGGCAAAGATATGGTTGGTAATCAGTGATTTTATTGATGAAATAAAACCTGGCAAAAAGACAAAATATAAATGTCAGTATAATGATGCTTAGTTTTAACATATTCTATGCATTTCAGAAACAAATGCTCTAAATATTATTTGCCTATGCCCATTTTTAAACTTGCTGACAAACATGTCAGTTCAGACAAGAAGGGAAGTTATCCTGTGCCTAAATCCCATTTCCTGAGTTGCATCTGTTCTGGAGCAGTACTTTCCTTAAACATTCATTATTATTGGGAAACACTGAGGAAACTAGGTTGGAAATCTTTTGAGCTTAGAAAAATGAGAAGCAAAGAAACAAACATAGGGAATTTTCGATGGGCTCAATGGGGTTAATGCAGAGTTGATGACTGGGCTGTTTAGAATCAGTGATCACAAAATAAAGGGGTCAGCCACTCAAGATGGGGATGTGAACAAACTTCTTCATGTAATGGAGGCAATTCTCCTTCCACAATGAACATGAAGGCTCAGTCACTGAGAATATTTAAGACAGATTAATAGGTTAGTATTTTGTGAAAGGTTATTAATCTGTGAACCCTGGAGACTGAAGACAGCTGTCCTGGGATTGGAAGCCTGTGTACGAGCACAGGTGGGTGGGAGGAAGGGGCTTGGTTTGCTGCTGTGGCTTTGTTAATAGTTCTGTTTTGGTTTGTTTTACTGAGCAATGGGGGTATGCTACATTGGTGTCTGCACACTTGCTGGCTGTCCCCATTAGGTTGTGTTGGGTGTTAATGCAAACAATGCATTTCACTATATGTGTCGATGGTACATGTGATAAGCAAATGAATCTGTATTTAAAAAGGCTTTGGTCAGAAATGGGGTCAATAGGTATGGAGTTATTGGAGAAACGTGGTATTGAGGTAAAAGATCAGCTATGACAGCATAGAAAGGCAGTGGGAGGCATGAGAAATCCTTTACTCTTTGAACCTTTCGGCAGGAAACAAAGGCATTTTGTTTTCTTTTGTAGAACACCCATTTAGGAATTTTTCTTTGAAGTAAAAGAACCTTACCTTAAATGGGTTGGACCTCCACACTAAACTTGAAAGTTCAGATGTGGAGAGGATGTTCCCTTCCGCAGGATAATCTGGAATTAGGGGCCACTATTTAAATACAAGGGTTCATCTGGTTAAGGGTGAAATTAGTAGGTCATTGGAAGTCTTAAAAGGCAGTGGAAACAGGACCATCATTTTTACAGCAAAATTGGAGAGATTATTGATATGTAAAATTTACAGTGGGTTAGCAACAATATGGAGTTAAGATTATCATCATATTGGTGACGATTCTATTAAATGTTGGAGCAGGATTGATGAGCCAAGTGGTAGGTGTGTGAGTATATATTTTTAATATATAATTATATATATATTTATACACACACACACATATATATACATACACATATATACATATATACATACACATACACACAAATTTTCCTTTAAGGGACAGTGTGATGGAGGAACGGTTGCAGCAGGAGGAGGAGCGAGAGCCTCTGGAGAGCGCCGAGTGCTGGGAAGCAGCTCAGGTGACTGTGCTTTAAAAAAAGAGCATGTGGAGGGCAACTGAAGGGTTAAACAGAGTGTTGATTAGTTGATTAGAGGGAATGAGTACTTGAGATAATTGGCAGGGACAAATAAAAGGAGGGGTAACTAAAACAGAGTGGCCAGGCTGCATGGGAGGGGGAAGAGGGAGGGGGAAGAGGGAGGGGGGGAGGGGGAAGAGGGAGGGAGGGGGGGAGGGGGAAGAGGGAGGGGGGAGGGGGAAGAGGGAGGGGGAGGGGGAAGAGGGAGGGGGAGTGGGATGGACGGACGGACTTGGGTTGGAGTGGAGTGGTTTGGTGTGGGGTGGGAGTGGAGTGGTTTGGTGTGGAGTGGGAGTGGAGAGGATTGGGAGTGGAGTTGGTTGGAGGGGGTTGGAGTGGGAGTGGGTTGGGGTGAAGTTGGGGCGGGGTGGAGTTGGGGCGGGGTGGGTCAGGAGTGGAGTGGGTCGGGATTGCCTCTTATGAGGTGGAGTGGGTCGGGTCAGAGTGGGGCGGAGTTGGAGTATGATGGAGTGTGATGGAGTGGGAGGGGGTCGGGGTGGGTTTGGGTCGGAGTGGGGTTGGGGGTGGGTCGGAGTGGGAGTGGGTCGGAGTGGGAGGGAGAGGGGTTGGCTTGGGGTGGGGATGACTTGGAGTGGAGTGGGGTGGGGTTGGATTGGATTGGAGAGGGAGAGGAGTGGGGTGGGATGGAGAGGAGTGGGAGTGGGTTGGAGCGGAGTGGGAGTGGGTTGGAGCGGGAGTGGGAGTGGGTTGGAGCGGGAGTGGGAGTGGGATGGAGCGGGAGTGGGAGAGGGTCGGAGCGGGAGTGGGAGAGGGTCGGGATGGAGCGGGAGTGGGAGAGGGTCGGGATGGAGCGGGAGTGGGAGAGGGTTGGAGTGGGAGTGGGAGTGAGAGTGAGAGTGGGTTGGCGTGGGAGTGAGAGTGGGTTGGCGTGGGAGTGAGAGTGGGTTGGCGTGGGAGTGAGAGTGGGTTGGAGTGGGGAGGACTGGGAGTGGGGAGGAGTGGTGGTGAGAGTGGGACAGAGCGGAGTGGGAGAGGGTCGGAGCGGAGTGGGAGAGGGTCGGGATGGAGCGGAGTGGGAGAGGGTCGGAGCGGAGTGGGAGAGGGTCGGAGCGGAGTGGGAGAGGGTCGGGATGGAGCGGGTCGGAGCGGAGTGGGAGAGGGTCGGGATGGAGCGGGTCGGAGCGGAGTGGGAGAGGGTCGGGATGGAGCGGGTCGGAGCGGAGTGGGAGAGGGTCGGGATGGAGCGGGTCGGAGCGGAGTGGGAGAGGGTCGGGATGGAGCGGGTCGGAGCGGAGTGGGAGAGGGTCGGGATGGAGCGGGTCGGAGCGGAGAGGAGTGGGGTGGGAGATGTGGGAGTGGCGTGGAGTGGAGAGGAGTGAGTTGGCCTGGGGTGGGGGAGGGGTGGGGGAGGGGTTGGAGCGGGGCTGGAGCGGGGCTGGAGCGGCGTGGAGTGGGGGAGGGGTCGGAGCTGGTCGGGATTGTCTTGGAGTGGTGTGGGTCGGGGTCAGAGAGGGGCGGAGTGGGGCGGGGTTGGAGTGTGATGGAGTGGGAGTGGGTTGGGGTTTAGTGGGTCGGAGTGGGGATGGGGGTGGGTTGGAGTGGGAGTGGGTCGGAGTGGGAGGGAGTGGGGTTGGCTTGGGGTGGGGTTGACTTGGAGAGGAGTGTGTTGGAGAGGAGTAGGTTGGCGTGGTTTGGACTGGGAGTGGGGTGGTTTGGAGTGGGAGTGGGTTGGAGAAGTGTGGTGGTGAGAGCGGGATGGAGCGGAGTGGGAGAGGGTTGGGATGGAGCAGGTCGGGATCGCGTGGGTCAGAGCGGCGTGGGGTGGCAGCGGGTTGGAGTGGGAGCGGGTCGGAGTGGAGTGGTGGTGAGAGTGGGATGGAGTGGAATGGGTTGGAGTGGGTTGGAGCGGAGTGGGAGAGGGTTGGGGTGGAGCGGGTTGGAGTGGGTTGCAGTGGCGTGGCGTGGGTTGGAGTGGTGTGGAGTGGGTTGGGTTGGCGTGGAGAGGAGTGGGTTGGCGTGGTGTCAGAGTTGGGTGGGAGGTGTGAGAGTGGCGTGGAGTGGGTTGGAGTGGAGTGGGGTGGGTGGGAGCGGGAGGGAGCGGGTCAGGAGTGGAGTGGGTCGGGAGTGGAGTTGGTGCGGTGTGGGTCGGGGTGGGGTGGAGTGGGGCGGGGTTGGAGTGTGATGGAGTGGGAGTGGGTTGCGGTTTAGTGGGTCGGAGTGGGGGTGGGGGTGGGTCAGAGTGTGAGTGGGAGGGAGTGGAGAGGGGTGGAGAGGAGTGGGGTGGGTTGGAGCGGGGTGGGTTGGAGCGGAGTGGGAGAGAGTCGGGATGGAGCGGGTCAGGATGGCGTGGGTCAGAGCGGCGTGGGGTGGCAGTGGGTCGGAGTGGAGTGGTGGTGAGAGTGGGATGGAGCGGGAGCGGGTCGGAGCGGGAGAGGGTTGGGATGGAGCGGGTTGGAGCGTAGAGGAGTGGGGTGGGAGGTGTGGGAGTGGAGTGGAGTGGGCTGGAGTGGAGAGAAGTGAGTTGGCGTGGGGTGGGAGTTGGGGGAGGGGTGGGAGTGGAGTGGGGGAGGGGTGGGAGTGGAGTTGGAGCGGGGTTGGAGCGGCGTGGAGTGGGTTGCACTGGAGAGGAGCGGGAGTGGGCTGGAGTGGCGTGGGGGAGGGGTCGGAGCGGGGTCGGAAGTGGAGTGGGTCGGGATTGTCTTGGAGTGGTGTGGGTCGGGGTGGGTTGGGGTGGAGTGGGTCGGGTCAGAGAGGGGCGGAGTGGGGCGGGGTTGGAGTGTGATGGAGTGGGAGTGGGTGGGGTTTAGTGGGTCGGAGTGGGGTTGGGTCGGAGTGGGAGGGAGTAGGGTTGGCTTGGGGTGGGGTTGGGTTGGGTTGGAGAGGAGTAGGTTGGCATGGTTTGGAGTGGGAGTGGGAGTGGGTTGGAGAAGTGTGGTGGTGAGAGTGGGATGGAGTGGAGTCGGATGGAGCGGGATGGAGCGGAGAGGGAGAGGGTCGGGATGGAGCAGGTCGGGATGGAGCTGGTCGGGATGGCGTGGGTCGGAGCGGTGTGGGGTGGCAGCGGGTCAGAGTGGAGTGGTGGTGAGAGTGGGATGGAGCGGCGTGGAGCGGAGAGGAGCGGCGAGGAGCTGAGAGGAGCAGGTTGGCGTGGTGTGGGAGTTGGGTGGGAGGTGTGAGAGTGGTGTGGAGTGGGTTGGAGTGGCGTGGAGAGAGTTGGGGTGGAGTTGGTTGGGGTGGGAGCGGAGCGGGAGTGGAGTGTAGTTTGTCGAGATTGTCTTGGTGCGGTGTGGGTTGGGGTGGGGTGGAGTGCGTCGGGTCAGAGAGGGGTGGAGTGGGGCGGGGTTGGAGTGTGATGGAGTGGGTTGCGGTTTAGTGGGTCGGAGCGGGAGTCGGATGGAGCGGAGTCGGATGGAGCGGATCAGAACGGCGTGGGGTGGCAGCGGGTCGGAGTGGAGTGGTGGTGAGAGTGGGATGGAGCGGGTTGGGATGGAGCAGAAAGGAGTGGGTTGCAGTGGCGTGGCGTGGAGTGGAGAGGAGTGGCGTGGCGTGAAGAGAGGAGTGGGTTGGCGTGGCGTAGGTTGACTTGGCATGGGGTGGGAGTGGAGTGGGTTGGGGTTGGAGCTGGAGTGTGTTGGAGCTGGAGTGTGTTGGTGTGGTTGGCTTGGAGAGGAGTTGGTCGAAGTGGGAGTGGGTGGGAGCGGAGTGGGAATGGTTCAGAGCGGAGTGGAGTCGGTTGGGGTTGGGGTTGGAGCTGGAGCTGGAGCTGGAGCGGGGTGGGTCGGAGTGGAGCGGAGTGGGTGTGGGTCGGAGCAGAGTAGAGTTGGTCGGGGTGGGAGGGAGTGAGGTTGGCTCGGGGTGGGGTTGACTTGGAGAGGCGTGGAGTGGGTTGGAGAGGCGTAGGAGTTGGGTGGGAGGTGTGAGAGTGGCATGGAGTGGCATTGGTTGAAGTGGCGTGGCGTAGAGAGGAGTGGGTTGGCGTAGTGTGGGAGTGGGGTGGGAGTGGCATGGGTTGGAGTGGGAGTGGGAGTGGGAGTGGGAGTGGAGCAGGTTGGAGCGGGAGTGGGTTGGAGTTGGAGCTGGAGTGGGGTGCAGCTGGAGTGGGGTTGGCTTGGAGAGGAGTGGGGTTGGAGTGGGGTGGGTCGAAGTGGGAGTGGGTGGGAGCCGAGTGGGAGTCGGTCGGAGCGGAGTGGGAGTCGGTCGGAGCGGAGTGGGAGTGGGGGTGGAGTCGGAGCGGAGTGGGCGTGGGTCAGGGTGGGAGGGAGTGGGGTTGGCTTGAAGTGGAGTAGGTTGGAGAGGGGTGGGTTGGAGAGGGGTTGCAGTGGGGTTGGAGCGGCGTGGCGTGGGAGTTGGGTGGAGTGTGGTGGAGTGGGTCGGGAGTGGAGTTTGTCGGGATTGTCTTGGAGTGGTGTGGGTCGGGGTGGGGTGTGGTGGAGTGGGTCGGGTCAGAGAGGGGTGGGGTTGGAGTGTGATGGAGTGGGAGTGGGGGTAGGGGTGGGTTGGAGTGTGAGTGGGTCGGAGTGGGAGGGGGTGAGATTGACTTGGAGAGGAGTGGGTTGGCGCGGAGAGGGTTGGCGCGGAGAGGAGTGGGTCGGTGCGGGAGTTGGGTGGGAGGTGTGAGAGTGGCGTGGAGTGGGTTGGAGTGGAGTTGGAGTGGCGTGGAGTGGGTTGGAGTAGAATTGGAAAGGAGTGGGTTGGTGAGGGGTGGGAGTGGGGTGGCTAGGAGTGGTGTGGAGTGGGTTGGTGAGGGGTAGGAGTGGGGTGGCGTGGAGCGGCATGGAGTGGAGGGGTTGGAGCGGGTCGGGAGTGGAGTGTCGGGATTGTCTTGGAGTGGTGTGGGTCGGGTCAGAGAGCTGTGGAATGGGGTGGGGTTGGATTGTGATGGAGTGTGATGGAGTGGGAGTGGGTTGCGGTTTAGTGGGTCGGAGTGGGGGTGGGGGTGGGTCGGAGTGGAGTGGGTCGGAGCGGAGTGGAGTCGGTCGGGGTGGGGTGGCTAGGTGTGGTTTGGAGTGGGGTGGGGTGCGGTGGAGTGGAGTGGGATGCAGTGGCGTGGCGTGGAGTGGGTTGGAGTGGAGAGGAGCGGAGTTGGAGCGGGTTGGTGGGAGCGGGTTGGTGGGAGCGGGTTGGTGGGAGCGGGTTGGTGGGAGCGGGTTTGGCTTGGAGAGGAGTGGGGTCGGAGTGGGAGTGGCTGGGAGCGGAGTGGGAGGGAGCCGAGTGGGAGGGAGCCAAGTGGGAGTGGTTCAGAGCGGAGCGGAGTGGGTCGGAGCGGAGTGGGAGAGGGTTGGGATGGAGCGGGTTGCAGTGGCGTGGTGTGGAGTGGGTTGGAGTGGAGAGGAGCGGAGTTGGAGCGGGTTGGTGGGAGTGGGTTTGGCTTGGAGAGGAGTGGGGTCGGAGTGGGAGTGGCTGGGAGCAGAGTGGGAGGGAGCCGAGTGGGAGTGGTTCAGAGCGGAGTGGAGTCGGTCGGAAGTGGAGCGGGTCGGGATTGTCTTGGAGTGGTGTGGGTCGGGGTCAGAGAGGGGCAGAGTGGGGCGGGGTTGGAGTGTGATGGAGTGTGATGGAGTGGGAGTGGGTTGGGGTTTAGTGGGTCGGAGTGGGGATGGGGGTGGGTTGGAGTGGGAGTGGGTCGGAGTGGGAGGGAGTGGGGTTGGCTTGGGGTGGGGTTGACTTAGAGAGGAGTGTGTTGGAGAGGAGTAGGTTGGCGTGGTTTGGACTGGGAGTGGGGTGGTTTGGAGTGGGAGTGGGTTGGAGAAGTGTGGTGGTGAGAGCGGGATGGAGCGGAGTGGGAGAGGGTTGGGATGGAGCAGGTCGGGATCGCGTGGGTCAGAGCGGCGTCGGGTGGCAGCGGGTTGGAGTGGGAGCGGGTCGGAGTGGAGTGGTGGTGAGAGTGGGATGGAGTGGAATGGGTTGGAGTGGGTTGCAGTGGCGTGGCGTGGAGTGGGTTGGGTTGGCGTGGAGAGGAGTGGGTTGGCGTGGTGTCAGAGTTGGGTGGGAGGTGTGAGAGTGGCGTGGAGTGGGTTGGAGTGGAGTGGGTGGGAGCGGGAGCGGGTGGGAGCGGGAGGGAGCGGGAGCGGGATGGAGCGGGTCAGAGCGGCGTGGGGTGGCAGCGGGTCGGAGTGGAGTGGTGGTGAGAGTGGGATGGAGCGGGAGCGGGTCGGAGTGGGAGAGGGTTGGGATGGAGCGGGTTGGAGCGTAGAGGAGTGGGGTGGGAGGTGTGGGAGTGGAGAGGAGTGGCGTGGCATGGGTTGGAGTGGGCTGGAGTGGAGAGAAGTGAGTTGGCGTGGGGTGGGAGTGGAGTGGGGGAGGGGAGGGAGTGGATTTGGGGGAGGGGTGGGAGTGGATTTGGGGGAGGGGTGGGAGTGGATTTGGGGGAGGGGTGGGAGTGGAGTGGGCTGGAGCGGCGTGGAGTGGAGTGGCGTAGAGTGAGTTGGCGTGGGGTGGGAGTTGGGGGAGGGGTGGGAGTGGAGTGGGGGAGGGGTGGGAGTGGAGTGGGGGAGGGGTGGGAGTGGAGTGGGGGAGCGGGCTGGGAGTGGAGTTGGAGCGGGGTTGCAGCGGCGTGGAGTGGGTTGCACTGGAGAGGAGCGGGAGTGGGCTGGAGTGGCGTGGGGGAGGGGTCGGAGCGGGGTCGGAAGTGGAGTGGGTCGGGATCGTCTTGGAGTGGTGTGGGTCGGGGTGGGTTGGGGTGGAGTGGGTCAGGTCAGAGAGGGGCGGAGTGAGGCGGGGTTGGAGTGTGATGGAGTGGGAGTGGGTGGGGTTTAGTGGGTCGGAGTGGGGTTGGGTCAGAGTGGGAGGGAGTAGGGTTGGCTTGGGGTGGGGTTGGGTTGGGTTGGAGAGGAGTAGGTTGGCGTGGTTTGGAGTGGGAGTGGGAGTGGGTTGGAGAAGTGTGGTGGTGAGAGTGGGATGGTTGGAGTCGGATGGAGCGGGATGGAGCGGAGAGGGAGAGGGTCGGGATGGAGCAGGTCGGGATGGAGCTGGTCGGAGCGGTGTGGGGTGGCAGCGGGTCGGAGTGGAGTGGTGGTGAGAGTGGGATGGAGCGGCGTCGAGCGGAGAGGAGCGGGTTGGCGTGGTGTGGGAGTTGGGTGGGAGGTGTGAGAGTGGTGTGGAGTGGGTTGGAGTGGCGTGGAGAGAGTTGGGGTGGAGTTGGTTGGGGTGGGAGCGGAGCGGGAGTGGAGCGGAGCGGGAATGGAGTGTAGTTTGTCGAGATTGTCTTGGTGCGGTGTGGGTTGGGGTGGGGTGGAGTGGGTCGGGTCAGAGAGGGGTGGAGTGGGGCGGGGTTGGAGTGTGATGGAGTGGGAGTGGGTTGCGGTTTAGTGGGTCGGAGTGGGGTGGTGGGGAGCGGGAGTCGGATGGAGCGGAGTCGGATGGGGTGGGAGCGGGTCGGAGTGGAGTGGCAGTGGGTCGGAGTGGAGTGGTGGTGAGAGTGGGATGGAGCGGGTTGGGATGGAGCAGAAAGGAGTGGGTTGCAGTGGCGTGGCGTGGAGTGGAGAGGAGTGGCGTGGCGTGAAGAGAGGAGTGGGTTGGCGTGGCGTAGGTTGACTTGGCGTGGGGTGGGAGTGGAGTGGGTTGGGGTTGGAGCTGGAGTGTGTTGGAGCTGGAGTGTGTTGGTGTGGTTGGCTTGGAGAGGAGTTGGTCGAAGTGGGAGTGGGTGGGAGCGGAGTGGGAATGGTTCAGAGCGGAGTGGAGTCGGTTGGGGTTGGGGTTGGAGCTGGAGCTGGAGCTGGAGCTGGAGCTGGAGCGGGGTGGGTCAGAGCGGGGTGGGTCGGAGTGGAGCGGAGTGGGTGTGGGTCGGAGCAGAGTAGAGTTGGTCGGGGTGGGAGGGAGTGAGGTTGGCTAGGGGTGGGGTTGACTTGGAGAGGCGTGGAGTGGGTTGGAGAGGCGTGGGAGTTGGGTGGGAGGTGTGAGAGTGGCATGGAGTGGCATTGGTTGAAGTGGCGTGGCGTGGAGTTGGTTGGAGTGGCGTGGAGTGGAGAGGAGTGGGTTGGCGTAGTGTGGGAGTGGAGCAGGTTGGAGCGGGAGTGGGTTGGAGCGGAGTTGGTTGGAGTTGGAGCTGGAGTGGGGTGCAGCTGGAGTGGGGTTGGCTTGGAGAGGAGTGGGGTCGGAGTGGGGTGGGTCGAAGTGGGAGTGGGTGGGAGCCGAGTGGGAGTCGGTCGGGGTGGGAGGAAGTGGGGGTGGAGTCGGAGCGGAGTGGGCGTGGGTCGGGGTGGGGGGGAGTGGGTCGGGGTGGGAGGGAGTGGGGTTGGCTTGAAGTGGAGTAGGTTGGAGAGGGGTGGGTTGGAGAGGGGTTGCAGTGGGGTGGCGTGGGAGTTGGGTGGAGTGTGGTGGGGTGGGTCGGGAGTGGAGTTTGTCGGGATTGTCTTGGAGTGGTGTGGGTCGGGGTGGGGTGTGGTGGAGTGGGTCGGGTCAGAGAGGGGTGGGGTTGGAGTGTGATGGAGTGGGAGTGGGTCGGGGTTTAGTTGGTCGGAGTGGGGGTAGGGATGGGTTGGAGTGGGAGGGGGTGAGATTGACTTGGAGAGGAGTGGGTTGGCGCGGAGAGGAGTGGGTCGGTGCGGGAGTTGGGTGGGAGGTGTGAGAGTGGCGTGGAGTGGGTTGGAGTGGAGTTGGAGTGGCGTGGAGTGGGTTGGAGTAGAGTTGGAAAGGAGTGGGTTGGTGAGGGGTGGGAGTGGGGTGGCTAGGAGTGGTGTGGAGTGGGTTGGTGAGGGGTAGGAGTGGGGTGGCGTGGAGCGGGGTGGGCTGGAGCGGCGTGGAGTGGAGGGGTTGGAGCGGTTCGGGAGTGGAGTGTCGGGATTGTCTTGGAGTGGTGTGGGGTGGGGTGGGGTGGAGTGGGTCGGGGTGGGGTGGGGTGGAGTGGGTCGGGTCAGAGAGCGGTGGAATGGGGTGGGGTTGGATTGTGATGGAGTCTGATGGAGTGGGAGTGGGTTGCGGTTTAGTGGGTCGGAGTGGGGGTGGGGGTGGGTCGGAGCGGAGTGGAGTGGGTCGGAGCGGAGTGGAGTCGGTCGCAGTGGAGTGGGTTGGGTTGGAGCGGGTTGGAGTGGGTTGCAGTGGCGTGGAGAGGAGTGGGTTGGCGTGGAGAGGAGTGGGTTGGCGTGGTGTGGGAGTTGGGTGGGAGGCGTGAGAGTGGTGTGGAGTGGGCTGGAGCTGGAGTGGGCTTGGCTCGGAGAGGAGTGGGGTCGGAGCGGGAGTGGGGTCGGAGCGGGAGTGGGGTCGGAGCGGGAGTGGGGTCGGAGCGGAGTGGAGTCGGTTGGGGTGGGAGGAAGTTGGGTTGGCTTGGGGTGGGGTTGACTTGGAGTTGGGTGGAGTGGGAGTGGGGTTGGGTGGAGTGGGAGTGGGGTTTACTTCGAGTGGGAGTGGGGTTGACTTGGAGTGGGGCTGGGTCGGAGTGGAGTGGGAGCGGAGTGGGTTGGTGGGAGTGGGGTTGGCTTGGAGAGCAGTGGGGTCAGAGTGGGGTGGGTCGGAGTGGGAGTGGGTGGGAGTGGAGTGGAGTTGGTCGGAGCGGAGTGGAGTCGGTTGGGGTGGGAGGAAGTGGGGTTGACTTGGAGTTGGGTGGAGTGGGAGTGGGGTTGGGTGGAGTGGGAGTGGGGTTGACTTGGGGTGGGGTGGGGTTGGAGTGGGGTGGGGTGGGGTTGGAGTGGGGTGGGGTGGGGTTGGAGTGGGTCGGAGCGGGAGGGAGTGGGTCGGAGCGGGAGGGAGTGGGGTTGGGTTGGAGTAGGTTGGAGTGGGGTGGGTCGGAGCGGAGTGGGAGCGGGTCGGAGCGGAGTGGGAGCGGGTTGGTGGGAGTGGGGTTGGCTTGGAGAGCAGTGGGGTCAGAGTGGGGTGGGTCGGAGTGGGAGTGGGTGGGAGTGGAGTGGAGTTGGTCGGAGCGGAGTGGAGTCGGTTGGGGTGGGAGGAAGTGGGGTTGACGTGGAGTGGGGTTGGAGTTGGGTGGAGTGGGGTTGGAGTTGGGTGGAGTGGGAGTGGGGTTGACTTGGAGTGGAGTGGGGCTGGGTCGGAGTGGAGTGAGAGTGGAGTGGGAGTGGGTCGGAGCGGAGTGGGAGTGGGTCGGAGCGGGAGGGAGTGGGTCGGAGCGGGAGGGAGTGGGTCGGAGCGGGAGGGAGTGGGTCGGAGCGGGAGGGAGTGGGTTTGGGTTGGAGTGGAGTGGGAGTGGAGTGGGAGCGGGTCGGAGCGGAGTGGGTTGGTGGGAGTGGGGTTGGCTTGGAGAGCAGTGGGGTCAGAGTGGGGTGGGTCGGAGTGGGAGTGGGTGGGAGTGGAGTGGAGTTGGTCGGAGCGGAGTGGAGTCGGTTGGGGTGGGAGGAAGTGGGGTTGACTTGGAGAGGGGTTGTCTTGGAGTGGAGTGGGGTTGGAGTTGGAGTGAAGGTGGGTCAGAGTGGCGTGGGAGTGGGTCGGAGCGGAGTGGAGTCGGTTGGGGTGGGAGGAAGTGGGGTTGACTTGGAGAGGGGTTGTCTTGGAGTGGAGTGGGGTTGGAGTTGGAGTGGGGGTGGGTCGGAGTGGAGTGGGAGTGGGTCAGAGCAGAGTGGAGTCGGTCGGGGTGGGAGGGAGTGGGGTTGGCTTGGGTTGGAGTAGGTTGGAGAGGGGTGGGTTGGAGAGGGATGGGGTGGGAGTGGGGTGGAAGAGGGATGGGGTTGGAGTGGAGAGGGAGAGGGATGGGGTCGGAGTGGAGAGGGTTGGAGTGGGTCGGTGGGAGTGGGGTTGGCTTGGAGAGCAGTGGGGTCAGAGTGGGGTGGGTCGGAGTGGGAGTGGGTGGGAGTGGAGTGGAGTTGGTCGGAGCGGAGTGGAGTCAGTTGGGGTGGGAGGAAGTGGGGTTGACTTGGAGAGGGGTTGTCTTGGAGTGGAGTGGGGTTGGAGTTGGAGTGGGGGTGGGTCGGAGTGGAGTGGGAGTGGGTCAGAGCAGAGTGGAGTCGGTCGGGGTGGGAGGGAGTGGGGTTGGCTTGGGTTGGAGTAGGTTGGAGAGGGGTGGGTTGGAGAGGGATGGGGTGGGAGTGGGGTGGAAGAGGGATGGGGTTGGAGTGGAGAGGGAGAGGGATGGGGTCGGAGTGGAGAGGGTTGGAGTGGGTCGGTGGGAGTGGGGTTGGCTTGGAGAGCAGTGGGGTCAGAGTGGGGTGGGTCGGAGTGGGAGTGGGTGGGAGCGGAGTGGAGTTGGTCGGAGCGGAGCGCAGTCGGTTGGGGTGGGAGGAAGTGGGGTTGACTTGGAGTGGAGTGGGGTTGGAGTTGGAGTGGGGGTGGGTCGGAGCGGAGTGGAGTCGGTCGGTGTGGGAGGGAGTGGGGTTGGCGTGGGCTGGCGTGGCGTGGAGCGGGCTGGAGTGGAGCGGGAGTGGAGCGGGTCGGGAGCGCAGTTTGTCGGGATTGTCTTGGTGCGGTGTGGGTCGGGTTGGGGTGGAGTGGGTCGGAGTGGGAGTGGGAGTGGGTCGGAGTGGGAGTGGGTCGGAGTGGGAGTGGGTCGGAGTGGGAGTGGGTTGGGGTTTAGTGGGTCGGAGTGGGAGTGGGAGTGGGTTGGCGTTTAGTGGGTCGGAGTGGGAGTGGGTCGGAGTGGGAGTGGGAGTGGGTTGGGGTTTAGTGGGTCGGAGCAGGAGTGGGTCGGAGTGGGAGTGGGTTGGGGTTTAGTGGGTCGGAGTGGGAGTGGGAGTGGGTTGGGGTTTAGTGGGTCGCAGTGGGAGTGGGTCGGAGTGGGAGTGGGTTGGAGAAGTGTGGTGGTGAGACTGGGATGGAGTGGAGTCGGATGGAGCGGCGTGGGAGAGGGTCGGGATGGCGTGGGTCAGAGCGGTGTGGGGTGGCAGCGGGTCGGAGTGGGAGCGTGTCGGAGTGGAGGGGTGGTGAGAGTGGAGGGGTGGTGAGAGTGGGATGGAGCGGAGTGGGGTGGGGTAGGGTGAAGTGGGGTAGGGTGAAGTGGGGTAGGGTGGGAGCGGAGTGGAGTGGGGTTGGAGCAGATTGGAGCGGGAGCGAAGCGGAGTGGGTCGGGAGTGGAGTGGGTCGGGATTGTCTTGGTGCGGTGTGGGTCGGGTCAGGGAGGGGTGGAGTGGGGCGGGGTTGCAGTGTGATGGAGTGGGAGTGGGTTGCGGTTTAGTGGAGAGGGGTGGGTTGGCGTGGAGAGGGAGTTGGGTGGGAGGTGTGAGTGGCGTGGAGTTGGAGTGGAGTTGGTTGGAGTGGCGTGGCGAGAGGATGGAGTGGAGTTGGCGTGGAGAGGAGTGGAGTTGGAGAGGGGTTGGAGCAGGGTGGAGTTGGAGTGTGGTGGCTCAGAGTGGGAGTGGGTCGGAGCAGAGTGGGAGTGGGTCGGAGCGGAGTGGAGACGGTTGGGGTGGGAGGAAGTGGGGTTGACTTGGAGAGGGGTTGACTTGGAGAGGGGTTGACTTGGAGAGGGGTTGACTTGGAGAGGGGTGGGTTTGGAGAGGGGTCGGGTGGGGTTGGAGTGGGAGCGGGTCGGAGCGGAGTGGGAGCGGGTCGGAGCAGAATGGGTCGGTGGGAGTGGGGTTGGCTTGGAGAGCAGTGGGGTCAGAGTGGGGTGGGTCGGAGTGGGAGTGGGTCGGAGCGGAGTGGAGTCGGTCGGGGTGGGTGGGAGTGGGGTTGGCTTGGAGTGGAGTGGGTTGGAGTAGGTTGGAGAGGTGGAGTGGGAACGGACTGGGAGCGGGTCGGAGCGGAGTGGAGTCGGTCGGGGTGGGTGGGAGTGGGGTTTGCTTGGAGTGGAGTGGGTTGGAGTAGGCTGGAGTAGGTTGGAGAGGGGTGGGTTGGAGAGAGTCGGAGCGGGTCGGTGGGAGTGGGGTTGGCTTGGAGATCAGTGGGGTCAGAGTGGGGTGGGTCGGAGTGGGAGTGGGTGGGAGCGGAGTGGAGTTGTTCGGAGCAGAGTGGAGTCAGTTGGGGTGGGAGGAGGTGGGGTTGACTTGGAGTGGAGTGGGGTTGGGTCGGAGCGGAGTGGAGTTGGTCGGAGTGGGAGGGAGTGGAGTGGAAAGGAGTGGGACGGAGCAGGTCGGGACGGAGCGGGTCAGAGCGGCGTGGGGTGGTAGCGGGTCAGATTGGGAGTGGGTCGGAGTGGAGTGGGATGGAGTGGAGTGGGTTGGAGCAGGATGGAGCGGAGTGGGAGAGGGTTGGGATGGAGTGGGTTGGTGTGGGAGTTTGGTGGGAGGTGTGAGAGTGGCGCGGAGTGGGTGGAGGTGTGAGAGTGGCTTGGTGTGAGAGTGACTTGGTGTGGGAGGTCGGAGAGGGGCGCGGAGAGGGGTGCGGAGTGGGTGGGAGTGGCGCGGAGTGGGAGAGGGTTGGGATGGAGCGGGTTGGTGTGGGAGTTGGGTGGGAGGTGAGAGAGTGGCGCGGAGTGGGTGGGAGTTGGGTGGGAGTTGGGTGGGAGTGGCTTGGTGTGGGAGGTCGGAGAGGGGCGCGGAGAGGGTTGGAGTGGCGCGGAGTGGGAGAGGGTTGGGATGAAGCGGGTTGGTGTGGGAGTTGGGTGGGAGGTGTGGAGTGGGAGGTGTGGAGTGGGAGGTGTGGAGTGGGAGGTGTGGAGTGGGAGGTGTGGAGTGGGGAGAGGGGTCGGAGAGGGGTGGGTCGGCGTGGAGAGGGGTGGGTCGGCGTGGTGTGGGAGTTGGTTGGGAGGTGTGAGTGGCGTGGAGTTGGTTGGAGTGGCGTGGCGAGAGGATGGAGTGGAGTTGGCGTGGAGAGGAGTGGAGTTGGAGCGGGATTGGAGCTGGAGTGTGGTGGCTCAGAGTGGGAGTGGGTCGGAGCGGGGTGGGAGTGGGAAGGAGCGGGGTGGAGTCGGTTGGGGTGGGAGGAAGTGGGGTTGACTTGGAGTGGAGTGGGTTTGGAGTGGAGTCGAGTAGGGTTGGAGTCGGAGCTGGTCGGAGCGGAGTCGGAGCGGGTCGGGAGCGGGAACGGGTCGGAGCGGAGTGGGAGCGGGTCGGAGCGGAGTGGGTTGGTGGGAGTGGGGTTGGGTTGGAGAGCAGTGGGGTCAGAGTGGGGTGGGTCGGAGTGGGAGTGGGTGGGAGCGGAGTGGAGTCGGTCGGAGCGGAGTGGAGTTGGTTGGGGTGAGAGGAAGTTTGGTTGACTTGGAGTGGAGTGGGGTCGGAGCGGAGTGGGAGCGGGTCGGAGCGGAGTGGGTTGGTGGGAGTGGGGTTGGGTTGGAGAGCAGTGGGGTCGGAGTGGGAGTGGGTGGGAGCGGAGTGGAGTTGGTTGGGGTGAGAGGAAGTGGGGTTGACTTGGAGTGGAGTGGGGTCGAGTGGGGTCGGATCGGAGTGGGAGCGGGTCGGAGCAGAGTGGAGTCGGTCAGGGTGGGAGGGAGTGGGGTTGGAGTCGGGTGGGTTGGAGTGGGAGCGGGTCGGAGCGGGGTTGGCTTGGAGAGCAGTGGGGTCAGAGTGGGGTGGGTCGGAGTGGGAGTGGGTGGGAGCGGAGTGGAGTCGGTCGGAGCGGAGTGGAGTCGGTTGGGGTGGGAGGAAGTGGGGTTGACTTGGAGTGGAGTGGGGTTGGATCGGAGCGGAGTGCGGGTGGATCGGAGCGGAGTGCGGGTGGGTCGGAGCGGAGTGGAGTGGGTTGGAGAGGGGTGGGTCGGAGTGGGAGCGGGTCAGAGCGGGAGCGGGTCGGTGGGAGTGGGGTTGGCTTGGAGAGGAGTGGGGTCAGAGTGGGGTGGGTCGGAGTGGGAGTGGGTAGGAGCGGAGTGGAGTTGGTCGGAGCGGAGTGGAGTCGGTTGGGGTGGGAGGAAGTGGGGTTGACTTGGAGTGGACTGGGGTTGGAGTTGGAGTGGGGGTGGGTCGGAGCGGAGTGGGGGTGGGTCGGAGCGGAGTGGAGCGGGGTGGGAGCGGGGTTGACGTGGGGTGGGAGTGGTGGTGAGAGTGGGACGGAGCGGGTCGGGACGGAGCGGTGTGGGGTGGTAGCGGGTCGGATTGGGAGTGGGATGGAGTGGAGTGGGTTGTAGTGGAGTGGGGTGGAGTGGGTTGTAGTGGAGTGGGTTGGAGCGGGATGGAGTGGAGCGGGATGGAGTGGAGCGGGATGGAGTGGAGCGGGATGGAGTGGAGCGGGAGAGGGTTGGGTTGGAGTGGGTTGGGTTGGAGTGGGTTGGGTTGGCGTGGGTTGGGTTGGAGTGGGTTGGGTTGGAGTGGGTTGGTGAGGGAGTTGGGTAGGAGGTGTGAGAGTGGCGTGGAGTTGGGTGGGAGTGGCATGGGAGTGGGTTGGCGAGGGGTGGGGGTGGCGCGGAGTGGGAGATGGTTGGGATGGAACGGGTTGGAGTGGGAGTTGGGTGGGAGGTGTGAGAGTGGCGTCGAGTGGGAGTGGGAGTGGGAGTGGGAGTGGGAGTGGTTGGTGTGGGGGGCGGAGAGGGGGGCGGAGAGGGGGGGCGGAGAGGAGTTGGAGAGGCGCGGAGTGGGAGTGGGTTGGCGTTGGAGCGGGGCGGGCGAGCGGGGCTGGAGAGCGGGGCTGGAGTGGGGGGGCGAGTGTGGGAGCGGAGCAGCGTTGGAGTGGGTTGGAGAGGGCTGGAGAGGGAGTGGGTTGGAGTGGGAGTGGGTTGGAGAAGTGTGGTGGTGAGAGTGGAATGGAGTGGAGTCGGATGAAGCGGGATGGAGCGGAGTGGGAGAGGGTCGGGATGGCGTGGGTGGCAGCAGGTCGGAGTGGGAGTGGGTCGGAGTGGAGTGGTGGTGAGAGTGGGATGGAGTGGAGTGGGTCGGAGTGGAGTGGTGGTGAGAGTGGGATGGAGTGGAGTGGTGGTGAGAGTGGGATGGAGTGGAGTGGTGGTGAGAGTGGGATGGAGTGGAGTGGGTCGGAGCAGAGTGGGAAAGGGTTGGGATGGAGCGGGTTGGAGTGGGAGTTGGGTGGGAGGTGTGAGAGTGGCGCAGAGTGGGAGCGGGTTGGTGTGGGACCGGGAGAGGGAGAGGGAGAGGGAGAGGATTGGTGTGGGAGATGGAGAGGGGGGATGGAGAGGGGGGATGGAGAGGGGGGATGGAGAGGGGGGATGGAGAGGGGGGATGGAGAGGGGGGATGGAGAGGGGGGATGGAGAGGGGGGATGGAGAGGGGGGATGGAGAGGCGCGGAGTGGGAGTGGTTTGGTGTTGGAGCGGGGCAGGAGGGGGGGAGAGGGGGGGAGGGGGGGAGGGGGAGAGAGGGAGTGGGTTGGAGTGGGAGTGCGTTGGAGTGGGAGTGGGTTGGAGAAGTGTGGTGGTGAGAGTGGAATGGAGTGGAGTCGGATGAAGCGGGATGGAGCGGAGTGGGAGAGGGTCGGGATGGCGTGGGGTGGCAGCAGGTCGGAGTGGAAGCGGGTCGGAGTGGAGTGGTGGTGAGAGTGGGATGGAGTGGAGTGGGTCGGAGCGGAGTGGGAGAGGGTTGGGATGGAGCGGGTTGCAGTGGAGTGGCGTGGCGTGGAGAGGCGGGGCGGAGTTGAGGCGGGGCGGAGTTGGTTGGAGTTAGTTGGAGTTGAGTTTGAAAGCGGCTGAATTTGACTCAGGTGGGACAAAGTTGAGTGTGTTAGTTGGTAAATGAGAGGTGAATTGAACGAATAGAGCTGAATTGTGGAGTACTGAGCCTGCATGTTGTGGGCAGTGAGGAACGGAGGGCAATAATGTTGCTTGTTTTCATCACCGATTTGAGCCCAACCGGAGTACCGATTGTGGCTGGAACTGCTGAAGAGGAGACGAGTAGAGAGGCCACATCTGCTGAGTTGATAAACAGAATATCCCGCAGGATGAGCTGCTGGTTGACGGATAGTGGAAGTGAGTTAGAGATGGACGTGGGTGTGAAAAAGGATTGGGTGGAAATAGTAAGAAAAGAAAACAGGTATGAAATGTCAAACTCAGGAGTCAGGAGACAAACAAAATAGGATAGCAAAACAACAAAGAAGATGAGATTAAAGCAATTATAAAACTGAGCAAAGACAGAGTGTCTTTTGGTGAATGGAACCTGATTCATTTGATGAAGATAATCAACAAATTTATAGGTGAAGTCAAAAGAGCAAAGATTTTATGATATGGATCGCTATTATTGATTTTTTTGGGATAGTGCTCAACAAGGCAAAGTGATAAGATTAAATGAAATAAATGGCAAAAATGTATAATGCTCAATACCCAACAATAGCAAGTGGACTGGAGGTGTTATTTCGGGAATACTAACAAAAGTTACCATGGATGAGATTAAATAGAACATAAAAGGAGAAAAAATTGAGGCCAAACATTTGAAAGCTACAAGAAACAGGAAAAAGTGTGATAGGTTATTGGTTATGATTAACTTTGAGGAAGAGAGATTGCTGACTAAAGTTTATTTAGGGTATATGTGTTATGAGGTCAAAATATATATACCACTGCCTTTAAGACGCTTTAAATGTCAGAAATTTGGACATATTGTGACGGTCTGCAGAGGCAAACAAAGATGTGGAAAATGTGCTGAAGAACAGGAATACAGGAAATGTGAGGCGGGAGCTAGGCGGAAATACTGCAATTGTGGCGAGGAACAGTGCAGCTTATAAAGGGTGCGTTATTAGCAAGAAAGAAACTGAGATACAATATGTAAAAGTAACTCAAGGGATCAGTTACGTAGAGGCAGTGAAAACACTTGCTGGAAAAAAGGCCATCAAGCAAACAAATACAGGGAATAATAAACTGATGAACTGTGAGGGCTGTAATATGATAAATAAGGATACATTAATTATGAGTAAGGAGGATTTCATACTGTTTATGGTAGATGCAATTAACTGTTCAGCACAAACAGACAAAAGAACCAAAAAAATTATAATTATAGTCAAGTCTGCAGAAAAATATCTTGGTATTACAGGGCTTAGGTGGGAAGCAGTCAAAGATACGCTGAATGGGGAACTTATTCCAAAGTTACAAAAGGAAAAAGGAATTTGTTGCAAAGTAAATTATCTACATTTGGATTATAAAATGGAAACAACTGAGGAAGAACTTCAAGACCTCAATAAATAACTACAGGCTTTGATTCAAGAAAAGGAAAACTTGGAAATAGCAAATAGACTTGGAAAACAGCAATTTTAAATGTTAAGATGCGATAACGAATATGCTCAAACAAGAAGCTTTTAGTTTTACAAATGATTCAAATGAAATTAATGTGATTTGAGGCAATGCAATTATTTGGAAACCATGTGACAGTTTATACGTGAGACTAGGTCATATTTGAGAATTTGAGTTCCTTGAATTTCTATAATTATACGTCCTGGAGAGGGCAGTAATACACCTAGATGCGTCTAAACTGCCGCAAATAGAGGAAGGGGAGTGGCCAGTGAGGAGCAGTCAGTGTAAGAGTGGTTCAGGGTAGAAGTGGAGCTTTGAGGCTTCGGTGAACAGAGGCCAAGGATGAGCCTGCTCCCAGTGAGGTAAGGCTGGGTAAGTTCCTTTAATTAATTTAATTAACTTAGGAGTAGGTAATGGAGGCAGCAGTTAGGGCAGTTGAGTGCTCTGTATGCAGTATGTGGGAAGTCAGGGACAGCACAATTGTCCCTGATGACTACACCTGTGAAAGGTGCATCCAGCTGCAGCTCCTGACAAACCGAGGTAGGGAACTGGAGCTGGAGCTGGATGAACTTTGGATCATTTGTGAGGCAGAGGCAGAAATAGACAGGAGATTCAGGGAGATAGTCACCCCTAAAAGTCAGGAGGCAGGAAGCTGGGTGACTTGTCAGGAGAGGGAAGGGGAGTAGACAGAATGAGCAGAGCACCTCTGTGGCCATTCCCATCAATGTATACTGTTTTGGATACTGTTGGTGGGGATGACCTACCAGGGACAAGTTGTAGTGGTCATGTCTCTGGCACTGAGACTAAACCCTCAGCTCAGAAAGGAAGGAGGGAAAAGAGGAGAGCTGTAGTGATAGGGGATTTGATATTTACGGGGACAGATAAGAGGTTCTGGGGGAGAGATCGAGAATCCTGGATGGTCTGTTGCCTCCTTAGTGCCAGGGTCCACGATATCTCGGATCAAGTTCTCAGTTTCTCAGGAGGGAGGGTGAGCAGCCAGATGTCGTGGTCCATGTAGGGACCAATGACGTGGATAGGAAGGAGGAGGAGGTCGTCCTGCAAAAAGAGTATAGGGAGTTAGGTGCAAAGTTGAAGGACAGGACCTCCAGGGATGCAGTCTCAGGACTGCTACCTGTGCCACGTGCTAGTGAGGCTGGAAATAGGATGATAATGCAGCTAAATATGTGGCTAAGGAGATGGTGCAGGAGGGAGGGCTTCATGTTTCTAGACAATTGGGCTTTGTTCCAGGGAAGGTGGGACCTGTTCCAACAGGACAGTTTGCACCTGAACTGGAGGGGGACTAACATCCTTGCGGGTAGGTTTGCTAGTTCTGCTCGGGGGGCGGGTTTAAACTAGATTTGCAGGGGGAGGGGAATCAGAGTGTTGGAGCAGATAGTGAGGTGGAGGAGGATTAAGGTTATGCGAGGACTGCATGTATGGACAGTAATCAAAGGTGTGTACATGATAGAAATGTTCTCAGGTGCATCTATTTCAATGCAAGGAGTATTGTAGGTAAGGCAGATGAGTTTAGGGCGTGGATTGACACATGGGATTACGACATTGTTGCTATTAGTGAGACTTGGTTACAGGAGGGGCAGGACTGGCAGTTTAATATTCCCGGGGTCCGTTGTTTCAGACGTGACAGAGGGGGAGGGATGAAAGGGGGAGGAGTGGCATTACTAGTCGGAGAATATTACAGCTGTGCGTAGACAGGACAGCCTGGAGGGCTTGTCTACAGAGGCCATATGGGTGGAGCTGAGGAACGGGAAAGTTGTGACCATACTAATAGGGTTGTATTATAGACCACTAATACTCAGAGAGAATGGGAGGAGCAAATCTGTGGAGAGGTAGCAGACCGATGTAAGAAACAGAAAGTTGTAATAGTAGGGGATTTTAACTTTCCACATATTGACTGGGACACCCACACTGTGAAAGGGTTAGATGGCGTGGAGTTTGTCAAATGTGTTCAGGAAACTTTTCTAAATCAATATATAGAGGTACCATTGAGAGAGGAGGCAATACTTGATCTCCTATTAGGGAACCAGACAGGTCAGGTGACAGAAGTATGTGTAAGCGAACATTTTAGGTCCAGCGACCATAATGTCATTAGTTTTAAGTTAATTATGGATAAGCATATGTCTGGTCCTCGAGTTAAAGTTCCAAATTGGAGAAGGGCCAATTTTGAGGAAATGAGAAAGGATCTAGGAAGGGTGGATTGGGATAAGTTGTTTCCTGGCAAGGATGTGTTCAGTATGTGGAAGGCATTCAAAGGCGAAATTTTGAGAGTGCAGAGTTTGCATGTTCCTGCCAGGATTAAAGGCAAAGTTAACAGGCATAGGGAACCTTGGTTTTCAAGGGATATTGGCAATCTAGTTAAGAAAAAGAGAGAGGTGCATAGCAGGTATAGGCAACAAGGAACAAATGAGGTACTTGAAGAGTATAGAAAATGTAAGAAAGTACTAAATACTTGCACGTGGCCAAGTGGTTAAGGCATTCGACTAGTGACCTGAAGGTCATGAGTTTGGGCCCCAGCCAAGGCAGCGTGTTGTGTCCTTGAGCAAGGCACTTTAACACACAGTGCTCTGCAATGACACTGGTGCCAAGCTGTATCGGCCCTTGCCCTTCCCTTAGACAACATCAGTGTCGTGGAGAGGGGAGACTTGCAGCATGGGCAACTGCCGGTCTTCCATACAACCTTGCCCAGGCCTGCGCCCTGGAGAGTGAAGACTTTCCAGGCGCAGATCCATGGTCTCGCAAGACTAACAGATGCCTTACTTACTAAAGAAGGAAATCAAGAATGCAAAAAGACATGAGGTTGCTTTGGCAGATAATGTGAAGGTAAACCCGAAGGGTTTCTACAAGTATATTAAGAGTAAAAGGATAATAAGGGACAAAATTGGTCCCCTAGAAGATCAAAGTGGTCGTCTATGTGTGGAGCCTCATGAGATGGGGGAGATCTTAAACAATTTTTTGCATCAGTGTTTACTCAGGAAACTGCATAGCGTATATGGAAGGAAGGGAAACAAGCAGTAGTGTCATGGAACATATAGAGATTAAAGAGGAGGAGGTGCTTTCTGCCTTACAGCGAATAAAGGTAGACAGACTAATGTAGAAATTGCAGGGGCCCTGGCAGAAATATTTAAAATGTCCTTAGCCACGGGTATGGTGCCGGAGGATTGGAGGGTAGCTCATGTTGTTCTGTTGTTTAAAGGCTCCAAAAGTAAACCAGGTAATTACAGGCCGGTGAGCCTGACATCAGTAGTAGGTAAATTATTGGAAGGTGTTCTGAGAGATCGGATATACAAATATTTGGACAGCCAAGGGCTGATTAAGGATAGTTAGCATAGCTTTGCGCATGGTAAATCGTATTTAACGGATCTTGTAGAGTTTTTCAAGGAGTTTACCAAGAAAGTAGATGAAGGAAAGGCTGTGAATGTTATCTACATGGACTTTAGTAAAGCCTTTGACAAGGTCCCACATGGGAGGTTAGTTCAGAAGGTTCAGACACTAGGTATCCATAGAGAGGTTGTAAACTGGATTTGAAATTGGCTGTGTGGGAGAAGACAGAGAGTGGTAGTGGATGATTGCTTATCAGACTGGAGGCCTGTGACTAGTGGTGTGCCTCAAGGATCTGTGCTGGGACCATTGTTGTTTGTTGTCTATATCAATGATCTAGATGATAATGTGATAAATTGGATCAGCAAGTTTGCTGATGACACTAAGATTGGAGGCGTTGTGGACAGCGAGGAAGGCTTTCAAAGCTTGCAGAGGGATCTGGACCAACTGGAGGGGTGGGCCAAAAAATGGCAGATGGAATTTAATGCAGACAACTATGAAGTGTTGCATTTTGGAAGGACAAATCAAGGTAGGACATGCACAGTAAATGGTAGGGCACTGAGGAGTGGGGAGGAAAAAAGATCTGGGAGTTCAGATGCATAATTCCCTGAAAGTGACGGCACAGGTAGACGGGGTTGTACAGAAGGCTTTTGGCATCCTGGCATTCATAAATCAAAGTATTGGTTACCCTGTATAGGAGTTGGGATGTTATGGGGAGGTTGTGTAAGCCATTGGTGAGGCCAAATTTGGAGTATTGTGTACGGTTCTGGTCACCTAACTTTAGGAAGGATATCAGTAAGATTGAAAGACTGCAGAGAAGATTTACTAGGATGTTGCTGGGTCTTCAGGAGTTGAGTTACAGGGAAAGATTGAACAGGTTAGGACTTTATTCCTTGGAGCATAGAAGAATGAGGGGAGATTTGATAAGTTTACAAAATTGAGGGATATAAACAGTAAATGTGAATCAGCTCTTTCCACTTAGGTTAGGAGAGATAAATATGAGAGGACATGGCTTTAGGGCGAAAGGGGAAAGGTTTAGGGGGAACATTAGGGGGAACTTCACTCAGAGTGGTGGGAGTGTGGAACGAGCTGCTATCTGATGTAGTAAATGCGGGCTCACTCTTAAGTTTTAAGAATAAATTGGATAGGTACATGGATGGGAGAGGTCTGGAGGGTTATGGACTGGATGCAGGTCAAAGGGACTAGCGGAATAATGTTTTGGCACAGACTAGGATGGCTGAATGGCCTGTTTTCTGTGCTGTAGTGTTCTATGGTTCTACATCTAAAAGATAACTTACTGATTTCACCCATAACAGGCTTTTCTCTAAGAGGGCAGGTACCAAATCCTTTTGCAATTCACATTCCTCACTGGATCAATTCTTAATCTTCTAAACTCAGAATGCATGTGGTCAATGTGCCCTTGTCTTTTAACCTTATTTAGTCATTGTCAGAGCCTTGGTGCCCAGAATCCACCAGATGGGGTCTGACCCAAGCTAGGCAGAAACAAAGCAAAATTTGTTTCTACTATCTCCAATCCCACTGCATCCTTGGTAATAAGGGTCTATGCATATTTTGTACACCAATTTCTAGAGCTGGATCTGAAGATCTTAACAGATCAATATTTCTTCTATCTACAAAGAGATGATTTGCTGACTTCTATGACTGCTGTTTGCACTACAACTTAAAATACAAGGTGTCTGCTGAATTCCTCTGCTTATAATAGTGATTGCACTGCACAAGACCACAAGCCATAGGAGCAGATTTCAGTCAGTTCTGCATTCCATCATGGCTGATTCATTTTCCCTCTCCAACCTATTCTCCTGCCTTTGCCCCATATCCTTTGGCACACTCACTAATTAAGAACCTCCACTTTAAATATACCAAATGACTTGGCCTTCACAGCCATCTGAGGAAATGAACTCCACACCCTCAGGTTTAAGAAATTCCTCCATCTGTTCTGAAGAGGCATCTTTGTTCTGAGGTTGTGCCCTCTTCAAAACAACTTCATTAGCTGTAGGAATCTACTGAGTGTCCCAAACTGATGGAAAACTTTGCCTAAGTGGAAGTGCATTCATTTGAAAAACTAAACATCTCAAAGATCCTATGTGTAGATTCACTAGTTAATGGATTTTGTCATAGCAACATAAAACGATACCTCGTTTGCACTTGTTGTTACTTGTTGTAGTAACCGTTGGGTTAGTATCACTTCCTGCAACTTCGCTCTGATCCTCTTTGATAAATTCCATCTTTTCACAGGTATTGCTCGGTTCATTCTTTCTCAACTCCTTGGTTAGAGATCTTGGAAAGAACAAGAGGGGGGTGGCAGCAAGAATGGCAACTCCTCCAGAAATTAAAAATCCAAGCCACCAAGCACCAACCCATCTTGCATCCTTTGGGGTAATTGTAACCCTCCCTGTAAAAGAGATGCCCAAGAACACGTCACGTTTGAGGTCAATTCATATGAAACTAATATATAACTACTAGGCAGAATAATAGTTTGGCATGGACTAGATGGGCCAAAGAGCCTGTTTCTGTGATGTTGTGTCCTATGATGCTATTTAATCAGTGAATAATTAGAACAGAAGGTTGATGTCATTGGACAAGTCCTCACATTCTCACGCTGTGGCCAGAATTAGTTAAGATCAGGTGCCACGGTAGCGTAGTGGTTACCGTAACGCTATTACAGCTCGGGCATCCCGGAGTTTGGAGCTCAGTTCTGGCACTGTTCTATACGGAGTCCCTGTACATCCATCCCGTGGAATGTGTGGGCTTTCCACGGGTGCACCAGTTGCCTCTCACAGTCCAAAAACGTACGGGGTAGGTAAATTGGTTATTGTAAAGTGTCCCATGAGTAGGTTAGGGTTAATTGGGATCATGGGGTCGCTGGGACAGTGTGGCTCGAAGGGCTGGAAGGAAATACTCCACGCTGCAACTTGAAACAAAAAAAAACAATTGGATAACGGTGGTGATCCCTCTTCACCTGCTTGGCTCCTTGTAAATTGGCATACTGGAGACAAAACTCAATTGCTAATTATGATCAAAGGTAATAATTATATCTTTAAATTGCCATCCACATCACTGGGAAAGATTCTACATTTCCTGTGTACAATTAAACTATACCAACTAAAATGGACTAGTTTCGGACTTGGAACCATTGAGCTAGACTTGCAAGGGTTCCAATCTGGGGTCTATAGACACTTTGGTTAATGGTAAGGCTCCATGGCATTAAAAAAAAAAGTAGGGAACTCCTGACACCTGAAGTCAATAGAACTGGCCAAAGACTTGTTTCAAATATTAGATTCAATCATACACAATATGCAATTACCATTAGAACACAGGCACCATAGAGAACTTGATCTTCATCTTTGTACGGGGACTGGCCAGATTTGACTGTCATTATTCCTTTTGCTCTTACATTTGTGTACTCTTGTCTGCTAAGCATGTCACAGTGGGCAAGAGCACAGGACATTACCTTGACTTAAACACAAGAAATTCTGCAAAGGCTTGTAATCCAAAGCAACACCCTCAAAATGCTCAATGAACTCTGCTAGCCAAGCAACATCTAAGGAAGTGAATAAGGCCCTTAATCAGGACTGAAAAGTAAGGGGAAAGAAGCCAGAATAAGGTGGTAGGAGTGGGGAAGGAATAACATTTATAGGTGAAACCAGGTGAAGGGGAAGGAGAATGCAGTGAGAAGCTGGGAGGTGATGGGTGTTAAAGATAAAGGGCTGAAGAAGCAGTAATCTGATTGAGGAGAGTGGATAATGGGAGAAAGTGATGGAGGATGGGCACCGGGGGGGGAGGGGGTGTATTTATTATTTACTTTATTGTTTTTTCCCCCTTTGTGTATTTGCAGAGTTTGTAGCCTTTTGCACATTATTTGTCCATTCTTGTTTTGTTAATTTCTTTGTTAAATGTCTTTTTTACAATCACAATACAATGCTGGGCTCCAAGAACTTTGGATACTGTAGGTTTACCCGATCAGACAGCCACTCATTGCTAGAGGTGCTGGACAAGGTGCAGACTGCGTTGCTGCCTGCTACAAGAAGGCATCAGAGCTGGTGCGCTATGGTAGTATGCAGTGTAACCATGGGTGATTGTCTTGGACCTTTCTCCTGCTATCACAAGACCCTGTTGAACATTGATAAATTAGGCTACCACAGGCCCATTTCCCTTGTTTGGGAGCATGACAGATGGAGGAGCTGTGTGGCTTCAGTAGTAGTGAGGAGTAGGCCTTGGGCCACAGGCTTGCCTGCTGCTGCAATCCTGATGAGGAGACACCAGAGGCAGTGTAGCGTGGCATCTGTGCTCAGTTGGGGACTGGCCTCTCCTGTCGGTACTGCCGTCCACTGTTCGATCAGTGGAATACCAGGCTGGATTACTTGCATGTTTGTCTGCGCACTGCCAAGAGCTGTGCCATCAATTTGCAGGACATGTTGCTCAGGTACTTGAAATGCTGTTTTGTTCCACTGTATTCATGTATGGTTGAAGGATAATTACACTTGAATTTGATTGGAAATTGAACTTTATTTTCTGTATGGTCTTCCATTGATTCCATTGCGTTTCTTGTATCTACTGTGAATACCCACAAGAAATTGAATCTCAGGGTTGTATAAGCTGACATATGTACTTTAATAATAAGTTTATTTTGAACTTTGATGGCACGAGAGGAGACTTTACCTTGACATTACAACATTAGCAGCACATTACACAGACAAAAGGAGCTTAACAGCTACCGTACACTGTTCCATCCCGTCACAGAAATTCCATTCTTTCCACCTACTGCCCTCCCCGCTACCTAAACTGACCAGTTATCTCTTTCCCATTTCGGGAGAGCTTGAAGCATTAACTGTTTCTCTTGCAGCTGAGCTATCTGACTTGCTGAGTGATTCCCGCATTTTGCAGGCAGGCTCCCCTTTTTCAACATGGTAACAGTTCCTCTGAACTGTTCATAACCCATACTATCTGCAAGTCATATAGTGCACATACAGGCCCTGCCTTCCAATGGGTCCATGTCAATTAAGTTGTCCACCTAGCAGCCTCACCAATGACTTAAATAACTACAACAATGTCCCAATTGCTGTGCTCAGTGCCCTTACTGAAGGTAGTGTGCCAAAAATGCCTTTTTGAACACCATCAACCTGTGACACCACTTTTCTCTCTGTTGTATTACACACCTTAGTGCCCTACCATCCATAATACAAGCCCCACTCTGGCCTGAAGGCACAAAGGGAAAGAAGCAACTCTGATTGGAGAGCAGCCATGGGTAGAGTTGTGGAGAGCCAGCCTCACTGAATCAGTGAGCGAGTCTGCTCAGCTCGACTCAGAACCTGGTGTGGGGAGAGAGGGCAGGTGAAAATGTTCTGTTCCCTGCCTCCTCGCAGCAGTCAGTATATCCACCCAGCCGTTCTCCCCCAGTCCTTGTGTGTACGTGCACGCGGTCCATGGGTCATTCAGAGGATGTGTAAAATAAATAGCACTGGGCAAGATTAAAAGTAACATGGAATCATCAGAAACAATTGT
Organism: Mobula hypostoma; assembly: GCF_963921235.1. Classification (NCBI taxonomy): domain Eukaryota; kingdom Metazoa; phylum Chordata; class Chondrichthyes; order Myliobatiformes; family Myliobatidae; genus Mobula; species Mobula hypostoma. The sequence goes on from NC_086116.1 coordinate 11,186,064, forward strand.
AGTTTAATGCAGCTGTGAGAGAACTGAGCTCTGACTGGTTCAAACTGAACACTAATTCTGTTTTTCCCATCCATGAAGTAGCCAATGATAAAGAATATATTGAAGGCTCTAGCCAGAAAGTAAGTGCCTTCATACAGGCAGCATGACAGTGCCTTTACTTAGAAGTTTGTGTAGATTTGGTAGGTCAGCTAAAACTTTGATAAATTTCTACAGATGCACAGTGAAGACTATACTAACTGGTTGCATCATGCCCTGGTATGGAAACTCCAATGGACAGGAATAGAAAATTTACAGAAAGAGTGGGATACAGTCCAGTCCATTACAAGCAAAGTCCTTCCCAACACTGAGCACCTTTACAAGCAGTGCTGCCACCAGCAGGCAACACCAAGGACCCCAGCCATCCAGTCCATGCTCATTCTTCACTATCACCATCAGTTACAAGCTACAGGAGCGTCAGGTCCCACACCACCTGATTCAGGATCATCAGGCTCCTGAAACTACATGGGGAACTTCACTCACCTCATCTCTGAGCCAATTCTACAAGCTACAGCCTGAATTTCAAAGACGATACAACTCGTGTTCTCAATTTTTTTTGATCTGCATAATTTGTCATCTTTTGTGCACTGGTTGTTTATTAGTCTTTAATGTATAGTTTATCATAAATTCTACTGTACACTTTATTTTCCTATAGGTGCCTACAGGAAAATGAAATCTCAACATAGTATATAGTAACACATACTGTACACTCTTTGACAATACACTGCCCTCCTGTACCTAATAAACTGGTCAACGAATACTTTATACTTCATTGTCACCAAACAATTGGTACTAGAATGTATAATCATCAGTGTTATTTGATTCTGCACTTCACTCTCCCTGGATTACAAATATTAAATATTGAAAATACTAAAAATAGTTAAAATTAGTAAATATTAAAAATTTAAATTATAAATCATAGAAAGAAAAATGGGAAGTAAGGTAGTGCAAAAAAACCGAGAGGCAGGTCTGGATATTTGGAGGGTACAGCCCAGATCCGGGTCAGGATCCATTCAGCAGTCTTATCACAGTTGGAAAGCAGCTGTTCCTAAATCTGGCCGTACGAGTCTTCAAGCTCCTGAACCTTCTCCCGGAGGGAAGAGGGACAAAGAGTCAGTTGGCTGGGTGGGTTGTGTCCTTGATTATCCTGGCAGCACTGCTCCAACAGTGTGTGGTGTAAAGTGAGTCCACAGACAGAAGATTGGTTTGTGTGATGTGCTGCGCCATGCCGTGTTCACGATCTTCTGCAGCTTCTTTCGGTCTTGGACAGAATGTATGTTTGTCATCTTTTCCTACTGTAGCCCATCCACTTTGGGGTTCAAATTGGTGTGCATTCAGAGATGCTCTTCTGCACATAACTCTTTTAACACTTGGCTATTTGAGTTGCTGTCACCTTCCTGTCATTCTCCACTGACCTTTTATTAAGAAGGCATTTTTGCCTACAGAACTGCTGCCTATTAGATGCTTTTTTTTGGAAATTCACCATTGCCTGTAAACTCTAGAGACTGCGTGCGAAAACCCCAGGAGATCAGCAGTTTCTGAGATACTCAAACTACCCCATCTGGCACCAACAATCATTTCACAGTCATAGTCACTTAGATCACATTTCTTTCCCAGTCTGATGTTTGGTCCAAACAACAACTAATCTGCATGCTTTTATGCAGTTTGTTGCTGCTACATGAATGGCTGATTAGATGTTTGCATTAACAAACAGGTTTACCTAATAAAGTGGCCATTGGGTGGAAATTTACTTTGATATTGAAGATCAAGCAACATTCTGGGATAGATCTGCTTTATGTTCCAGATTGAAACAGATCACATCTTGCACCCTAGCAAAGTAATTTGGTTTTAACCACAATGCTTGCAGAATTAGCACAAATGTGAATTTGGATTTTTAAGTTTAAATGGCTGATATTCATTGCTCTGCCCTCTAGATACAACTTCAAATATAACATGTAAGCAATCACTTCTATGCTCTGTTAGAAGCTATATCTTGAGGACAGGACAATACCTTCATAGATAGACAATCATAGTGATTCCCAGGGGGCTCTTCACAAAATCATTTTTACATCTATAGACTTTATTCACTGATGTCCATACATTCAAAGGAAGGAGACCCTCTGATCTTTTACATAACTGTAATTATTCTACAAGTGGGCTTCATCCTTAGAAATCAGTGTCTTCACTTCCTAGTTGGGTGGTCATGTGGGACCCAATTACAAATGTTCTAATTAAAATTAAATGAGTTTTTTTTTTTACAGTGTCCAAGTTTTGCACAGTATTGTAGTCAGTTTATGTATTGTACTGTACTGCTGCAAAAAAAAAAATCATGACATGTGCGCGGTGATAAACCCAATTCTGACATGGGTCTCCTTTGTGGACTGAGAATGGGGAAGAGGGGAACCATGGATGGGAAAAGGGGAAGAGAGAGGGGAGGGAGTGGGAAGCGCCAGAGGGACATTCTGTGATGATCAATACTCCAATTGTTTGGAACCAAATGACCTTTCCTGGTGTCTCAGGGTTGGTCACGTCTGTACCTGCACCATCCCCCTCCGCTCAGTCTCACACCATTCGCAACACCTTTGCTCCTGCCAGATTTACAATCTCACTCTTTGCTCCATGGTGACAGATACAGTACTGTGCAAAAGTCTTAGACACTAGCTATAAATGTGCCTAAGTTTTGCATAGTACTGTATTTTTTACAAACTTAATTATGGTAATATTTTGGTTTAGGTGCTGTATGTGATACATATTTTGTGAGTGCCCTGTGGTCTGGTGAAACGTTGTTTTGTTTGGTTTTTACACACGTACAGTCAGATGACAATAAATGAACTTGAAGACTTGGCAAGATAATGACCTGAGAACATGCACTGGCATTACTCCAATCCACCAGACCCTCTGTATAAAGAGTGGACTAAAATCCTTTGACATTAATTCCTTTCTGGAATGCCCATGCAACTGGCATGCTGCGTTGCACAAACCTTAACTTGAGTGGTCAGAATTTCTTTATAAAGATGCCTACTGCTGTGTTGAAAGGACATAGCACTTACTAATCAGAATCTTCACCAGCCATTAATTATTCAGAGGCATGGACCAAATATTTTAGCTCTTTCTTTCACTTCCATTCAGAAATACCAATAGTAATGAGCAGCATAGAGCCATCATTCAGAACCATCCTTCACTCATACTTGAATGAGGAATAGTGCCTCATTCCTTTACACTACCAGAAATAAACGCTCCAAGACATTTCCCTGCATTTGCTGCTAACAACTAAGGACACTGGCATCCAGGGTTGGTACACTCAGATTCATCAAATTTACATTGAAACAAAGCGACATTTGTCGGCTGCCAACAACCAACACAACCTTGGGATGTGCTGGGGGCAATCCACAAGTGTTGCCTCGCATTCTGTGCCAAGACAACCGTGCCCACAATGCTTAGCAGAACAACGCAGAACACAACAAGCAACGTCAACAAACCAAGGCCCTTTCCTTCCTCCCATCCATCTACATAGACAGACCTGCAGCTCTAGCACGGGCATTTGAGCTCCAGGCTTCTGATCCATTTAAACCTTGTTGTACTATGCCTGTTGGTGTACAAGGAGGGAGTCATGATGAGACACACCCACGCTCACCAGCATTTCCTGTCACTGGGTAAGACAACAGCAAAATAACCATGGAGTTTGTAGGCTGGTTGAGGTGCCATATGGTGTGTTGGCCTTCATTAATCAGGGGGCTGAGTTCGATAGTCACAAGTAATGCCGCAGCTCTCTAAAACTCTTGTTAGAACACACCTGGAATATTGTGCAACATATGCAAAATGCTGGAGGAACTCAGCAGGCTAGGCAGCATCTATGGAAAAGAGTAACAGTCAATGTTTTAGCCAGAGACCCTTCAACAGAATTGGATAAGAACGGTCTGTTCTCAATATAGGAAGAACGTGAAAGCTTTAGATAAGGTGCGGAGGAGATTTCTCAGGATGCTGTCTGAATAAGAGAATGTCTTGTGAAGAAAGGATGAGTGAGCTAGAACTTTTCTCTTTGGAACAAATGGGAATGAGAGATAACATAGATAAATTTAAGAGGCACAGATGGAGTGTATAGTCTGCACCTTTTCAGCAGGGCACCAATGGCTAATGCCATAGGATATCCTTTCAATGTGAGTGGAGGAAAGTTAGAGGTACACATTTTACATGAAGTTCTAAGTGCATAGAATGTACTGCTGGGTATGATGGTAGGGGCTGATGCAAAAATGACAAAGACTCTTGGGTAGGCAATGTGGAGGGAGGGAAGGAGTCACAGAGTAAATTAAAAGTTGCGCACAATATTGTGTGCCAACGAGCCCACATTGTGCAGTACTGTTCTATGTTCTAAATTTTAGAGAACTGACAAGACCTAAAATTAGCTTTGTCACATGTACATGGAAACCTACAGTGAAATGCGTCATATCAAATCAGTGAGTATTACGTTGGGCAGCCCACTTCTGGTGCCAACATTGCATACCTACAACTCACTAACACTAACCGTACAGCTTTGGGATGTGGGAGGAAACCAGAGCATCTGGAGGAAACCCAAGCAATCACTGGGAGAAAGTACAACCCCTTATAGACAGTTTCAGGAATAAAACATGAACTTACTGCTGGTGCTGTAATAGTGTTACATCAGATTTTGGTATCACATGTAGCCTTTGTTAACACTGAATGGCCAATTCCTTGCAAGCTGCCTAGTTGAGCTCTGTTGAAGTTCTTTGAACAAGGGCAGGTGTGTGTTATGCACATAAGCATACTTCATAGAAATCATGCCATCATACATTAGCAACCAAGGAAATTCTTCAAACATATCAACTGTACACCTAGTTGCAAAAGTTAGAAAGACATAGAAAAAAAAATTGCTCCTTACCCAAATCAACAAATCCAATGTCAACAAAAAGCTTGGCACAATATGATCCTAGTAAAAATCCAAACACTGGGCCCACGAGGGTAATCGTGTGTAAAATTCCTAAAACACAAGGAAATATTTCTGAAGATCTAATCAACGCATTACAGATCAATCAAGTAAATTGTTCTCATGTTATACCAATTAAGTTACCAATGTAAAAAGATGCATTTTCCTCTATGGCATGATCATCAAGATAAGATATCCCCAGTGGTCCAGTTGGAGCTTCACCTATTCCTCGCAAAGTATTACCAAGGAATAGAAATATCCACATTGGCGAGCCTCCCTCTTTCTCACAACCTAAACAAAATATTTTGTTAGAAATTGGATATTTCTGATTTTACATTTATTGAGGTAGAAGACAGTCACCATTATTGGTGCACTTACCGGGAAGGGGCACAGATGAAGTCTCCACAGATTCTGTGCTTCTGGAGTCATTTGAACATTGGGAGGCTCCTGTGGTTGAATTGCCCGAAAATTTAAGTGCTGTTTCATAGTTGTAGCTGAAGAAAACAATTACCAACAGCTTATTCCAAGATATAAGAAAATACACACACAAAATTGAGGTAAATGATCACTGCATCAATGAAGAGATGAGTGAAGGGGAGGTTGATTTGAGGGTTGGGGCATGTGGATAAAATACAAAGTTGGAGCGAGGCATATTCAAGGAGAAGTGGTCAAAGCAAGATTGGAATTTTCAGTAAAATTTCAGAAAATTTAAGTTTTCAGTTGCAGGTGTTACACCACTTCAATCTAGCCATTTTATTAGTTCTAACGGAAATTTTTGTATCTCATCTGAGTATGATATGACCACAACTGCATTGTCTTTTTTTGTGCTCGTTCTCTTTACTCCTTTTTCTTTTTTACTTTACAACTCTTGACTCTTAATAAAACAATCATGAGCAATAACTTTCATGCCACATTCCTGACTTTCGAAGAACTTTCGGATCACAAAAGCCTCCAGACCTATCAAGTCTATGTTGCATCTTAGATCACTTCCACCAATCACATTCCCCCACGCATTTCCCTATAACATAGCATTCCTTACATGCCAACCATTTTGGATTCAATATTGCTGCCACCCACCTTTATTTTCTTGGGAGGTTAAGGAGGTTTAACCTGTCACCAGGCACTAACAAACTTCCACAGATATACCATTGAAAACACCCTGGTTGATTTCAATGTGATCCGGTACTGCCATTCAAATGCACAGCAAGGAAAGAAGCTGCAAGCAAGCGTCAACTTGGCCCAACACATCATGGGCATGTCTCTCCGGGGATGATACATCTACAGGAGGCACTGCTTCAAGGCAGCAACATTGATCAAAGATCACCACCATCCAGACCACCTCACCTGTCTGCATCTGCCATCGGAAAGGAGGAACAGAACCTGAAGTTCCAAACAAGATTCAAGAGTCCTTTCAGCCATCTCATTTTGGAACCACGCAGCACAAACATAATCTCTACCTCACTACAGCAACACTATGACCACTTTGCACTGCAATATGCTGAGTTTTGTTGTAGTTGCGTCCTTTCTTTTAAAAATTGTGCTCGTGTTCTTCTTGTGAATGCTGCTTTGCTGACACTATGCATGTCCCTGTGATGGGGCTGCAAGTACCTTTTCTTTGCAAATATTCATGCATGTACATGTACTACAACTCCACAATTTACAGTGACCAATTAACCCACCAAAAGTTCATGTTTGTGATAGAAACAGAACGTAGAAAACCTACAGCACAATACAGGCCCTTGGGCCCACAAAGCTGTGCCAAATATGTCCTTACTTTAGAACTACTTAGGCTTACCCATAGCCCTTTGTTTTTCTAATCTCCATGTATCCATCCAGGAGTCTCTTAAAAGACAGGTAGTTTCTGCCTCCACCACCACCGGCAGCCCATTCCACGCACTCACCACTCTGAGTAAAAAAACTTACCCCTGACATCTCCACTATACCCACTTCCAAGCACCTTAAAACTGTGCCATCTCATTCTAGCCATTTCAGCCCTGGGAAAAAGCCTCTGACTATCCACATGATCAATGCCTCTCATTATCTTGTACACCTCTATCAGGTCACCTCTCATCCTCTGTCGCTCCAAGGAGAAAAGGCCGAGTTCACTCAACCTATTCTCATAAGGCATACTCCCCAATCCGGGCAACATCCTTGTAAATCTCCTCTGCACCCTTTCTATGGTTTCTACATCCTTCCTGTAGTGAGGTGACCAGAACTGAGCACAATACTCCAAGTGGGGTCTGACCAGGGTCCTATGTAGCTGCAACGTTACCTCTCAGCTCCTAAACTCAATCCCATGGTAAATGAAGGCCAATGCACAGAGTCAACCCGTGCAGTAGCTTTGAGTGTCCTATGGACTTGGACCCCAAGATCCCTCTGATCCTCCGCACTGCCAAGAGTCTTGACATTAATGCTATATTCTGCCATCATATTTGACCTACCAAAATGAACCACCTCACACTTATCTGGGTTGAACTGCATCTGCCACTTCTCAGCCCAGTTTTGCATCCTATCAATGTCTCGTTGTCTCTGACAGCCCTCCACACTATCCACAACACCCTCAACCTTTGTGTCATCAGCAAATTTACTAACCTATCCCTCCACTTCCTCATCCAGGTCATTTATAAAAATCACAAAGAGTAGGGGTCCCAGAACAGATCCCTGAGGCACACCGCTGGTTTCCTGCCTCCATGAAGAATACGACCCGTCTACAATCACTCTTTGCCTTCTGTGGGCAAGCCGTTCTGGATCCACAAAGCAATGTCCCCTTGGATCCCATGCTTCCTTACTTTCTCAATAAGCGTTGCATGGGCTACCTTGTCAAATGTTGGAGGAAACCCAAGCATTTGCAGGTAGAAAGAACAAACTCCACATATCCAGCACTGAAGGTCAGGATTTATACTAAAGGCAAGAGATTCTGCAGATGCCGGAAATACAGAGCAATGCACACAAAACTCAGCATGCCAAGAAGCATCTTATGGTGAGGAAAAGGCTTAAAAAGTGTTGGGCCATAACCCTGCATCAGGACTGGTAAGGAAAGAGGAAGAAGCCAAAATAAGAAGGGTGGGGAAGATGGGAACAAGTACAAATTGGTAAGTTAAAGGTGAGGGGAAAGGCCAGTCGTGGAGGAGGTGGAGGGATGAAGAGAGAAGCTGAATTGTGATACATGGAAGAGGTAAAGGGCTGAAGAAGGAGCCTGACAGAGGAGAGAGGGCCACGGATGAAAAGGAAGGATGAGGGGCACCAGAGGAAGGTGATGAGAGGCAAGGGGTAGAGGAGAGCCAGAAATGGGGAAATGGAAAGGGAGAGAAGAAAAAAAAATACCAGAAGTTAGAGAAATCAATGTTCATTCCATTGGGTTGGAGGCTATCCAGCCAGAAATTGGGCTGTTGCTCCTCTAACCCGAGAATGGCCTCATTGTGCCAGTACAGGAGGCCTTGGATTGACATGTCGGAATGGAAATTATCCTGCTCAGTGGTCCCATGTAAACATGGGAATTCTGATCTTGCTGGCTGCTCTTCAATGAGGACTGCAAGATCACACACATGGATGGTGATTTGCAATGCACAGTATCTACAGCACCAAGTTTGGCAACTAGCCAGATCTGGAGCGCAAACAGCATCTCCATTCATATGAATATAGAGAACACCTAGGATGTAGTATTGAGAAAATTCAAATACCTGAATTTAGGTAAATGTTTAAATAATTGTTTTGTTTCTATTTGCTTTTAAAATAGTTCTCAATTCAAACCATTTGAAAAGTTTACACAGTGTGACCAAAGCAGTATAGCCTCATCATTATGGAACAAGTAACAGTATAAAGAGGGAGAGTGGTGAGACAGGGGCCAGAGGTGACCAGCGGACTGAGGAGGTTTGTGAAGGACAACCAGCAGATTGAGCCAGGTATGGGAGCATATGTGGAGTTGGGAGCCAGAGGCAGGTGGAGGCCGAAAAATAAATGGAGCACCAAGGCAAGAGGATGAAGTAAAAGGCAACTTCTAGAGCATGTCAAACAGGAACACAAAAACTATCATTGCTGGAATCTGATAAGGAAAGTGATCATGGCAATTATTAGGGGAGAGATGAAAGGCAATGGAACTCGGACTAGATTTTGGTTGGGGGAGGGGTGGAAATAGAAAGTGCCAATGGTCAAAATGTGTAAAATAGTAGATGGATGAAACCAGGAGACCATATTGACTGTGGTATCCTGATGAAGTTGAGGATGCAGAAAGAGGTCTGGAGACCGGGTTGAGAAGATTCTTGTTGATGACATTAGGAGATGATGGTATCGTACGGTAAGCTGAAATCAATAAACAGTAGTCAGATGCATGTTTTGATGTTGTCCAGGTGCCCTAGAGCCGAGTGGGGAGCTTGAGAGATTGCATCCACTGTAGACAAGTTGCAGTGGTAGGCGAACTCCAGTGGATCCAGATCCTTGCTCAGGCAGGAGTTAATTTTAGCCATACTTGAAGCATTTCATCACAGTAGATGTGAGAGTTACAAGTCAGTAGACATTGAGTCAGCTCACCCTACTCTTCTTTGGCACTCGTATGATTGATGCCCTTTTGAAGCAGGTGGGAACTTCAGACCACAGCAGTGAGAAGCTGAAGATACCCTTGAACACCTCAGACAGTTGGTTGGCAGAGGTTTTCAGTACCCAGCCAGGTTCACTGGCAGGCCTGATGCTTTGCGAGGGTTCCCCTCAAAGAATGCTCTGACATTGACTCCTGAGATAGATCACAGGGTTACCATAGGCTGTGGGGACTCACATAGGTATAGTGTCGTTTTCTCTTTCAAAGCATGTATAACAGACATTAAGCTCATTGGAAGGTGAAGCATCACCGCTATTTATGCCATTAAGTTTTGCCTTACAAGAAGTAAAGGCATGTAAATCCTGCCACAGCTGTTGGGTATCCAACTGTGTCTCTAATTTCACATGGAATAGTCTTTTCAAATGATGACTTCCATTGGTTGTACCTGGTCTTCTTGTCAGCATCTGGATCGCCAATCTCAAGTGACACATATCCAGCCCTCAGCAGACTGGGAACTTCTGAGTTCATCCAGGGCTTTTCATTTGGGAAGACTCAGTTATGTTCTCAAAGGTACATACTGATTCACACAGGTCTTCATGAAGCTGATAACAAGCATATTTATTCAGAGAAGCTGAATCAGTGAATATGGTCCAGACACCGGTTCAAAGCAGTCTTGCACAGGCTTCTTTCCTCCTTTGACTAAACGATTGTGGTTCACACCACTGATGTTGTGATCCTCAGTCTGTCTCTATGCAGTACACCCAGATGATCAGAATTGTCCATGTGAGAGTGCAGGATAATGGCATAAGATAGAGGAGCAGAATTTGGCCATTTGGCCCATTGCGTCTGCTCTGTCATTTCATCAATTTTCTTCTCAGCCCCGATCTTCTGCCTTCTCCTTATATCCCTTCATGCCTTGACTAATCAAGGACCTATCAAGCTTTTCCTAAAATATGCATAAAGATTTGGCTTGCACAGCTGCCTGTGGTAAAACATTCCACAGATTCACCACTCTGTGGCTAAAGAAATTCCTCATTTCCATTCTAACAAGATGCCCCTCTGCTCTGAGGCCGTTTCCTCTTGTAATCTCTCCCAGCATAGGAAACGTCCTCTCCATATCCACTCTATCAAAGCCTTACACCATTTGATAGGTTTCAATGAGGTCACCCCTCATTCTTCTGAATTCTAATGAAGACAGGCCCAGAGCTATCAAACACTCTTTGTATGATAAACCTTTCAATACTGGAATCACTTTCATGAACCTCCTTTGAACCCTTGTCAACCCTTTCATTTCTGCTACCAAAGTGCAAGACTATAACCTTCTGATACTGTATTCCATCTGCCATTTCTTTGCTCATTCTCCCAATATATCCAAGTCCTTCTGTAGCCTCTCTAATCTCTCAAAACTGCCTACCCCACAATCTTCATATCGTCTGCAAACTTTGCAACAAAGCCATCAAGTCCATCATCCAAATCACTGACATCTAACGTGAAAAGAATCGGTCCCAACACAGAACCCCATGGAACACCACAAGTCACCGGCAGCCAGCCAGAAAAGGTTCCCTTCTTTCCCACTCTTTGCTTCTTCCAGTCAGCTACTGCTTTATCCATGCTCGAATCTTTCCTGTAATACCATGGGCTTGTAGATTGTTAAGCAGCCTCATGTGTGCCATCTTGTCAAAGGCCTTCTGAAAATCCAAATGCACAACATTACCCAGTTCTCCTTTGTCTATCCTGCTTGTTATTTCTTCAAAGAATTCCAACAAATTTGTCAGGCAATATTTCCCCTTGAAGAAACCATGCTAACTATGGCCTATTTCATCATATGCCTCCTTCAAGGATCCCAAGACCTCATCCTTAATAATTAACTCGAAAATCTTCCTAACCACTGAGGTCAGACTAACTGGCCTATAGTTTCCTCTCTTCTGTCTCTTTCCCTTCTTGAAGAGTGGAGTGACATTTACAATTTTCTCGTCTTCCAGAACCATTCCAGAATCTAGTGATTCTTGGAAGATCATTACTAATGCCTCCATAATCTCTTCAGCCACCTCTTTCAGAACTATGGTCCAGGCAACTTATCTAACTTCAGACCTTTTAGTTTCCCAAGAACCTTCTGTCTAGTTATACTAAGTTCACACACTTCATGCCTCCTGACAGTTGGAACTTCCACCTATACTGCTAGTGCCTTCCACAGTGAAGACTGATGCTAAATACTTATTCAGTTCGTCCATCATTTTGTTGTCCCCCATTACTACCCGTCCAGCAGCGTTTTCCAGTTGTCCGAAATCCATGCTCACCTCTCTTTTACACTTTAGGTATCTGAAGAAACTTTTGTATCCTCTTTAATATCATTGGCTAGCTTACTTTTGCATTCCATCTTTACCTTAATTACTTTTTTTAGTGGCCTTCTGCTGGTTTTTAAAAGCTTCCTAATTCTCTAACACGCCAGCAATTTTTGCTCTTTCTTTGACTTTTATGTTGGCTTTGACTTCTCTTGCTAACCACAAATGGCATAGTTAAGCATTCTTGATAGTGGTGTAATAGTGATCGACTGTGCTGCTCCTCTGGTTCTGCAGGTGACATGTTGGTGGAAGTTAGTCAGAGACTTCAGCTGGCCTGGTTGAAGTCACCTACAATGATCAGGGAGGCACTATTTCTTGATGGTTATCAGTGTGCTTTGCTCCTCCAATGACAGCTCGACGTTTGCTTGGGGGAGGGGGGGGAAAAAAAGAGGGAAATATACTTCAGGATGACGGAGAAGAATTCCCCTGGCAGATAGAACAAACAACACTTGACTGCCAGATGTTCCTGGTTGGGGGGGGGGGGGGCGCAAAGGAAGGGTGTTGAGGAGACCAGAACTGAAACAGAACTGCTGTATCTGTGCACAATAAGTTAATCATGAAGCGAATGGTTGGCCCATACAGTGGAAGGTGAAGCATTCAGGCTTGAGCGCTGTGTCCAGAGTGTTGTGAGGTGAGCCATGTCTCTATGAAGCAAAGTACACAGCAGTCTCTGATGACCCTCCAGTACTGCAGCCTTGCTCTGAGGTCTTCAATGTTATTTTCCAGGGCATCTATGGCCGCAGATTTCAACTGTAGTAGTTTGTGAATAGGAATACTCGATTTCCTTGGGAGCTGCACATGAAAAGTCACCCCCCTCTCCAGTGCCATTTTCTTCTTGAGCACCATAGGCAAGTGTGGTCCAACCAACAATTCGTATAGTTGTAACATGATGTCCCAACTCCTATACCCAGTGCCAATGAAGGAAAGCATGCCAGATGTCTTTTTTGCCACACCTTGTCTACCTGTGTCACCACTTTCAGGTAACTATGTACCCTAACCCATACTTCTCTGTTCTACAGCACTCTCTAGGGCCCAGCCATTTACTGTGCAATTTGAATCTCCTCTGAGATCCCTCAAATAATTGATGTGTGGAAGGTCCTGGGTTATGTTACTTAGGTACTGCAGCAGAGACCCAAAAAGGAGAGATTGAAGTCGGGATGTGGGGCCCCAAATATATAATATTGACCCTTCCACTATAAGCACTGCAGTTATTAATAGGGAAAAGGGTACCATCGACGAAAGGGTAGCCCTGGGATCGAGTTCAACAGCAAGCTACAGCCTGTGTAAACATTGTATCATAGAGAACTGAGATAAGAGGAACAGAAGCACAGTCAAGGCAGTTGGATCTCCATGGAAACTCTTCATTCACTGGAAGCATATCTAGACTTATTCTGAAAGAGTGTACAAAATACAAAGCATTTACAAACATGCTTACTAGTACGATTAATATTTAGCAAACTTGAATTTCATTGCCTAATTTTTAAGTCCAGTGAAAACAAAAAAGGGAGGCACTTCTAAATTCAGTTTATTCAGATTTAATCCAGATTATGATAAAACTTCCATTCACTAGTTAAAGGGTTCTGAAATCTGGTGGATTAATTATTACGAAAATGTTCCTAAAAAGTAAAGCCTCGTAGAAAGTCTTACAATGATTAAAATAAAAATGTAGAGACTCACCGCCCCATGAAGAAATGAGGCATAGCTATTAATAAGGTTCCAAGGCCCATGGTGAGGCTTCCAAATGCGATTAACTTAGGACGATGAAATTTTGCTCCAAAGTAGCTCACAAATGAAATCACTAGCAAATTCCCTTAACCAAAAATAGAGGAGAGGAAGAAGATACAAGTTAAGGGCTCTTAATTTAGGCTTCTATTTGATTTAGCAATTCAGAGATCAGTTCTTACCAATTTCAAAGCTTCCATCAACGATACCAACCAGGGAGCTAGGCAAGTCAAAACGTCTCTCCAGTTGTGTGATAGTACTTTTCATATAGCTCCCAGCCAATGCTTTTGCAAGATACAAGAAGGACAAGGCTGCAAGAAATAGCTTTGAAAATACAAAATATTTGTCAACAAATGTTCACTGGTGGGATTAATATTTTTGAAAAAAAAGTTTAAGCCTGGCAATGAAATTCACACTGAGAAAGGAAATGAGACCTTTCCCAATTCAGTCTTGCTTACTTCAATAGAGGTACGATAAGCCTTGCACTTCACTCAACAGCTTACAGCACAGAAAGTGCACAAAATCCCATTTAAATCACCATTAGCACAACATCTAATTTAAAAATAAATTCCTATTAATAGTAAGCAATGAGCTGTTTTAACATTACGCAAGTTTGCTCTGAAAGAGCAAAGTCATTTCCCCATCAAAACAAAAGAAAATAATGCTGGCTCCCACATTTGGTGTAAATTGTACATTCATATGAAAGTGCATGGACACTTGGAGGCCCTGACTCACAGTCTTTCCCCCTCGTCATTTATCCAGCTACTTTCTGGTAGAGATCTTGATGCCCAAGTGTCCTGGCATGACTATCAGTTTCAGGGGATTTGCAATGAAAGGCCTTTAAGAAATGCCAACATAATTGTGAAGTTTTGTTTGCTGTTGAACAATATCAGATCATGCTGCGTCAAACGATGCCACCTTGCTAAAGCCATTGTGTTTAAGTCAGGTACTTAGAGAGAAGAGACATAGACAGATATGGGCCTAATTGAGGCAAATGGATGAGGTGGGTTAAAAGGCACAATTTCTCTTCTGTATGTTTCTATTCATGGTACAGCACTGAAATGGCCTTTTGACCCAATTCACCCATGCCATCTATTACGCCCATCTATGCTAATCCCATTGGTTCATTAGGTCTTTCTGTCTCTCTCTTAGTCAAGTACCTGAACAAAAGCCATTTAAACATTGTATTACTGTAGTATATTTCTCAAGCTTTTGAAATGTAAAGCCAGTTAAACATTGTATTAGTACATTCCTCCACCATCTCCTCTGGCTTCCCGTGCCAATTCATATGGAGGAATTTAAGGTAGGGGGGTTATATGTGAGGCAGGGTTTGAAGGTCGGCACAACAATGTGGGCTGAAGGGCCTGTACTGTGCTGTACTATTCTATGTTCTAATTAATTGCTATCTTCTGTATGGAAAAAATATACCCCTCAGATGTCCTTCAAAATTTCTCTCCTCTCAACTTGAAGCTATGCCTTCTAATTCTATACTCCCCCGTCCTGCAAAAAACAGACAGCTATCCATCATGATATTTAGATTGCCTTAACTGAAGAGAACTAGTTAACACAATGTGAAACGTACAGTTCATATGGAGTCCAGGAGCAGCTGATGAGTGGAGGATCTCACGACCATCACACTTGGTTCTGGAGGTGCCCCAACAGAAATCAGTAAGAAAGGAAAAGGGGCTGGACCCTCATTTTAAGATTTAATAATACTAACTATATCAGGGGTTCTCTACCTTTTTTATGCGATGGACCCCAGATTGGGAAACCCTGAACTTCATAAAGATGAGCATGATGGTTGAGACTCAGTCTAATAGGAGACTTGAGCAGGTGTGCTGAGAAGATTTATCTTAACAAGATTTAAGACCTGGTATTTAACTCTCACATACTCAGTCCCCTTTGTCCTTCCTAGATAAAGTGTGGCCAAAAGAAATCAAGAGACCACTAACAACAGGCTCTCCTAAAATCTGTGCCTGGACAGCTGAGGTTTAAAACAAACCCAGGTTCAATGTGGGTGGTAGATAAAAGGGCAGAAATTGGATAGCAATCCCACAATATGCAGACACCCACGTACACAAGCTTCTATAGTGTTCATTTGGAATGAGTGCTGACAGACAGACAGCATAGGGGAAGAAATTAATTCAATAGCAACTTCATCTTTCATCAGGAATTCAATTCTTGTATAAGTAACAGCATACATTAGCAGTGATTGTACACTGATACTCTGCTGATCCCAGCTCAGGAGAATTAACTATCTACTGCACTGAGATCTTCATGCTCAAAAACATGGTGTTAGTTGATGGTTAATTAATACCAGCTGGGAAACTCCAAGTAAAACCTTTCACTCTGGGCAGAGTGAGACTGGGAGTTGAGGTAGTGTGTATATATGATGGTAGAGATATATATATCTAGATGAGAGATTAGAGTCAAATGAGGCTAGACAACTAAAAAGTTGCAGCCATGGTGGTGAGTCATAGCCAGAACCACATCTCATGAGTAAATATCTTACCAGTATTGGGCATGAAAAAAAAGAGGGCCAATTAACTAATATTCAAAACTTCTTGATGAATCAAACTTCTCAAGATGAACTAACTATTCCAAAGCAAGCATGATAAAATGATAGATAAGAAATGCCTTCAACCTTGGGGTACTTAAGTTTGAGACACAAAGCTAAATGCTTATAAAGGCTAAAGGTTAATTTCATTAGATGGTAGCACCAGATCAACTCTGTCTCACTCTGTCCACAAGTTATTGAACACAGACATAGATACAGACACAATAGAATGGTGGATGGCCAGAAATTTCCTCCAGCAAAGCTGGGAGAAAGCTATCACCTCTGATCAGAGCCCTGTATTCTATTCCATCACTACCAACCCCAACTATCAGCCCTAGATGCAAAACTGAACTAAACTGCTGGTGATACCCAACCACAGGTCATCACTGTGACTGTACCACCACCATAGCCCAATATGACACTGATACCAACTTGCACTCATCTATTCCTGCAACCTTCTTCTGTCTGTGTTCAACTAACATTCCTGATTCCATTCCCAGCCAAACTCCCTCATTCTACCCACTTCAAACTCAAGATGATCGAAGTTTCTTGCCTTCTCTGAACTCTGGTCGAGATTGTTCAGCCATCCCATTGACCACCATCTCATTAAAAAAATCTCTATCCCCATTGGTTTATATCTCCAAGCATCCCAATCTGGAACATTTTCTTGCCTCCACATACCCCAGAAAGTGATCGGAGTGGGGCTAGGTCTTCTTCCACCCACACCCAACCCCCCCCCCACAGAGCAAAGGGGGGCAATAGGTGATTTAATAGAAACATACTAATGAGATGCATAGAAACTGCAAATGGTTTGTTAGCTTCCCATGGGAGGGGTATTTAAGCTAGAAGCACACATGGAAAGTGAAAAGGAGATGGTTTAACAAAGACAGGAGGGATAAATTTTTCAACACAAAGTGTAATAGTATTTGAGATGAGTGGCCAGAAATAGTATATTTAAGAGGCGTTGTGACTGATACTTAAGCAAGGTATATAGGAAAATGGAATTAATGCAGACAAGTGGGATTAGTATAGGCAGACACAATAGTTGGCATAGAAACAGGCTTTTCTGCTCATTATATATATGCTGTGCAACTCCAAGACCTTACGACATTCATGTTACAACAGCCATATTCATTGTTCCACATCTCAGAATCACAAAGGACACTCTGTCCGTTCTGTCCAAGAACAGACCAGATGATCTATTTCCCTGCCGTCCTCATCAAACCTTAGTACTAAACGGGCTTTTGAACATGGTGGTTAAAACATTACCACCTCTGGCATTGAATTCTACGCCACAACCGCTCGCTGCGTAAACCAGTTCTTTCAGGTCAGTTTTGGTTCTTTTGCATTCTGTGCTCGCTCCATCAACTGCAAGATACAATTGCAATGTCCATAACTCTCATGGAGTGGACGTGTTTTTGTGGGTGTGTGGTCATCGGGGAACCATCATGACAGGTTTTTTTTATGCTCATCGTCTTGGGCATCTGAAACCTGGCAGAGCCCATCCCTCTCCAGGTCTTTCTTTCTTTTTATATATAAATACACGAGGTTGAGTTGTTAGCTGGACACTCAACCCAGGCACAGATGGAGAGCACGCAAGGGAGCCGGCCGGATTCGAACTCAGGACCTCTTGCCCCGAAGTCCAGCGCTGATGCCACTATGCCACCAGCCTACCATAGACAAGACTAAGGGGCAAAATTGAGTAGGCTTTAAGACCATAAGCTACAAGAGCAGAACTAGGCCATCAGCTCATTGAGCCTGCTCTGCCACTTGATCATGAATGACTTATTTTTCCTCCCAACTCTATTCTGCTGTCTTCTCCCTGTAACCTTTGATGCCCTTACTAATCAAGAACCTAACATAAATGGGGTTCTCGTCTGCGATTTTGAACGCTAAATTTGGGACGGAGTAAATTGATTGGGTTAAAATTCCCGAAAGAAAGAAAAGACAAACAGCAGAAATGGAGGCTGAGGAATTTATAAAGGCGCCGACCTTGGAGGCATTAGAGGATGCCAGGAAATCAGAATTGATAGCTGTGGCCAAACGGTTGAATCTTGCTAAGGTGAAGTCGACAATGAGGAGAGAGGAGATACACAGAGCTATTGTAGAGCACTATGTATCTAAAGGTGTGTTTCCCCAAGGTGAGCTGGGGGTGGTGTCTATTGAAAAACCTGCTGGAGACGCGGTACAGGTACAGCTTGAAAAACTGAGACTCGAGCACGAGTTCCGGGTACGGCAGTTAGAACACGAAGAGAAGGAGAGAGAGTTAAAAAGGCAAGAGAGAGAAAGACAGTTGGAGAGAGAAGAGAAAGAGAGGGACAGACAGTTGGAGAGAGAGGAGAAACAGAGGGAAAGGGAATTTGAGCTGGAGAAGTTAAAGATACGGGCCGAGCAGGGGCTCGTGCCGAACCAAGGTGGAGGGTTCCGGGCGACCCAGGAGGTTAGGCTGGTTCCCCCATTTGACGATACCGACATGGATCGGTACTTTCTCCACTTCGAAAAAGTGGCTATAAGTCAGGACTGGCCGAGGGATAAGTGGGTTGTTTTACTTCAGAGTGTACTGAAAGGGAAGGCCCAAGAAGCTTACTCAGCTTTGTCTGTGGAAGATGCCCAGAGGTATGAAGTGGTGAAAGAGGCCATCCTCAGGATTTATGAGTTGGTCCCGGAGGCATACCGGCAGAGGTTCCGGAATGTGAGGAAACAGTGGGACCGCACGTATTTGGAGTTTGCCCGTGAGATGCAGATATATTGTGAGCGTTGGTGCGCCTCGAAGGGGGTAGAGGGGGAAGTGTGACGAGAATACACATAAAATTAAGATGTTTGCTGGCCTGGGTTAGCATCAGTGACATCAGCAAGTGGTCTGCCACCTGCCCTCAGGGGAAGGAGAGATAAGGAACAATGGAGCAGCGTCTGGAGATGTGTAATGAAGGGACGGGGGAAGAGAGAGCTGTCTGGAGCGGCTCCCCCCTTTGAACCTTGAACTGTTTGAAGTGATGGACAGGCGATACCCCAGCAGGGGGATAAAAAGGGACCGGTTCGCTAAGGCAGGACACACACGCCACCCGAGGTAACAAGACCCTGGAAGCAGTACGCCTCTCACGAGTCGGTGGGAAGTATCAGACAACGGCCAGGGTGGAAAGGTACGATCAGCGGGAACCCGGTGTGTGTCCGCCCTTGCCTAGGTGCCGGGTTCACTGCAGAGGATCGACCGCATCTGGAGGAGGGGTCACAGTCGGTGACCTCAGGTGACATCACCAAGGACCTGCCCAAAAGCTGCTTGTGAGCCATATCGCCGGTCTGTGAGTGAAGCCATGTCTGAATGATCAGTTGTTCCTGTTCCCTCTCTCTCTCCCCCCACGTTGTCCATCGCCATGGCAACGATTACTGCGAACTGAACTACTAAACTGGACTGAACTTTGAGTCACTTTGAAATTTGGTCATTTGCCCCGAGACAACGATAGAGCTTGATTGATGCTGTTGTCTTGGTTCTGTGCACGTGTGTTTATAATCGCTGAACTGTTGCATTTATTATCCTTTCGATTACTGTGTTGCTTGTTTCTTTAATAAAACTTTCTTAGTTCTAGTACTCCAGACTCCAACTGAGTGATCCATTTCTGCTCGTTTGGCAACCCAGTTACGGGGTACGTATCAACCTCCACATGACATATACCTAATGACATGGCCTCCATAGCTGTCTTTGGCAAGGAATTCCACAGATTCACCACCTGCTTAGGAAGGCTAACTATAATGCGAAAGACTGGAAACCAAAACTTCTGTGGAACAAATGGAGCCCTCTGAGTAGGAAGTATGTTGAGTGTAGGCTAGGCATAGTCTTATCAGGCAAAAGAATGCTAGCAGATCTCTGTGGATGGCAATATGAACTAAGATTATGATGGAAGGAAGAGAGGCTGTTGCAGGATGCTTGTTATGTAACTAATTGTTATAGGCCAAATATAATTTTTTGAAAAATGTGGAAGAAAATGTAAAATTTTATTTAATATTAAAAATAACACCAAAAGTTTTCTACGGGTAGGTGAGCAGCAAGCAAGGATGGCAAGGGATTAATGTGGAATCATGAGGCAGATCTATGCATGGAGTGATAAGGGCAGGGTTAGAATATTTAGAAGAAGGTAATTAGCCTTTACTAAACAGGCAGCAGTGCCTAAATTTCAGTGGAAGAGAGAATAGAGGATGGATGAGGTGAAAACTGATGAGACTTAGAAAGCGAATACATCACCTGGTCCAGGTGGGGAGCACACGAGGTAAATACATCAACTGCTACTTTACCATTTCAAGGTGGTGAAGGCACAGGCTGCAGCAAGGGCTGGCCATGATTTTTCAAACTTCCCTAAATATAGAGAGGTGCCAGAAAACTAGAGAATAGCAAGTGAAAGAAGATTTGCAATGACATGCAAGGTCAAACCAATTCAGCCAGTTTATTATTAGCTGTTGAGAGGATTTTGGAAACAAGTATTATTTCCAATTATTAATATTAAAGTCAACAAATATGAACTAGTATGGATTTGTTCATGTTAAATCATATTTGCCTTGTACTTCTATGAATTAAATGAACCCATATACTTCACTACCACACTTCAACACATCATTCGATTTGCAAAGATATATGTACTTTTATACATGTAGCATCCTTTGTTCCTGCATGTGCTTCAGAATAGTGAAACTCAGCACACATCATAGAAACATAGAAAATAGGTGCAGGAGTAGGCCATTCGGCCCTTCGAGCCTGCACCTCCATTTATTATGATCATGGCTGATCATCCAACTCAGAACCCCGCCCCAGCCTTCCCTCCATACCCCCTGACCCCCGTAGCCACAAGGGCCATATCTAACTCCCTCTTAAACATAGCCAATGAACTGGCCTCAACAGTTTCCTGTGGCAGAGAATTCCACAGATTCACCACTCTCTGTGTGAAGAAGTTTTTCCTAATCTCGGTCCTAAAAGACTTCCCCTCTATCCTCAAACTGTGGTCCCTCGTTCTGGACTTCCCCAACATCGGGAACAATCTTCCTGCATCTAGCCTGTCCAATCCCTTTAGGATTTTATACGTTTCAATCAGATCCCCCCTCAATCTTCTAAATTCCAACGAGTACAAGCCCAGTTCATCCAGTCTTTCTTCATATGAAAGTCCTGCCATCCCAGGAATCAATCTGGTGAACCTTCTTTGTACTCCCTCTATGGCAAGGATGTCTTTCCTCAGATTAGGGGACCAAAACTGCACACAATACTCCAGGTGTGGTCTCACCAAGGCCTTGTACAACTGCAGTAGTACCTCCCTGCTCCTGTACTCGAATCCTCTCGCTATAAGTGCCAGCATACCATTCGCCTTTTTCACCGCCTGCTGTACCTGCATGCCCACTTTCAATGACTGGTGTATAATGACACCCAGGTCTCGTTGCACCTTCCCTTTTCCTAATCGGCCACCATTCAGATAATAATCTGTTTTCCTATTTTTGCCACCAAAGTGGATAACTTCACATTTATCCACATTAAATTGCATCTGCCATGAATTAGCCCACTCACCCAACCTATCCAAGTCACTCTGCATCCTCTTACCATCCTCCTCACAGCTAACACTGCCACCCAGCTTCGTGTCATCCGCAAACTTGGAGATGCTGCATTTAATTCCCTCATCCAAGTCATTAATATATATTGTAAACAACTGGGGTCCCAGCACTGAGCATTGCGGTACCCCACTAGTCACTGCCTGCCATTCTGAAAAGGTCCCGTTTATTCCCACTCTTTGCTTCCTGTCTGCTAACCAATTCTCCACCCACATCAATACCTTACCCCCAATACCGTGTGCTTTAAGTTTGCACACTAATCTCCTGTGTGGGACCTTGTCAAAAGCCTTTTGAAAATCCAAATATACCACATCCACTGGTTCTCCCCATCCACTCTACTAGTTACATCCTCAAAAAATTCTATGAGATTCGTCAGACATGATTTTCCTTTCACAAATCCATGCTGACTTTGTCCGATGATTTCACCGCTTTCCAAATGCGCTGTTATCACATCCTTGATAACTGACTCCAGTAGTTTCCCCACAACCGACGTTAGGCTAACCGGTCTATAATTCCCCGGTTTCTCTCTCCCTCCTTTTTTAAAAAGTGGGGTTAGATTAGCCACCCTCCAATCCTCAGGAACTAGTCCAGAATCTAACGAGTTTTGAAAAATTATCACTAATGCATCCACTATTTCTTGGGCTACTTCCTTAAGCACTCTAGGATGCAGATCATCTGGCCCTGGGGATTTATCTGCCTTCAATTCCTTCAATTTACCTAACACCACTTCCCTACTAACATCTATTTCCCTCAGTTCCTCCATCTCACTGGACCCTCTGTCCCCTACTATTTCTGGAAGATTATTTATGTCCTCCTTAGTGAAGACAGAACCAAAGTAATTATTCAATTGGTCTGCCATGTCCTTGCTCCCCATAATCAAGCATCTATTAACAAGCAACACACATAAAAATTGCCGGTGAACACAGCAGGCCAAGTAGCATCTATAGGATGGGGTACAGTCGACGTTTCGGGCCGAGACCATTCTCGGCCTGAAACATCGACTGTACCTCTTCTTATAGATGCTGCCTGGCCTGCTGTGTTCACCAGCAATTTTTATGTGTGCTGCTTGAAATTCCAGCATCTGCAGATTTCCTCATGTTTGCGTTTTTAAACACATCATCTATTTGTCATTCCTTCTGCTAAAATTGATTTACCTTATTAAATAACTTTTCCTGTGAGGTACCAGAAAAAAAACTGATGAAAGAAATGCAATGATGCTTTCTATATTGACTAAAAAAAATCCTGTAGTTATTCAGTTACAAAATGGAAAGTTGATGCCTTCTTGAATTAAAAATTAACTCAAGCACTGAAGGCAGAGAATTATGGTAAATAATTTTCTGATGGAAGGATAGCACACAGTGCTACTCCGCAGGGTTGCTTCTCAAATCACTGCACCTTCTTACTCAGGCAACACCAAGTTTAAAATGAAGGCAAACTGTGGAGAAAGTGGTAATTTACTGCAGGACATAGATAGCTGGCAGAATGAGACAAGTGGAAGATAACATGTAATAAAAATGGAGCATTTTGATGAGATGAATGAGATGAGACAAGGTTGCTAAATTAAATTTCCCGAAAGGGAACCTGAAGGGGCTCTTCTTCACTCAGATGGCAGTGCAAACGTGGAGTGAGCTGCCAGCAGAAGTTTGGATGAGTGTGGTATGGAGGGCTATGGTCAAGCTACTGGTTGAGTGGACTAGGCAGAATAACAGATGGGCAAAGGACCTATTTCTATGCATAGTGCCTTAGGACTCCAAATTGAACATTACTAAATCATGTATAGGAATTTATAGACCTAAGAGATGAAAGTGAAAAATCTGAAAACAGAAAAACATGTTGATGGAGGAAGCATATGGAATCCTGAATTTTATAGATGCATCAAATATAATAACATACATATCATAGTAACTTAAAAATAAGTTGAGTACAACCTACACTTGAGAACTTTCCACTATAGAAAGGATGTGAAGTCCCAAACATGGGCAAGAATGGATCCAAGGATAAGGAATTTGAGCTCCAAGTTTAGACTAAAGAAGCCAGGATTTTCTTACAGCAAGAACAATTTTGATGTTCAAGATCATGACTTGTTTGGACAAGATATAGCTCAATGACTAGGGGACGCTGATTTAAAATTATGGGTGTAAGGTGCAGTAAGATGGGAGGGAAAGCAATGTCTCTCAAAACTGAATGGTTATTGCTAGGGCATACTCTGAAGTTAGGGTATTCAGAAAATATTAACTTCAGCAGCAAATCTTTAAACCTGACTGTGGATTGTAGATTAAATTTAAGATGCAGCCAAGGACAATAGTTTCCTGGTATAATGGACACCAGACAACGCTGATTAACATTCACTTTGGGTGTCTGGAGTGTGGGTGCAAAGAAGGAGGTGTGAAAATTATATGTAATTCAAAGGAACCACTGTAGATACATTGCAACTATAGATGTGTCCTATAGCTATCTTTGATCTTTAGCAAACAAAATGCCATATAATATTGGGTCAAACAGGCCTTTTCCTCTGAGAGTGTCTCATTTTGTTGAATAAAAGCACTTCTGTATCCACCAGCTTCAGTGTCCTTCCAGTGACTTTGTTCACATTACAATTGGGTGCTCATCCAGGATGCCTTCATGACCCATTGTTTGCCCAGCAATCTCAGCAGTCTAAGTGGTGAGTAGTTTTAAAAGTAGCTCACACACTTAGATTTGTTCACGTCGGTGACTACGGGATCACAAACACAGCAGAGAGCCGGCCTGGTGGATATAGGGCACATTTAATAGAGCTGTTAGGGAGGGTTTAAACTAATCTGGCAGGGAGATGGGAACCGGAGTGATAGGGCTGAGGAAGGGGGAAACAGAAATAAATCAAAGATGGCATGCAACAAAAATGATAGAAAGAACAGGCAGGAGATGAGGTATAATCAAAGTCAATGGCATGAGTTACAGGGCAATAGAGGCGTGGTGCAATTAAAACAGAAAGCAACAAATACTGGATTGAGGAGTGTTGTATTTGAATGCATGCATCATAAGGAATAAAATAGATGATCTTGAAATTCAGATACAGGTTGGCAAATATGACGCTGTGACCATCTCTGAAACTTGGCTAAAGGATGGCTGCCATTGGGAGCTGAATGCCCAAGGATATACGGTGTATCAGAAAGATAGATTAGTAGGCAGAGGGGATGGTGTAGCTGTGTGTGTAAGAAATAATATTAAATCATTGGAAAGAGATGACATAGGATTGGAAGGTGTACAGTCTCTATGGGTTGAGTTAAGAAATGGCAAGGGTAAAAGAACCCTGATGGCAGTCGTATACAGGCCTCCAAACAGCAGCTGGGATATGGATTACAAATTACAACAGGCGATAGAAAAGGCATCTCAGAAAGGCAATGACATGATAATCGTTGGGGATTTTAACATGAAAGTGGATTGGGAAAACTAGGTCAGTACTGGACACCTCAAGAAAGAGAATTTGTAGAATGTCTAAAGGGATAGCTTTTTAAGAACAGCTGGTTGTTGAGCCCACTAGGGGATCAGCTGTTCTGGATTTGGTATTGTGCAATGATCCAGAGGTGATGAGAGAGTTTAAGATTAACGAACCCTTAGGGAACAGTGATCACAATATGATCGAGTTCACATTGAAATTTGAGGAGGGAAAAATAAAATCCAATATGTTGGTATTTCAGTGGAATCAAGGAAATTACAATGGCATGAGAGGGGAACTGGCTGAAGTTAACTGGAAAGGGACATTTGCAGGAAAGACAGCACGGCAGAAATGGCTGGAGTTTCTGCAAAAAATGAGGGGTGTGCAAGACAGGTAAATTCCAAATAAGAAGAAATTTTCAAAGGGAAAAAGGATACTACCATGGCTGACAAGTGAAATCAGAGCCAAAGTAAAGGCTAAAGAGAGGGCATACAAGGAAACCAGAGCAAGTGGGAAGGTAGAGAATTGGGGAGCTTTGAAAAACTTGCAGAAGGAAACTAAGAAGGTCATTCGGAAGGAAAAGATGAATAATGAGAGGAAGCTGGTGACTAATATTAAAGAAGATACTAGGTTTTTTTTTAAAAAGGTATATAAAGGATAAAAGAGAGTTGAGGGTAGATATAGGACAAGCACATGACGCTAGGGACATTATAAATGAGAGATGCAGAGATGGCAGAGGAACTGAATGCATATTTTGCATCAGTCTTCACAGTGGAAGATGTCTGCAGTATACCGGACATTCAAGAGTGTCGGGGAAGTAAAGTTTATGCATAGAAAATTACGACTGAGAAGGTGCTCAGGAAGCTTAATGGCCTGAGGGTGGATAACTCTCCTGGACCTGATGGAATGCTCCCTCGGGTTCTAAAGGAAGTGGCTGGAGAGATTGCAGAGGCATTAACAATGATCTTTCAAGAATCAATAGATTCTGGCATTGTACCGGATGACTGGAAAACGACAAATATTACTCCGCTATTTAAGAAGGGTGGGAGGCAGCAGACAAGAAACTATAGACCTATTAGCTTGACATCAGTCATTGGGAATCAATTGTTAGGGATGAGATTATGGAGTACCTGGAGATACATGACAGAATAGGCCAAAGTCAGCACGGTTTCCTAAAGGAAAATCCTGCCTGACAAACCTACTGCAATTCTTTGAGGAAATTACAAGCAGGGTAGGCAAAGGAAATGCAGTAGACATGGTGTTCTTGGATTTTCAGAAGGCTTTTGACAAAGTGCCGCACATGAGGCTGCTTAGCAAGATAAGAGTCCATGGAATTACAGGGAAGTTACTCGCATGGGGGGAGCTTTGGCTGGTCAGCAGGAAACAGAGTGGGAATAAAGGGATCCTATTCTGGCTGGCTGCTAGTTACCAGTGGAGTTCCACAGGGGTCAATGTTGGGACTGCTGCTTTTTATGACATATGAGCGGTGATTGATAAGTTTGTGGCCTAAGGTAGGAGGAGTCAATTTTAGAAAACCTAGCACATTTATTTTTCAACATAGTCCTCTCCTATGTTTACACACTTAGTCTAGCGGTCGTGGAGCATATGGATCTTGGACCTCCAGAAAGTGTCCACAGCACGGGTGATTGATAAGTTCGTGGCCTACGGTGAAAGGTGATGAGTTATACAGCTCTCGTTGCGTGCATATGCAGTTCAACTCTGGGTGATTATGCAGAAAGTTTGAAGTTAATAACTCATCGGGGTGATTGATAAGTTCATGGACAAAGATAGAATGAGATCAGTTATTAACTTCAAACTTTCTGCATAATCACTCAGAGTTGAACTGCATGTGCACGTAACGAGAGCTGTATAACTCATCACCTTTCAGCTTAGGCCACGAACTTATCAATCACCCCTGCGGTGGACACTTTCTGGAGGTCTAAGATCCGTATGCTCCACGACCACTGGACTAAGTGTGTAAATGTAGGAGGGGACTATGTTGAAAAATAAATGTGTTTTCTAAAATTGATTCCTTCTACCTTAGGCCTCAACTTATCAATCACCCCTCATATGTCAATGATTTGGAGTTGGACTACGGTATTAGTGGATTTGTGGCTAAACTTGCCAATGATACAAAGATAGGTGGAGGAGCAGGTAGTGTTGAAGAAACAGAGAGCCTGCAGAGAGACTTAGATAGTTTGGGGAATGGGCAAAGAAATGCAAATGAAATACAATGTTGGAAAGTCTATGGTCATGCACTTTGGTGGAAGAAATAAATGGGCAGACTATTAATTAGATGGGGAGAGAATTCAAAATGCAGAGATACAAAGGGAATTTGGAGTCCTTGTGCAAGAAACCCTAAAGGTTAACCTCCAGATTGGGTCGGTGGTGCAGAAGGCGAATGCAATGTTGGCATTCATTTCTAGAGGTATAGATTATAAGAGAAGGGATGTGATGTAGCTCTGTGAGACCAGAGATAAATAAGGCAGAGATAGACAGGTTCTTGATTAGCCAGGGCATCAAAGGGTATGGAGTGAAAGCAGGGGAGTGGGGATGACTAGAAGAATTGGATCAGCCCATGATTGAATGGTGGAGCAGACTTGATGGGCTGAATGGCCTACTTCTGCTCCTATATCTTATGATCTTATAAAAGTCATGACGCATGTGTGCGTATACAAGAGAATAAACATTTGTATGGTAATTTGCTGAAACCAAGCCACCAAATGGTTGGTTACCAACGGTTTGGGATGCCAGTGGAGCGCATGCATTCTCATTCCCAGAACTGTATTTTGGCAGATACATTTGCACGCTCAGTTTAAATACAAAGGAATACAGTGGGCATCATGAGTTCAGTTGCACACAAGTGGCAGATTGCGGAGTACATAGTCTGTGGTTTTAAGTCTGTGCTGTTTATCCATCATTTATAGTTTGTGCAATATGAAAACTAGTGTGAAGATATTTGAAGGAGAGATTATGCCTGGATATACCTGTTGGGATGGCACTGATGGAGGTCAGGCAAAATGAGGTCGAAAACCAGATGCACCCCAAAAATATACACGCGTTGGTAAAAGTGCAGTGCCCGAAGAATATGTAGGACAGTATGGCCCAGGGGTGCCTGATAGTACATGGGCAGCTGCCGGGAATGCCAGCAATGAAGAGAGATATCACGGGGGAGGGGTGGGAGAAGTCCCAGTAACTGGGGAATGATAAATTCATTAGTTCAGAGAACCGGTGAGCCTGCCATGAATTATACAGAATGGAAATATCGAACATTGAGAGAGAAGACCCAGACTTCCTGAAAATGGTGAAGGAAGGCCTGAGCTCAGCCTGTCAAGTTTTAGACTTGGGGATGGAGGGGGGAAATTGATCTACTCCATGATAGTATCATGGGCTGTTGAGATAGACCAGACTGGAGAAGGGGAAGATGCTGTACAGTGGCTGTAGTGGAGGTAGCTGCTGTGATGTCACAGGGGACTGTTTTGTGTGCCAGCAACCAGGGCACATAGCAAGAAACTGTTGGAACATACATGGGAGGGTAAAAGAGATGATTTGTCAGAGCTGTAACCCCTCAGGCCATGCTTGGAGGCAGTGTCCTGAAAAGAGAGGAAGTGGGAGAGTCAGTCACCAAGCAGGCAGAATCTACAGCATCACCCTCTCTTTTTGATTTTACTGCTGACCAGATTATAGAGCTGGTCAGGTCAGACAAATAGCTGACGGCAGCCTCTATCGCCAGTGGTGGCGGTCATCCTCGGATATACACAAGACGTTTATTCAGGGGCCGGCAACGTGCAGTGTTAGTGGACACGGAGTCTTCAGTATCAATTACTGATCTACCCTTGCCTATGACTACAGAGGCGATCTACATTACCAGTGCAGGAGGTAAAACCATGAGAGCAGGGAAAAGTCAGCCCCAGGTACTTGAGATTGAGGAAAATAGAGAAACTACATGGACAAGACAGGAAGAGCAAACATTTGTGACCCACAGAGCAGTTAACGTGGCCCACAGAGAGACAACAGCTCCAAGCAGGGAGGAGAGACAGGGAATCATGTCAGGAGATCCGAAGGGAAGGTGCCAAGCACAGTAAGGAGCTTTTATATGTAGAGCAGCTGCCTGGGAAGATAGCGGTGATTACAGTCAAGGCTCAGCAGAAAGGGGATTGTAAGGAGCAGAAAGGGAACAAGTGAGCAGACATCAGTGTGACGAGGGTAGCAGAGGCACAAGCGGCAACAGAAATTACAAGAGTGCAGAAAGAAACTACAGCTGCCAATTTAGAAAAAAAAATTGCATGGAGATGTGAAAGAGAACTATAACCAGGGAAACATGTTGAACAATCGAGCAAAGCAGCAGTGACAGAGACAGACAGAGAGAATGGTCCTCTCACAACCAGGCACCCAGTCATGGTAAGGGAGCTGGTTGAAAAGAGATGTTTCACTCCCAAGTGGATAGAACCACAGGTGATACTCTGGACGAGTAACTCCTGTGTTGGTGTAGTCTCACTGAGGCAGCCAGTGGAAACACTAACTCAGGCTAAACTTTATGAGCCACCCTTCTTGGTGCCCTCACAGACAGAGCAGGAGATTCATTGTAACAGTGTCACTGCAGAGGACCCAACTGATGAACACCAGCGGGCCACATCAGACCCGATCACAGCTGATGGAAACAGACCCACGGCCAACGTGAAGGCAGAGGACACTGAACGCAAAGCGTGAAGGCAAGCACGAACAGCATGTTAAAGTATACCAGTA
Organism: Mobula hypostoma; assembly: GCF_963921235.1. NCBI lineage: Eukaryota > Metazoa > Chordata > Chondrichthyes > Myliobatiformes > Myliobatidae > Mobula > Mobula hypostoma. The sequence continues at coordinate 11,215,938 of NC_086116.1, forward strand.
ATGGTACTCTGTAATGAAGGCAGATGATTAGTTGTATAGCTCAGTTAAGAAAAAACATTTGGCTAAAAGAGATGGAAAGGAATCCGAGTTACAGAAGAGATGTCAAATTCCACAACATTGATGGTGGGGCTGACTGAGAAAGAAAATACATGCAGCATCTGAAGGCAGTCAGCCCTGCCTGAGTGGGGATTGAGTACAAATGAGCTGGGCCCTTTCAGTGGTTGGGCCAGCAATCAATTGGACAGTCCAGAAGGAGGTGCCACTGGGGTGAAGTCATTCAGATAGAGAGTACCCCAACCCCTCCTGTGCACTGATGAGTGTGCCTGTGAGCCTAATACATTTAACTAGCTGATGCCACTGACCAGATAGTAGCTCTGATAGCCACTGCAGAGTGTTAGCCATCAGAAAATGACAGGGTGTAGATAAAGAATGTGATTAAACTGCAATTGGCCAGCAGGGAAGGAGGCAGCAGGCATACGAATGGCAAAGCTGCATTTGAGAGATTGCTGGCCATATTTGTGGACCAATCTCTGTTTTTGAGTGTTGCAGGTAGACATTAGTAACAATAGTTGAGATGTAAATGTACACAGGTTATTGGGGAAGGGGTTCCAACGTACAAGGCATTTTTGCTGCCCTATTTGATAGGATTCTCCTTAAGGTTTGGCCTTTGCTGAAATAAACTTATTTTTGTCCAGAAGGGCCAAGAGGAGGGACTGTCAGGACATATTCTGGAGTTACAGAGTATGTAGCAAATATTAACTTCAGCAAACAATCTTTAGACCTGAACGTGGATTGTAAATCAAATTTAAAATTCAGTGCTGGACAATAGTTTCCTACAGCTGCAGACTACAATGAATTGAGAACCAGACAATACTGATTAACAAACTGTGTGTGTCTGGACTGTGGCGCAAAGGAGGTGTGAAAGTTCTGTACAATTCAAAGGAAGCATTGTAGATAATTGTAACTATTTAATTGTCATGCTGCTATCTTTGTCCTTTAGCATATAAAAATGTCATGTGATATTGGGTCAAACAGGCCTCTTCCTCCAAGAGGGTCTCATTTTGTTGAATAAAAGATTTCTGCATCCAGTAGCTTCATCGCCTCTCTGGTGACTGTTGAAATTACAACAGTTATCACCCAGAACACATTGCTTGAAAGAGTAATAGAAACTTCAATCAGTACTTTTAGATGTGAGTTAGTTAATTATTACAACAGGAACCCATTCACCACATATCTATGCTAGCTCCCAGAAGACCAAGCCAAACAGTCCCATCACCTCTCTTATTTTCCCCCAGCACTTTCTGTCCCATATGCCCTTCACTTCCCCTTTGGATGAGTGTTCAGTTAGCTGCCTCAAGGGGAATGTACAGAGGCCGACTAACCACTATCTTCAGGTGGTGGGAGGAAACCGCAGCACCTGGAGGAAACCTATGCAGTCACTGGTGAGAACCTGCAAACTCCACACGGATAGCAATCAAGGTCAGAATTGTACCCTGGTCCCTGGAGCACTGAGACAGCAGTATTATGCCAACCATTTGGAAGTGCGCATTAGATAAAATCAGAAAAGTGGGCAATTGGGACTGAAGAGACTGCAAGGGCTGGCTGGCATGGAGTGGATGCATTGAATGTTTTCTGACGTTACAATAATTCCATGTAATTTTGCTAATCCGCTCTGATTTGGCAAATGAATTAAGACATCACATTTGAACTAAACTTGGACAACCATAGAGGTCATGACAAAAGGTCATTTTGAAAACTTTGCCACAGATATATTGGCTTACCCTCACTGTCAACGTTATTTTGGCAAATAGCTCTCAATGCAAACATGGTGTTGCAAGAACTGAACTTCGACACTAAGCAAATCAAAAAAGATATAAATTACCCATCCAGAAAGAAACAAAACATTTCAAGTCTTTGCTACCAACCACAATTTTAAAAGGTATATTGCTGTAGTGTTTTATTGATACACCTGTTTAAATGTTTTCATCTGGCATTGAACCTTATGAACCCTTAAAACAGGCAAGGTTTGTACCCCCAAAACACATCTTAATATTTCCATACCTTCAAGTTGTTAAAACAGGAGCGTTTCTCTTTTGCAGGTGGGGAATAAATCGTTTTATCTAACTTCTCTTTGAGCGGATTTTCCATCGCGGCGCTTATTACGGTGGATAGGTTATGTGAAAGTTTGTGCGAAAATCCGGGACTACAAGATTAATAAGAGAACATCTAAAAGAGATTTCTACATAAATACAAAACATGAACAAGTTTCTGTTTCACTGACGGGTAAAAAAAATTGGCATAAGATTGAGAGCAATTATTCAGTCACGCGTAAAGCAAATCAAAACTCACCTTTCCCGTAACGTGTGGATGAATCTTTTGAGCATCCGACTTTGTAGTGAACCCTAGCCAGCTCCGTTAATGATCAACACAGTGAAATGCCTCTTAGATTTAACCCTCGAAATCCAGCCTTTGCTGCTTCCCTTAATCAAGGGAAATCCAGCCTTCCTCGCCTTTAATTGGGAACCATTCTCAAGATCGGCCACACCCGTGTTCTCTGATCGTTGGGATAAATGCATTCCGGTAGCTCTCCGGTAAGACTAAAATACCTCTAGATGTGTTAAAACCTCACGAGATCTCTTAGAGAACAACGTTGAGCAGTCTCCAGCAGTACTTAGAAATGTGGACACGTCTTAAGGATTTATAGACGGTGATCTCCTTGTACAAACGTGCCTCGGTTCAAATTATTTGGGATGAATTAAGACAATTTAACTATGTAAGTAATTAGATGGATTATCTCAAGATACTTATTCAACTTTGAAGCTCTAAAATGTTTTAACTACTTTTCCTACAGAATTGTTGCATTTGATTATCTCAAAAAAAGAATTATCTTCCCCCCCCCCCACCCCACCCCATTATATGTTCTCTTGCAAAACGTGAACATGAGGCAGCAAGAAGCCGGCTGGACAGTATGATGTCATTCGGGTACATGTTCCACCACCTTCACCTTCCCCTCCCCACCTCACCTCGAACTCCCAGTGTCCTCACTCGTGTTTGAGCTGGGTGAGTTTTCCTTTCAACAGCCTTCAGGAGGTTTACATGCCGAGCACAAGTGACCCATATTCTATCTGCGCGTTACAAAAGGAAGCGGCGAAGTTCACAGCCAAAATCTAAGTTACTAAATAATGTAAAAAGGAAGAATTTTCTTTTCGGTGGGACAGAGAAGGGTGTTGATAGGGAGCCTGCATAAAAATGCAATTTATTAATCCGATTTTTGACACTCACCCAAAACTCTTTATTTCTGCACGTACAATAATCCGAGGGAGTCAATGGTGATCAACGCTAAATCTTGTACGTTTTCTGGAGATTTAGGAAACAAACAGTTGGTACTTGCCGTGCTAATTCTTGAAAATACTTTCTACACTCTTCAGTTGTTTCGTTCTCCAAGTGATTGCAGATCAAATGTTAACCATCCAATTTTAAAAAAATGCAAAGTACTGCGAGTAAATCTTTTAAATTACATAGCTTCCTCTTGTGAGCAGATCTTCACTTAAATACGCGGCCTGCGCAGTGCCGTGGACAAGAAGCGGCAACGAGGAAGATTTGAAACTAAATTGGATTGAAACCGGTTCATTCATACCGCCAGCCACTCAAACCTTGGATGCCGACTTCCAATTAAATGCCAGAAAACTCTCAAATTTACTCTAGAAAAAAATGCTCGGACCTAGTAAAAACAAAGTAGATGTAGAAAACATTGGTTTGTTACGGTATGGAGAGCGAGAGAACATGGAATAAGATTGGACACCTGAGTTAATACCAAAGAGTTCCTGTTTCACAAAGCTGACAAGTGTTTGAAGTTATATAAAAAGTCACTAAATCTTGATCGTCATGGAGGGAGTTAGAAAATAAACAGTTTGACCTTGTCCTTGTAACTTTTGCAAATTCTTCTATGCCTTTAACTACAAAATAGATAAAAAGTTTCAGAAGTTATTTGGATAGATAGAGTAACTAATGAGGCAGCTGCTTCATAGTAAGAGACTTCACTTTACTCCTGACTTTTGATGTTGTCTGTCTGGTGTTTACACATCCTCCTTGTGACTGTAGAGTCATCCAGTTGCTCCCATTTCCTCCCATATCCCAAAGATAGCAATAAAACGAACTGCTGGAGAAACTTGGCCATTCACGCAGCACCGGTGGGGGAAAATGGAGAGTTGGGATTTCAGAGTGTGCCCCTTCACATGAACTGCAAGATTGAAGGGAGATTGCTGGTATAAATTGGTCAGTTTAGATTTATACTAGCTGTTGTGTCTGTACAACTACATAACAAGTTAATAAAGGGACACACTTGGAAGTGAAGTTAACTTGTATATTCACGTTGCAGAAAGAGCAACAAATCAACGTAAGTAATCAGTCAATAATTAGTGCTAAGGAGAGTCATGCTGAAAGAAACACTACACTTCCCCCCCCCCTTTAGATCAATGTAACATAAAACTGTATGCAAACCAATCCCCTTAGAGGGATCAGAAGTGGAGAAAGTGAACAATTTCCAAGTTCCTGGGTGTCAAGATCTCTGAGGATCTAACCTGGTCCCAACATTATCGATGCAGCAATAAAGAAGCAAGACAATGGCTATATTTCATTGGGAGTTTGAGGAGACTTGGTTTGTCAACTAAAACACTCTACAACCTTTACAAATGTACTGTGGGGAGTATTCTGACAGGCTGCATCATTGCCTCGTAACAGGGGTGCTACTGCACAGAACTGAAAGAATCTATAGAAACTTGTAAATATATAGTCAGCTCTATCTGGGGTACTAGCCTCCATAGTATCGAAGACATCTTCAAGGAGCAGTGCCTCAGAAAGGTGATATCCATTATTAAAGACCCCCATCACGCAGGGCATGCCTTCTTCTCATTTACACTAGGAAGGGGGTACAGAATCCCTGAGTGAAGGCACACACTCAAAAATTCAGGAACAGCTTCTTCCCCTCTACCATATGATTTCTAAATGGACGTTGATCCCCTGAACACACCACCTCATTTTTTTAAAATATATATATTCCTGTGTAATTAAATTACTTATTTTTTCTTTCTTTATTATCGTATGTTGCATTGTACTGCTGCTGTTAAGCTAACAAATTTCTTGATACATGCTGGTGATAATAAACCTGTTCTGATTATAAGTAACAAAACTTTCAATTTCCCTTTACAGACCATGTTCAAATAAATATACTCTCACAATAACAGTGTTTGCTTGATTTAAAAAAAATAACAGTCCATAACTAACTTCACTATACCAGTCTTGGGTGGCGCTCTGTTTCTTTTAGTATAGTGCCTAGGGACCTGTGGAGTGGTATCAGGTTTGGGAGATGTCTTGTCAAAGACAACGCACTCTGTTGCAGGTGTCATATTGCTGTTAATGTCATGATCATCACTGACAGACAAGGCTGGTGGATGTAATGTGTCTGTCTTGTGACCCAGGTGCGTTCTTCAGCTGAGCATCTAGTATCTGGTCCACATGATGTCTCCATGTATGATCTCCAGCATCCACTATGCACATCAGTAGTCTGGTTCTTGCAGCTATACTACTGGTTGTCCACTTGTCTTCTCAGTAATCATACACAAAGACTTCCTGCCCAACCTCAAAGCTCCTTGCTGATTCATTTGGCAACTGGCTAAGCTCTTTATTCTGTAGATCTGGTTTCAGGAGGTCTATGTGAGATCTCAGACTCATGCTCATAAGCAGCATTGCGGGTGTTTGATTTGCATCGCATGAGCAGAGTTCCAATACACAAAAAGGAAGTTATCCAATCTGTGCTGTAGAGAAATGTTCCCCTTGTCCATTGCTTTAATGGACTTCTTGAAGGTTTGGACAAGCCTTTCAGCTAACACATTCATTGTTGGGTGGAGAGGAACTGACTTGAAATGTTTGATGCTATTCTTCTTCATGAATAGTCTGAACTCTTCTGACATGTATTGTAGTCTGCTTTGCTCACAATTCATTCAGGTAAGCAATTTCTGGAGAAGGTAGTCCTCAGAGCAAGAACAGACTTGGTTGAGGTGGTTGACTTCATTGTTATGACTTCAGGTCATTTCAAATGAACATCCACAGCAATCAGAAACGTGGAGTCCATGAATGGTCCAGTGAAGTCAATATGTACTCTTTGCCATGGTGAAGAAGGCCACTTCCACAGCTGTAAAGAGGCCTGTGGAGGTGCATTTTGAACCTTGTGGCATCCCAAACAGCTTTTGGCCAAGTCTTCAATCTGTCTATCAATTCGCAGGCGCCACAAGTAGCTCCGGGCGGGATGCTACACCTTGACTATACCCAGGTGTCCTTCATGGGGATTCTCTAACACTCTGGTGTGCAGTTTTAGAGGGAACCACAATACGTGATCCACACAACAGGTTCTTTGACATCCAGCAGTTGGTCTTAGCTCACTGAGAGGTCTGGAAACACAGGGTTACCATGAGCTGGCCATCCTTACATGGTGATGTCTTAGACCTTTTGACAATGTTGGGTCATTCCTTGTTTCTAGTATTTCAGAATTTGTTACTGGCACCAATTTTGTGTGGTACACTGCTGCTGGGTAGAGGATGAAGACTTCTTCATCTGTCAACATGACAAGCCATCAGCATTGCTATGTTGTTTAGTACCTTTAAGCTCTATGTCATGAGAGTGGGCTCCTAGGAAAAGTGCCCAACGTTGCAACCGAGTGGCAATCATCACTGGAATTCCCTTCCTGGGATTGAGAATGAACACAAGGAGCAGGTGATCTGTCACTAGTGTAAACTTTTGTCCATAGAATTAGTGGTGGAACTTCTTTACTGCCCATACTAGACTAAGGGTCTCAATCGATCTGTATGTAGTTACGTTCCGCTCTCACTAGTGATCTTGAAATAAATGCTATCGAATGTTTGGATCCATCTTTCATAGTGTGTGACAAAATAACATCAATGTAATAAGGGGACACATGCCAGTCTGATGGGCAGAGATGGGTCATAATGGGTGAGCAGTTCATCTGATGCCATTGGACTCTTTGTTTCCTTGAATGCTCTTCCACATATGTCTGACCGTTCCTACTTTGCTCCAGTCCACAACAGTGCACTCAATGGGTGTAGTTTACAAAGGCCAAGTACAACCTGAATTGTGACACATTTTCTAGTTTGGATGCTTGCAACACTAATTTATTCTTCTCTTGTGATTCATGTAAGCTGCGCTTGTCAATGACATGTCCACAATATGAGATTTCATTCTCGAAACATTCACATTTATCCCTCTTTGTGCACAGTCAAAACTCATTGGAGCTGATGTGATGCCAATGATGAAGCAATTATACTGGAACAGTTCCTTTTGAGTGTTGATCGTATGGAACTTTATGCTTGACTCCTCAATCTCCAGTTGTAAGTAGGTTTGTGACAAGTCAGTCTTTGAAAACCTCTCCCTGCCTGCCAAAAACTATTCATGGCAGGGTCGGTGCTCACTTTGAAGTTCCTGCATATGTGAAAGCTCCAGCCTTTCCTTTCTTGATCACTGGGACAATGGGCATGGCCCAATTACTCCACTCAACCTTGGACAGAATGCCAGACGCCTTCATGCTCTGCAAATCAGTATCTACTTTAGGAGATAGTGTGTAGGGCACTGGAAACACTTTATGGAATCTTAGTGTTGCTGCTTCATCGGTTCAGTTCTGGCCTTCATGCCTTTGAGTTTACTAATAGCCTTCCCAAACACCTTCTCACTAGCATTGTGCAGCTGTGACAGTTTCTGGTTAGTGCTACCATACACGCTGTGGCTGTCTGTTGATGACACATTGAGAGCTTTGATTGTGTGCCAGTCTAGTTGGATTTTTCTCAACCATTCACATCTGAAAACTGGCCCTCCACTTTTCAACACATAAAGCTCTAATGCTGTGTTTAGCCTTCATACATGACATTCACTTTCTATATGCCTTTGGGAGACACTCTTTCACCTGTGCAGGTCTTTAGCATCACTGAGGTCTTTTCTAGTGGTAGCTTAGAAAACATTCTGTAGTAGTCAGCCTCTGAAATTACAGACAATATCCTGTATCCAGGACCATTTTCAGTTTTACACCAGACGCCGCTGTTGTGATCCATATGATTTAGCGATCTACTTGGGCATGACAGTTCACCTTTGTCAGACTCTGTGTCTGATTCAGATTCACATTCAGTTACTTTATGCATTTGTCTAGTTTTGTGTTTGAAACTTTTCACTCTGTTTGCCTTTTCTCTTTGGTTGTTCTTTTTGTTGGACTTGCACACTCTCTCCATGTTGCCTTGTCTGTGACATTTTCTGCAAGCTTTTTCCAACAATCATTTGCATCATGGGAGGATTTGCCACATTGATACCATTTGTGACTTTTTGACCATTCAGGGACATTCTGAACTCCTTTTCCATAGTTCTAACATATCCTTTGCTGCAGTCTCCATTAATATTACAATGGCCAATGCCTCTAAGGTTAGGTCGCTATCTGACAGTAGCCTCTGTTGAGTGCCTTGACTATGTATGCCACATACAAGCCTGTCCATTAACACATCAGAAAGTCCATCTCCAAAGTCACAGTACTGGGAATGTTCTACAATGTATTCAGAAATGCTTCCATCCTTTGGTTCATTTTGTAAAATCTATACCTCTCAGCTATTACTAGTGGTTTTGGGCTCAAGTAATTTTGTAACATTCCAACAATTTCATTGAACGTCTTGCTTGCTGGCTTTAGAAGGGTTACCAAGTTGTGTAAGAGACTATATGTTTTAGCACCCATTAAGCTAAGAAGTGTGGAGACTTTCTTCATCCTCATCGTTCATGTTACAATACAGTTCAACCCTTTTGCTATATGATTCCTCATTAGGACTATCAAATTTGTCAACTTTCCTGACTAAGGCCATCGTCATGTTATTTTCACTTTTGCTTTGCTAGTTGTGCGTCTCTCACTGCAAACTGTCACTCACGCATCCCTGTGTTAGCATCCATGACTGCCTTCTCTGTACTGATTCACTCTTTCCTCTAACTGTCTCTCTCTCTCTTCCTCTGAGTTCTTTCATGTCATAACAATCAGTGCAGTTGAAATATTCGCTAAAATTCAGGTTTGTACACATTGCCAATTTTTGTATATGTACAACTACATATCAAGTAAATAAAGCCATGCACTAGGAGGTGAAGTTAATTTGTATATTCTCCTTGCAGAGAGAGCAACAAATCAGAGTGCATGGGTAAGTTATCGGTAAGTAAGTAGTGCTAAATGGAGTCATTGCGTTAAGATGAATAGATCTGCATACTACACTGGCTCGCTCTCTTGGGTGGAAAAGGGTTTGACCCAAAATGTCCACTATCACTCTTTCTCCAGAGGTGGTGCTTAACTGCTTAATCCTTTGGGTTCTCCAGTAGTTTGATTTTTTTTTTAACTTTTGCTTCATATTCGTCTATCTGCAGTCTCTTGTGTCTCTGAAAGATAGTTAATTGGCCACCATGAATTGCCTGTTAGACACAGGAAATTCTGTAGATGCTGGAAATCTTGACCAACATACACAATGCTGGAGGAACTCAGCAGGTCAGACAACACCTGTGGAGGAGAATAAACAGTTCATTTTTCAGGCCTAGAGTGAAGAGTCTCAACCTGAAAAATTAATTGTTTATTTCCCTGAACAGATGCTGCCCAACCTGCTGAGTTCCTCTAGCATTTTTTTTAATAAATTGGCTCTAATGTAAAAAAAACTGAGGGAAATGAGTTGTTCACTGGAAACTTTGAGTCAGTTTCTCACCATTTAAAAGCAGCTCTACTTTTCTAATATTCTCTACAACAATGGGAGGTTGACGTGAGAGCGGACAGAATGAAATGAGTTTGTCATAAAATGTGTGCTTGACGGTTGTTGCTGTCATTGTGAGCTAAAGGTTGTGTTGCCCTGTGATGTGACTCCATGCCATTGCAAGAGGTTATCAAATAAATTTTCAAAGCTGTGGAACTCAGAGATAACATATTGACGTTGTCTAAGGACTGAAAGTGTAGCTGGGAAAATGTGTAGCTTGGGTGGTTGATGGTTGGGTTGAGTTGTTGTCCGATCTTGGCAATTTACTTGCAAATATTTTGTCACCATATGAGGAGACATCATCAGTGCGCTGCTGATTGTGGTGTGTCCTCCAAATGCTTGGCATTTATATACTTATCAATCAGCTCATTAAACATCATTTCAGAAAATAAATTGTGACCTGGGGAGGAAACCTCATCACTGTTTATGTAACAAACTTTGTGTGCTGTCATCTGGAATTTTGCCTACATTGGCTCATAAATAGGATTGAAGTATGCATGTTTGCTTACAAAATTGTTCATGCGTGACAAACAATCCTGTAAACAAACATGTAGACCTTGATCCTATTTATGAACCAATGCGGGCAACATTCCAGAGCACAACACACAAAGTTCACCACCCAACCAGTCAGTGTTCAAGTTTCCTCCTTACATCACATTGGTCATCATTTTGGAAACTCAGTTGAGATTTGGGGAGGAAACATCTTCGTTGATTGAATGTATGGGAAAGTTAGTGTGTTGTGGTCTGGAATTTTGCCTGCATTGGCTCATAAATAGGATTGAGGTGTACATGTTTGTTTACAGAATTGTTTGCACATGACCAAGAATGATGTAAACAAACCAGAACACCGCAATCCTATTTAAGTTCTGATGCAGGCAAAATTCCAGACCACAATGCACAAAGATCACCACTTAGCTAATCAGTGATGAGATTTCCTCACCACATCACAATTGACTTTCTGAAGTGTTGTCCAATGAGCTGATTGGTAAGTATATAAAGGACAATCATTCAGGGGGCACACCACAGCCAACAGCGCACTGATGATGTCTCCTGGTATGGTGGCGAAACTTTTGCAAGTAAGTTGCCAAGATCGGAGAACAGCTCAACCCAACTAGCCTAAGGGCTGGTTAAAGGACAGAAAACAGAGCAGAAGCTGAAGTGGGTCATTTTCAGTTTAGAGACAGCATAGTAACAGACTCTTCCTGCCCAATGAAACCACACAATCCAATTACATCTATGTGACCAATTAACCTACTAAGCCAAACGTCTTTGGAATGTGGGAGAAAACTGAAGCCCCCGATGGAAACGCACGTGGTCTTTGGTGCTGTCTTTGCATTAGGCTTTACACTTTACACTTTTCCAGCTGGAAGGTTGTAATTAGTGAGATGCCACAGGAATCCAAGTATCCATGTTTGCTGATGAAGTAAAGATATAGAAACTATAGAAAAGCAAAGAAATGATTTTAAATGGTGATAAATTGAAAAGTGTTGTTGTTCAGGGAGGGTTGGATTCCCTTGCACACAAACCACTAGAAGCTAACGCACAGTTGAAGCAACTAATTAGGACATCTGGTACATTAACTTTTATTGCAAGAGGATTTAAGTACAAGAGTGATAAAATCTTACTTGCAATTATCGAGGGAGGGGTCGCGCCTCTGGTGAAGGGAGCTTGTTTTGTCCATTCCCGGCAGGTCACTCACCTTTGGCCCCCACCAATACTTGGCTGTCACCTGACAGTGGCCACACCCTGGTACACTGCTTCGACAGGTTGGCCAAACCAGACGACGGTAGCCTGCAGCCTCATATCCCAGTTAGATAGGGAGGTGCTTGTTCTAGCACGCAAAGTCAGTTCTAGCAGGCAAAGTCAGCTCCACCGGACTGGTGGATGAGAGCTACAGTGAGGTCCAACAGTCAGGAAGGTGGTTCTGCAATGCTCGGTCGTGAGCAAAGGGCATGACAAAGCAGAGAAGATGTCGTGTTCATCCACGGCAACTGAGGAAGACCCAGCTTATGACACTTGTTCATACCACTGGACCTAGTCTTTTGAGGTCCCGAGAGTGGAACTGATGCAGTGCAACCTTTAAAAACTCTCCCACCCAGATTTTCTGTCGTCATCAGGCATAATGAACAACTTCCACCAATCAGGCAGTCATGTGGCAGCAACTCAATGCGTAAAAGCACGCAGACATGGTCAGGAGGTTCAGTTGTTGTTCAGACCAAACATCAGAATGGGGAAGAAAAGTGATCTAAGTGACTTTGACCATAGAATGGTGCTAGACAGGGTGGCCAGAGTACCTCAGAGAGAGCTGATGTCCTGGGATTTTTACGCACAACAGTCTCTAGAGTTTACAAAGAATGGTGTGAGAAACAAAAAAAACATCCAGTGAGCAGCAGTTCTGAGGGGAGAAAAATGCCTTGGTAATGAGAGAGGTCAGAGGGGAATAGCCAGCCTGGTTCAAACTGACAGGAAGGTGACAGTAACTCAGATAACCATGCGTTACAACAGTGGCGTGCAGAAAGGTATCTCTGAATGTATACGGTGACCACTGGGTTCCTCTACTGTTCCTGATAAAGTGGCCATTGAGTGTATATGGCTAAAACTGGACTACATCTATAATATTGTGTACGGATCTGTTCTCCCTACCTAAGAAAGGAGATAATTTGCTATAGAAGGAGTGAGTGTAGTTCACCAGATTGATTCCTGGATTGGAGGACTTCCTAATGAAAAGACAAACAAACTAGCCATCTACTCACTTGACTACAGAAATATTGGGAGGTTATCTTACTGAAACTACAAAATCCATTTGGGGTTTCACAGGGTAGGTGCAGAGGGAATGCTTCTCCTGCCTGCAGTCTCTAAACTCAGGAAAATGACTAACATGAGAACAAATTTCCATGCTTACAATTTAAAACCTTAAAATCTTCTGAAAGATAATTACAGAGATTCTGAAATAGACATCAATTGATTTATGAAGTTAATCTGTTGAAGTCATTGACTTGATCAAAGTTATGAAGTTAAGAATATCAAGGGCTTGTTCAAGTGTTTATGGTGTTGAGAGGAAAGGTTGACCATAATTTGAATGGCAGAGCAGACAAGACATTGAACGGCTTCCTCCACTTTTATACTTCCTGATTATTGAGAGCAAAATGGTAAGGAAGTGACTTTTCACTGGCAGAGAGCTGAATTGCAAATGAGGATAGTGGTAGTGATAAAGATATTGAATGCTTTCAAAAATGTCCATGAAATGAATTAAAACACAGTCACAGGAGATTCTGCGGTTGCTAGAAATCTTGAGTGATATGAACAAAATGCTGGGTGAGCTCAGAAGCCCAGGCGACATTTACGGAGGGAAATACTGATGGGAGGTCTTAACCCAAAATGTCTATAGATGTTGAGTTCCTCCAGCCTTTTGTGTGTGTTGCTTAGGAACTAAAACATATCAACATGCAAGTTGAAATAATCCAAATGATCAACATGTCCTTTTATCAAAAGTTTCTGTATGAGAAATGCAGGACCATAAGACATAGGAGCAGAATTAGGCCATTTGGTCTATCGAGTCTGCTCTGCCATTTCACTATGACTGATCCACTCCCCTCTCAAACCCATTCTCCTGCCTTCTCCCCATAACCTTTTATTCCCTGACTAATCAAGAACCTATCTACCTTTACCCTAAATGCACCCAGTGACCTCACATTTAAGACGTGCTGATATCAATCATCTGCAAATAATTAACACAGGTCATTACCGTGAACCTAAACAGTACACTGGAAGAGACTGTGTACCATAGCTACATGGAGTGTGCGTGGCTGCAGCCTGTATTTGCATATCTGAAGGGGCTACTCCTGATCTTCTGGCTGCATTTTAGCCCCACCCTCTTCATCTTTGGCCATTCTGTATCATTTGTGGCGGGGGAGGGGGGTTGCAGGGACAGAGGAGGATGACCTAATTAACGTGCTCCTAGTGCTGGCTAAGATAACGGCCCATGGGTCCAGGAGACAGGCAGTGGCGTGTTCCACCCGTGTTGACCGCATGGCAATCTTCAGGGGTAATTTTTGTGCCCAGGTAGCTGTGGAAACAGAATATGGATAACATAGAGGTGTTTCGAGACTGTTGGGCACCACAGGGTAAATGCCATTCTCAAAGAGGTTGAGAATGTGTTAATTTAGTCTGTGTTAGTCATAATTTGTCAGGTGTTTGTTCTGATAATGAAGTAGATTGTGAGTCCAACTTATCATACTAGGGAGCTATTTAATAGTCTTATAACAGTAAGGCAGAAGTTGTCCTTGAGCCTGGTTGTACATGCTTACAGGCTTCGTACCTTCTGCCCGATGAAAGAGGGAGAAAGGAGATTGTCTGGGGTAGTTGTGGCGTCTTTGATTATGCTGGCTGCTTCACTGATGCAGCAAGGATTATACACAGAGTCCAGGGAGGGGAGATTTGTTTCCATGTTGAGCTGAGCTATGTCCACAACTCTGTGCAGTTTCTTGTGGTCATGGGCAGAGCTATTGCCATCCCAAGCCATTATGTATCGAGCTAAGATGCTTTCTATGGTGCACCGATTAAAATTGGTAAGGGTAGACAGCGATATGTCAAATTTCTTGAGCTTGCTGAGGAAGTAGAAGCGTTGATGAATTTTCTTGACCATGACGTCTATGTGGTTGGATCAGGTTAGGCTATTGGTGATGTTCACTCCTAGAAACGTGAAGCTCTCAGCCTGCTCAACATTAACGCTGTTGATGTAGATAGGAATACCGGGTATAATGTCTGTGGTAGGGTGAGGCAGCAGCATAGTCATGGTCAGTCCCCCATGGCCATGCCAACCTTTGTGCCCATGTGCAGTCAATCCATTAGGACTATACCCTTATATTTGTGCCTATTTAAGTGTCTGTCTAGATATCTGTTAAACAAAGCAGTTGTTTCTGATTCCACCACCTTCTCTGGCAACAAATCTGGGATATCAACCATCCTCCATGTAAAAAAAATACTTACCAGTGAGCAACACACATCAAAGTTGCTGGTGAACGCAGCAGGCCAGGCAGCATCCTAGTAAGAGGTACAGTCGACGTTTCAGGCCGAGACCCTTCGTCAGGACTAACTGAAGGCTTCTTACTAACTCTTCCTTCAGTTAGTCCTGACGAAGGGTCTCGGCCTGAAACGTCGACTGCACCTCTTCCTAGAGATGCTGCCTGGCCTGCTGCGTTCACCAGCAACTTTGATGTGTGTTGCTTGAACTTCCAGCATCTGCAGAATTCCTGTTGTTTGTGTTTTAAAACTTACCAGTGAGATCCCTTTTAAAATTCTATGTCTCACCTTAAACCTCTGCCCTGTTATTTCCCACCTAAGTGGGAAAACTATCTTGACAAGCTTTGTCTCATATATAGTTCTGTCACGGCATCTCTCGGCCCCATTCAGTACCGTCCAGGCAACATCTTGTTGAATCTCTTCTGTAATTTCTCCAGCACAACCACATTTTTCTTATAGTCAGATATTGCATAATGCTCCAAGTGCATCAATAATAACTTCCATAGATAAAGCAGAATTAGTTGCTTGAAGCTAACGAATAAACTGCAAATTATCAATGCTATTTCATTCTTAGGGCTTTTCAAATTCCAGTTGAAATAGGCCTGGCTTGTAGCCAATGCTGTATTACGTTCTAATAACTTTAGCAGATTCAATGTTATTGAAGTCTTTGAGCTCTACAATATAGAAACGGACCCACACACAATCTGCTGCAAGAATTCAGCAGGTTGAGGAGCATGTATAGGGGGTCAAGAGAGAGTGTGGCTTTCAGATGCTCCCCTCAGTACCATTTCCTGTCCTCTTCATTCAGTTAAGATCTCACTGAAGCTCTGCTACTTTAACAGTTGGATATGCATTCTGCTCCCAGTGACATCACTGTGACTCAAGGTAAGAAGAGACCATAAGCTGTAGGAGTGGAATTCCCAATCTACTTGTATATTGAAATCCCCCATAACTAAAACATTGCCCGTTGTACTTGCCTTTTCTATGTTCCATTCCAATTTATACCCCAGATCCTGGCTGCTGTTCAGAGGGTCTTTTTATCCTTGCAGATTCTTAACTCTACCAACAGCAGAGACAGAGTTATGGGAACTTCAAATTGTAAAAATATCAATTGGGTTCAAAATGAGCACCATTACCATTGTAAATTTATAACACACTGAACATATTAGAAAATAAATACACATACTATTCTACAATATTCACAGAAGTTTAAAAAACATATAAAGCTGAACCTTGTATCTTGCTGTGCTGCTTTTAGCCCAGAGCATCCAGAAATGCAGTGCCTGACAAACGAAAATTTATCTGTGACTATGAAGCCTAAGAAAAATCCATTCATCCGATTACCGCACCAGCACGAGGACAAAAAAAATGTTTGGTGGAGCCATAATGAAACATGCAGATAATTCCTCATTAATGATTTGGCCAAAGTACACAAAAATCTTTCAAAATCACTTTATATAATGGATCCTTTGAATGACCTAACAACCATAGCTTGTGGAGGCATAGGGGAATGTTACGACAACATTGCACAATTTGGAAATATTTTCTCGCAATTACAGTCAAGGAAATAGAAATACAAAAGGGCCCATGCTGTGTTAAAGATTACTGCTCTGCTCAAACTCAACATCAATTATTACATATTAATCTCCTCATTTTTTAATGTATAGGGCTTTCCAATATTTTGAAGGTAAGGTTTATGCATTCAATTAAATAACAATGTTCTTCGTACTCAGATAACTTCCAGTTTGGTTCAAATAATTAAAAAAGAAGCAAAAAAAAATACTGAAGGATTGTTTGGAAAAATCTTTTTTCCTCAGTAAAACTCTACAAATTATAAATGGCAACCATACAAAATTTACAAATGCTTTCAATTTTCTTTATGAATGTTGCACATGGTTACAGAACAGCCATAGACCATTGACTGGCTTGTTTGCTTATGGTTTGTGCTGGTGTGAACGTGACAATAGTAATTGAGCAGAGAGTGATAAATTCTAATAAGTTGATTTTACTTTGAATGTGTGCTTATTGTTAGTCTTGCCAGTGCATATTTAACCACAATATATGAAGGGCAAAACTGAAGTAATTGATGGCTGAAGATCTTTCAGTCATTGAAAATGTCCCAAATTTTCAAACTCTGGGGATAAAACTTCACAGCAATTGAATAAAAATAACTGCGGATCTAAACTGTGGATCCTACCTATTACAAGTTTGTGGGAGCTGCAATGTTTCTGCAGTTGAGCTTAGAGTTAAATGTATAATCTAGAAACTGGAGAGCAAGTACAATTGGGTTCTCAGGCATTTCGCCCAAAGTCTAGTGGAGAGAAGACCAGGTGACCAAAAGAATCAATGCAAAAATGTGTCTTTTCTCAGTGACAAGATTTAATGGGTGGTATGCCATAAGGATTAATGCGGGAGACTCAACTATTTTTTTAAATATATATGGGAGACTTGGATTTGTGTATCAAAGTTATGCCTGCTAAATTTACAAATTGCATAATAGTAGACAATGAAGGATGTTGGTGGCTTAAGTAACTGGACAAATAGAGTTTAAAATAGCAAATTGTGTCATGTCCAATTTGGCAAGGCCTATAAAGAACTACTTTATTCTCTAACTGGTGAATGATTACAGAGTTCTGGGACACAGGGACCTGGGATTCTTTGTGCAATATTTGCACAAGTAAGCACGCAGTACAAGTGATTGAAAAAGCTAACAGAATCTGATTATTTATTTCTTGAGCATTAAATAAAGAAGTTAATAGGTTGTGTTTCAATGATATTGTTGTGAGCATTTGGTCCATGGTGACAGATGAGAAAAGCTTGTTTGACTCAACAACCATTTTTATTTCAGCAAGTGCAAAACAGACCAGGTGCTATGACCTGGGGAGAGAACCCACTGAGTCACATACAGACTGCGGAGGTGATTATGACAAACACACAAGCGACCCACAAACACACGAGTGAATAACGGTATAACCCAAGCTGAAATGTCACAATAAATGAAATTGCACATCCCACAAAAACATTTTAACACAAGAATAGTAAATAGCACTGATCATTAGGAATGCCGGGATGGACAGTTGACCACGTCCCTCCTGGGCCGCCACAGTATCTTCCTTTTGGCAGTTCCTTGCTTCCTTGACTTGCATCTACTCTCGTTTTCGAAGTTTATGAGATGGGAGTGTTTTTTCAAAAGCACTAAAACATGCACCAACAGGGCAGCTTTTATCTCACTGTAATCGCACTGGACCTCTTACACGCTAAAAATAAACTCTTGACTTCACAATCTACCGTTCATAGCATTTGGACCTCGCTGTCTATCTGCATTGTTCGTTCTCTATGATTTTTAGCTGTAACACCATATTCTTTATTCTGTTGTTGCTTTTTTCTTGAATTACACCGCTGTACTTGCACATTGGAATGATCTGCATGGATAACATGCAAAGCTAAATTTTTCGCTACATCTCCGTGCATGTGACAATTCCAATTCCAATGACTTGTGTGGAAGCAGTTGTATATAATATATTGTATATAATTGTCTTCTTCCAAACTTACTGGAGTTGTGTTTTTGGGGTTTCTGTCGTTCTTCAGTAGGTAGCAGTTTGCCTGATCTCTGTAAGGATTCTGTACATATGCACGCTCAGAAGAATTGAAGGAAGCAAAACCAATGTCGGATGAAACCTACCCCTCACCTTCTCCATATGTTAAGATATAGCATACACTTGACGACAGAAATGGTTCCTGAAACCAGACTTTACAAAAGTGAAACTCCTTCTTAGGCAAAAAAGGATAGGAATGTTTAACAACCACTTGCTTTTGAAAGAAAATACTAAGGACAGGGACATGACTACAGCAATAAATTTGATTGCAGCATTTGATTCTCAAATCAGTTGGTTGTACATCTGCTCACTGCCTTCTTCCTTGCAGCTGGGCAGAATGATACACTTCCTTCTGTTCTTTGTGAAATGTTTTACACAAGCATACTAGCAAAATGAAAGAATGTAGAATTTGGCATGCTGGATTATTGCTCCAATATGTCTAGTGTAAAGGGACTGGATCTACAGAATATAGAGTATAGAATTATTTGTCCATAATGTTGGACTGTGGCACTTCGAGTGATGCTCAGCAACATGGTGCTGGAGTGACAAAGTTAAAACTGCATTGCCTCCTCTTGTGATACACAGAAGGCACCAAATCATTCCTTATAGGAGTAAATCAAGTTTATCTTCTGTCCAGATAAATCATAAATGATTTTAACCATTCAGCTAACCTTCTCCTTTAATCATTGAAACTCTAATGCAATTAAAATCTATTGATTAAAACCTTGAAAGGTTCAATTGTCCCAGCACCTACGGATTATCATTTAGTGAAAGACGTCTATCGCAAGAGTAACTTGTTAACTCTTCATGGACAAATATTCTCATGATGATTGGTGTATAACATGTATGAGTAAACCTTGCATTCATTTTGGGACCTGTGAAATTTTTGGTAGAATTTGCCGGAATAAAAACTGTCTCTGAGCTTCTCTGAGTGGAACTATACATTTTAATTAGAATAAAGACCTCACTTGTTCTGAGCAGTTTTGGGCCCCTTATCTCTGAAGGATATGCTGACATTGGAGAACCTCCAGAGAAGGTTTATGAGGATGAACCTACTATATCACTGTATTATATCTTTTAGAGATGCAGTGATACATGTTGCATAATATACTGTACTCCTGAATTGTGCTCATTTGGAATTGTTCAGATTCTTTCCTGGAAGTACAGAATGTGTTCCTAGAGTGAGCATTTAATGAACTTATAAGAAAATGTAAGACCATAAGACAATGGAGCAGAATTAGGCGGTTCGACTCAATGCGTCTGCTGCTACTATGTGAGCATGGCTGATCAATGTCCCTCTCAAGTCAGATGATATTGACTGTGGAACTGTACACTTTAATTAGTAGTAAGACCTCACTTTGAGTATTGTGAGCAGTCTTGGCCCCTTTATCTAGGAAAGGATATGCTGGCATTGGAGAGGCTCCAGAGGAGGTTTATCAGAATGAATTCTGCAATGAAAGGGTTAATGTACGAGGAGCATTTGATGGCACTGGGCCCATACTCATTGGAGTTTAGAAGACTGAAGGGGGATCTCATTGAAAACTATTGAAAGTGCTAGATAGCGTTGACATGGGGAGGATATTTCCTATAGTGGGTGAGTTTCAGACTAGAGGGCAGAGCCTCAGAGTATAAGGACATTCCTCTAAAACAGAGATGAACAGGAATTCCTCGAGCCAGAGGGTAATTGCCACAGATGGTTATGGAGGCCAAGTCATTGGGTGTATTTAAAGAAGGGGATGATAGATTCTTAATTAGTAAATTTATGGGGGAAGGCAGAAATGAGACAGCAGACTCAAATAGCCTAATCCTGCTCCATGTCTTATGATCAGACATGGCAGTTTATATAACACACATAAAAAATGCTGGTGAACGCAGCAGGCCAGGCAGCATCTATACTATCCTGACGAAGGGTCTCGGCCCGAAACGTCGACTGTACCTCTTCCTATAGATGCTGTCTGGCCTGCTGCATTCACCAGCATTTTTTATGTGTGTTGCTTGAATTTCCAGCATCTGCAGATTTCCTCGTGTTTACGACAGTTTATGTTATTGTTTTCAGATTGTAATTTACTGAAGGACTCCATTCAGCTGGTCTACAGATCACATTGGATTCTCAGTTACTCAGTAACATGAATGCTCTAGTCATAATTTCTAAATCTTACCACTCACAATTTACTGATATAGGAATATCTCTTTGTTCATATAAATAGCTTGCCTTTCTTTTTAATTACAATAATACTATCAGAAAATGTGTTCCAAAGCAACACACACAAAATGCTGGAGGAACTCAACAGATCAGGCAGCATCAATGGAAATGAATAAACAGTCAACATTTCAGACTAAGACACTTTTCATGACTAAAGGAAGAGGGAAAATGCTGGAATAAAAAGGTGGGAGGAGGGGAAGGAGGAGAGCTAGAATGTGATAGGGGAACCCAGGTGGGTAGGAAAGATAAAGGGCTGGAGAGGAAGGAATACGATAAGAGAGGAGAGTGGACTATAGGCTAAAGGGACCGAGGGGGAGGTGATAGGCAGGTGAGGAAAGGTAAGAGGCCAGAAGGGAGGGAAGGGAAATTTTTTGCTGGAAGGAGAAAACGATATTCAAGCCATCATGTTGGAAGCTACCCAAACAGAGTATAGAGGGTTGCTTCTCTACCCTAAGGGTGGCTTCATCTTGGACGTGTCAGGATTAAAATGTTTGGCCACCGGGGAGTTCTGCTTTTGGCAGATGGGGCAAAGGTGCTCAACGAAATAGTCCCCCAATTTACAACGGGTCTTACATCGGGAGCACCAGCCACAATAGACAGCCCCAGCGGACTCACGAGTGAAGTGTTGCCTCTCCTGGAAGGACAGTTTGGGGCCCTGAATGAGGGTGAGGGAGGAGGTGTCTGGGCAGCTGCAGCACCTTGGCTACTTGCAGAGATGAGTGTTGGAATACAGACTAGTGGGGAGGGATGAATGGACAAGGGAATCTCCGAGGGAGTGATCCTTGCGGAAAGCTGAGGGGAGGGGGAATGGAAAGATATGTTTGGTGGTAGGATCCTGTTGAAGATAGTGAAAATTGTGTTGGATGAGAACAGTTATGGGGTGTGTAGGTAGGGACAAGAGAAACTCTATCTCTGTTAAGGCAGCGGGAAGATGAGGTGAACATCAATGTCTGGGAAATGGAGATGTGGGTGAGGGCAACCTCAATGGAGGAGGAAGGGAAACTCCAGTCTTTGAAGAAGGAGGGCATCTCTGAATGTCCTGGAAAGGAACGTTGCACCTTGGGAATAGATGTGGTGAGACAAAGGAACTGAGAAAAGTTTTTTACAGAAGAGAGGGTGAGAAGAGGTATAGTCAAGAAAACCATGGGAATCGATAAGTTTATGAAAGATGTTGATCGGCAGTTTATCTCCAGAGATGGAGACAAAGAGGTTGAGAAAGTGGAGGGAGGTGTCAGAAATGGACCAAAAGGGCAGGGTGGAAGTTAAAGGCAAAGTTGATGGAATTGAAGGGCTCAAAATGGGTACATTAAGCAGCACCAATGTAGTCATCAATGTAGCAGAGGAAAAGTTGGGGAGTATTACTGGGAAAGGCTTTGCAACACAGACTCTCTGTGTAGCCAACAAAGAGGCAGGCGTATCTGGGGTTCATGTGGGTACCTATGGCTACCTCTCAAGTGGGAGGAGCCAAAAGAAAAATTGTAGAGAGTGAGAACCAGTTCTGTCAGACAGAAGAGGGTGGTGCTGGAGGGGAGCTGGTTGCTTCTTTTATTGAGAAGGGAACAGAGAACTTTAAAAAATGCAAATACCTGTGTCAGGATGGTGTTTATTGACTATAGCTCAGCATTTAACACCATCGTTCTTACAGTCCTGGCTCGAAAGCTGCAGAACCTAGACCTCTTTACTTGCCACTGCAACTGGATCCTTGACTTCCTAACTGGAAGACCACAGTCTGTGTGGATTGGAAATAACATCTCCACCTCGCTGACAATCAACTTTGGCGCACCACAGGGACATGTGCTTATCCCACTGCTCTACTCTCTCCACACCCACAGCTGTATGGATAGGCACAGCTCAAATGCCATCTATAAATTTGCTGATTTCACAACCATTGTTGGCAGAATTTCAGATTGTGACAAAAGGGCGTACAGGAGTGAGACATACCAGTTAGTGGTGTTACAGCAAAAACCTTGCACTCAACGTCAGCGAGACCAAAGAGCTGGTTGTGGACTTCAGAAAGGGTAAAACAAGGGAGCACAAACCAATCCTCATTGAGGGATCAGAAGTGGGGTGGGGGGGAGGAGAGAGAGAGAGAGAGAAAAAGAGAAATTTCAAGTTCCTGGGTGTCAATATCTCTGAGAACCTAACCCAGATGCAACATATGGATGCAGCTATGAAGAAGAAAAGACAGCTATATTTCATTAGGAGTTTAAGGAGATTTGGTTGGTCAACTAAAACACTCAAACTTCTACAGATGTACCATGGAGAGCATTCTGACTGGCTGCATCACTGTCTGGTATTGGGGGACAGCAGGGTGTAGGGATGGCTACAGCATGAAATCGAAGGAGGTTGCAGAAACGTGTAAAATTAGTCAACTCCATCATGGGTACTGGCCTCCGTAGTATTCAAGACATCTTCAAGGAACAGTGCCTGAGGAAAGCAGCGTCCATCATTAAGGACACACACCATCCAGGACATGCCCTCTTCATGCTGTTACCATCAGGTAGGAGGTACAGAAACCTGAAGGCACACACTCGGTGATTCAGGAACAGTTTCTTCCCCTCCGCCATCTGATTTCTAAATGGACATTAAACCCATGAACACTACTTCACTACTTTCTATTTCTGTTTTTTTGCACTAGTTATTTTAACTTAAACACGGGGAAACCTGCAGGTGCTGGAAATTCAAGCAGCACACACAAAATGCTGGTGGAACGCAGCAGGTCGGGCAGCAGCTATTGGAAGAGGTACAGTCGACGTTTCGGGCCGAGACCTTTCGTCCTAGGGTCTCGGCCCGAAACGTCGACTGTACCTCTTCCAATAGATGCTGCCTGACCTGCTGCGTTCCACCAGCAATTTGTGTGTTATTTTAATTTAACTATTTAATAGATACATAGATACTTAATGTAACACTTTTTTTCTCTATATTTATTTATCATGTATTTCATTGTACTGCTGCCGTAAAATTAACAAATTCAACAACATGTGTTGGTGATATTAAACCTGATACTGAAAATATATAAAAGCATGAAAGGTTGCCTGTAAACTCATCCTTAAAGTGTTCAAATGATTGATCTTTGTGACTGAATGATTAGGAAACAATGCCCAATGATTGGATCATGTGAATTAACCAATTAGATGGATTTGAGTTGATTACTGGATTTTTTTATAATTGTACTATTGTTAACCTTGTCTGAAAACCCATTGACAGGTTTACTGAATAAATTTCACGTGTTATTGAGTCAATATTTACTCATTTAACAAGAGAAACAATGGGTTCTCTGGAGTGAATAGGTTAAAACAATTGTATGTTTTCAGTGCAAAAGTTTACATCTCCATTGAGATTTCGACAAATGGAAATACGACTGGACTTTTGTCACACATTGCATAAATCAAATCTATGGACACCAAGATCAAAGAGGGTTGAATATGTTATGGATTTGAGAGAAAGGAGCAATATCAATTCATTTTTATATTCGTGCATTCAATGTGGGTTTGCAGGCTGACCCAGCTTTTAGTTGCCTATCCTTTGCTCGTGAAAAGGTGATGAGCTGCATCCTGGAACTGCTTCTAGTCTTGATGCAACACACATCAAAGTTGCTGGTGAACACAGCAGGGCAGGCAGCATCTCTAGGAAGAGGTACAGTCGACGTTTCGGGCCGAGATTCTTCGTCAGGACGGTCAGGACGAAGAGTCTCGGCCCGAAACGTCGACTGTACCTCTTCCTAGAGATGCTGCCTGGCCTGTTGTGTTCACCAGCAACTTTGATGTGTGTTGCTTGAATTTCCAGCATCTGCAGAATTCCTCGTGTTTGCGTTCTATTCTTGAAGTGTGGGTACACCCACAATGTCATAGACAGAGAGTTCCAGTCTTTTGACCCAGAGATATTCAAGGGACACTGTTCTGACATGAATATCAAGGAGGTGGTCAAGTAAATTCTCAAAGTTCAAATTCAATTTAATATATATCAACTTATACAAATCTGAGATGCAGTTTCATGAGGGCATTCACAGTAACTACGAAGAAACAATAATAATAATAATTAAGGAACAAAAACAAGAACATGTGATGAAGGGTCTTTGAAAATGAGTTGTGGGAACAACTTAGAGAAGGGGTAAGTGAAGTTATCCCCTCTGGTTCAAGAACCTGATGGTTGAGGGGTAATACCAGTTCCTGAACCTGGTGTGGTATAGGTCCTGAGGTTCCTGCACCACCCTCCTGATGGTAGCAGTGAGAAGAGAGCCTGACTTGGATGGTGGGCGTCCTTGATGGATGCACAGTGCTCTGTGTAGCTCTTTTGCCGCTCTTGTCTTTCTAGCTGGTAGAGGTCATAGGTTTGAAAGGCTTGGTGAGTTGCTCAAGCTACTGTGCATCAGTGGTGGAGTGAGTGAATGCTTGTGAAAGGGATGCCTTTCAAGCTGCCTGCCATATCTTGTGTGGTTTGGAAGCTGAGTGTCGTTGAAGCTGCGCTCACCCAGTTGAGTGCAGAGTATTTGGTCACACTCCTGCAGATGCTGGATGGCTTTGATGTGAGTTACTTGCCATGAGGTTCCTATCCTTGGACTTGCTCTTAAGAGTCATAGAGGACTATAGCACAGAAACCAGCCCTTTGGCCCAACCCTTGTAGATACTCCGGTTTGCTTTCTGGTCAATGAACTTGGAATTTTCGCCTTTTGTACAATATCAACGCTAATTCCCAATGCTTTTCATAATTAAAATTTTGATCTTTGTAAATTACACTGGACAACATATTTTTGCAAAAGTGTTGCTTCAGAATTTTTTTATGATTATGATAAACCACTTGAAGCTGGACAAAATAATAACTTCAGACTACTTGTATCATGTAAGAATTTGGAGAAACAAGAAATTAATTGAATATAATGCATTTAATTGCACAAAAGTCCTGACACTTTGCAGTAGTTCAATTAAGCTAAAAATGTTTCGTTGATGTCTGAGGCTTCTTGCTTAAGTGTTCAACAATAATCAGCCAGCATTGATGGATTCCAGTTGCCCTGATACCGTTTCTCCATGACTGCAAAGTCCTGGTGAAACCTTTCACTGTGCTCATCACTGACAGTACCAAGATTTTCAGGGAAGAAGTCTAAATGGGAATGCTACAAATGTGAGGAGCCCAGGCTTTATATTCGTCACCAATTTTACACCCGAAGAAGAGCTCAATCACTATCTTAATAAGAGGAGTCATGCTCCACCTTTGAAATTTAAGTGCACACTTGCCACAAATATAACAGAGAGTTTTGCGGTTGTTACAACATTGACAAGACATTTTGCTATCATGAGCATTCTTGAAAATACAATTATTTTATTATATTGAGCACACACAATATACTATGTGTATGGACACATGCACAAACCAATAGACGTGTAAATGCAGTGCATAGAACAATGTGTGTGTGATGCTTTTAAAATCTAAAATCTGTCCTGCCAAGCAGCATCCACTCTGCCTAAGCACGCCCAGGCATGTCTGGACAAAACAGAAAACATTTCAGCTTACATTGTGGGCAAGAATTTAATTAGAAACATAGAAAACCTACAGCATAATACAAAGCTGTGCCAAACATGTCCCTACGTTAGAAATTACCTAGGGTTACCCATAGCCCTCTATTTTTCTGAGCTCCATGTACCTGTCCAGCAGTCTCTTAGAAGACCCTATTGTATCCGCCTCCACCACCATCGTCGGCAGCCCATTCCACACACTCACCACTCTCTGCGTTCAAAAAAACAACAACTTTTCCCTGACATCTCCTCTGTACCTGCTTCCAAGCACCTTAAAACTTTGCTCTCTCGTGTTAGACATTTCTGCCCTGGGAAAAAGCCTCGGACTATCCACATGATCAATACCTCTCATCATCTTATACACCTCTATCAGGTCACCTCTCATCCTCCGTCACTCCAAGGAGAAAAGGCCGAGTTCACTCAACCTATTCTCATAAGGCATGCTCCCCAATCCAGGCAATATCCTTGTAAATCTCCTCTGCACCCTTTCTATGGTAGCCACATTCTTCCTATAGTGAGGCGACCAGAACTGAGCACAGTACTCCAAGTGGGGTCTGACCAGGGTCCTATATAGCTGAAATATTACCTCTTGGCTCCTAAACTCAATTCCACAATTGATGAATGCCCATGCACTGTATGATTTCTTAACCACAGAGTCAACCTGCGCAGCAGCTTTGAGTGTCCTATGGACTCATACCCCAAGATCCCTCTGATCCTCCACACTGCCAAGAACTTAACATTCATATTATATTTGACCTACCAAAATGAACCACCTCACACTTATCTGGGTGGAACTCCATCTGCCACTTCTCAGCCCAGTTTTGCATCCTATCAATGTCTCGTTGTAACCTCTGACAGCTCTCCATACTATCCACAACACCCTCAACCTTTGTGTCATCAATAAATTTACTAACCCATCCCTCCACTTCCTCATCCAGGTCATTTATAAAAATCACGAAGGGGGTCCCAGGACAGATCCCTGAGGCACACCACTGGTCACTGACCTCCATGCAGAATATGACCCATCTACAACCACTCTTTGCCTTCTCTGGGCAAGCTAGTTCTGGATCCACAAAGCAATGTCCCCTTGGATCCCATGCCTCCTTATTTTCTCAATAAGCCTTGCATGGGGTATCTTGTCAAATGCCTTGCTGAAATCCATATACACTACATCTACTGCTCTTCCTTCATCAATGTGTTTAGTCACATCCTCAAAAAATTCAATCAGGTTCGTAAGGCACAACCCGCCTTTGACAAACCCATGCTGACTATTCCTATTCATATTATGCCTCTCCAAATATTCATAGATCCTGCTTCTCAGGATCTTCTCCATCAACTTACCAACCACTGAGGTAGGACTCGCTGGTCTATAATTTCCTGGGCTATCTCTACTCCCTTTCTTGAATAATAGAACAACATCCGCAACCCTCCAATCCTCCGGAATCTCTCCCATCCTCTTTTATGAAGCAAAGAGCATTGCCAGAGGCTCAGTAATCTCCTCCCTCACCTCCCACAGTAGCCTGGGGTACATCTCGTCTAGTCCTGGTGACTTATCCAACTTGATGCTTTCCAAAAGCTCCAGCACATCTTCTTTCTTAATATCTGCATGCTCAAGCTTTTCAGTCTGCTGCAAGTCATCCCTACAATCACCAAGATCCTTTTGCGTGGTGAGTACTGAAGCAAAGTATTCATTAGGTACCCCTGCTATCTCCTCCAGTTCCATACACACCTTTCCACTGTCACACTTGATTGTTCCTATTCTCTCACATCTTATCCTCTTCCTCTTCACACACTTGTAGAATGCCTTGGAGTTTTCCTTAATTCTGTCCACCAAAGCCTTCTCATGGCCCCTTCTGGCTCTCCTAATTTCATTCTTAAGTTCCTTCCTGCTAGCCTTATAATCCTCTAGATCTCTATCATTACCTAGTTTTTTTGAAGCTTTCATAAGCTCTTTTCTTCTTGACTAGATTTACAACAGCCTTTGTACACCATGGTTCCCGTACGCTACCATCCTTTCCCTGTCTCATTAGAATGTACCTATGCAGAACGCCACATAAATATCCCTTGAACGTTTGCCACATTTCTTCCATGCATTTCCCTGAGAACCTCTGTTCCCAATTTATGCTTCCAAGTTCTTGCCTGATAGCCTCATATTTCCCCTTACTCCAATTAAATGCTTTCCTAACTTACCTGTTCCTGTCCCTCTCCAATGCTATGGTAAAGGAGATTAAATTGTGCTCACTATCTCCAAAATGCTCTCCCACTGAGAGGCCCGACACCGGACCAAGCTCATTTCCCAATACCAGATCAAGTACTGCCTCTCCTCATGTAGGCTTATCTACATAAGTATTGTGTCAAGAAACCATCTTGAACACACCTAACAAATTCCACCCTATCTAAACCCCTTGCTCTAGGGAATTACCAATCAATATTTGGGAAATATCTAAGAAAGGATGTGCTGGCATTCGAAAGGTTTCAGATGAGGCTCATGAGAATGATCCTGGGAAAGAAAGGCTTAATGTATGAGAATTGTTTGATGGCTCTTTCCCTCTACTTGCTGGAGATTAGAAGAATGAGGGGGGGATTTCATTGAAACCTAGTGAATATTGAAAGACCTAGACAGAGTGGACGTGGAGAGGATGATTCCTATAGTGGGAGAGTCTAAGACCAGAGGACACAAACTCAGAATAGAGGGAGATCCTTTCAGAACAACGATGAAGAGGAATTTCTTTAGCCAGAGAGTGATAAATCTGTGGAATTTATTGCCACAGATGGCTGTGGAGGCCAAATTATTGGGTATATTTAAAACAGAGGTTGATAGTTTTGATGACTAAGGGTGTCAAAGGTTATGGGGAGAAAGCAGGAGAATGAGGTTGAGAGGGAAAATAAATCAGCCATGAGCAGACTTAATGGGCCAAATGGCCTAATTCTGCTCCTATGTCCTATGTTCGTATGATCATACAAACTCCACAAAGACAGCAGCCAAAGTTGGGATTAAACCCAGGTCACTGGTGCTATGGAGCAGTGTCGTTGTTTTCTCACTTACCTACCTGTTTATTTTACTACTCATGGAACATTGTAATATAAAAATCCATGGTATCTTTTTATTTTGGATATGTCACTGATGTATTTTTAAATACATCCAGTCTAATTCACAAGACTGGATTTGTCCTTTGTTATTTGTTAGCTGTTCTCCCTTCATACTACACTGTTGGTGATCGCTGTAGCCTTGTATTCAGAATAGATATTATCCTATTTAGTAATCACAGTTCCCCTTGGAAATAGTAACTTCAAGTTAAAGCATTTGAAAAGCCTAAAAAGATAAATTATTATAAATATCCACAAGTTATCCACAGAATTGCTGTTCTTTTGAATTCATATGGCACCCCATTTATACATTGACAAAAATGTAATTTGCTTTGACCCCAGATATAGCTGCAAAGCTTTTTAATGTGTTATTGTTGTCAAAAAGAATATTGCCTTATAAAATCTAGTTCTATTTAATGGCATTATTGTTTAACAAGTAAAGCTAGAAATCGGTTTACCACTGTAAAGTGGAAATTTTTATTTCAGGCAGACCACAACAATATAAATGAAGAAATGAATTAAAAATAAAATATTCAGGATTATTTTTTGGTTGCGTTGGGACTCCTTTTCTAAACGGAAAGGAAAAAGAAATCAAAAGTCACTCGAAATGCTCCTGTTAGGTTCTTTGCTCCAAAAGAGCTAGTTTAATTGTGAGAATGCCCAGGGTCCAATTAGTGAGTGATTTATTTATCCTGAAAACTGTGATCAGACGTGGAATAAATTCCAAAGTAATGCTTGTGAAAGTGGAAATTACTCAAAGGAACCGAGTTATGGTCACTTTAACATGCAGTTAAAATTCTATGACTTTCAATGGCACTGATGGGGAAGATGCTGGAATCAATTATAAAAGATGAAATCGCAGCATATTTGGATAGCAGTGGCAGGATAGGTCTGAGTCAGCATGGATTTACGAAGGGGAAATCATGCTTGACTAATCTTCTGGAATTTTTTGAGAATGTAACTATGAAAATGGACATGGGAAAGCCAGTGGATGTAGTGCACCTGGACTTTCAGAAAGCCTTTGATAAGGGACCGCAGCTATTTACAATATACATTAATGATTTAGATGAAGAGACTATAAGTAACATTAGCAAATTTGCAGATGACACAAAACTGGGTGGCAGTGTGAAATGTGAGGACGATGTTATGAGAATGCAGGGTGACTTGGACAGGTTGGGTGAGTGGGCAAATGCATGGCAGATGCAGTTTAATGTGGATAAATGTGAGATTATCCACTTTGGTGGCAAAAACAGGAAGGCAGATTACTATCTGAATGGTGTCAAGTTAGAAAAAGGGGAAGTACAATGAGATCTGGGTGTCCTTGTTCAACAGTCACAAAAAGTAAGCATGCAGGTACAGCAGGCAATGAAGAAAACTAATGGCATGTTGGCCATCATAACAAGGGGAGTTGAGTACAGGGGCAAAGAGGTCCTTCTGCAGTTGTACAGGGCCCTGGTGAGACCACACCTGGAGTATTGTGTACAGGTTCGGTCTCCAAATTTGAGGAAGGACATTCTAGCTATTGAGGGAGTGCAGCGTAGGTTCATGAGGTTAATTCCCTGGATGGCAGGACTATCATATGTTGAAGGATTGAAGTGAATGGTGTTGTATACACTGGAATTTAGAAGGATGAGAGGGGATCTGATTGAAACATATAAGATTATTAAGGGATTGAACACGCTAGAGGCAGGAAACATGTTCCCGACGTTGGGAGAGTCCAGAACCAGAGGCCACAGTTTAAGAATAAGGGGTAGACAATTTAGAACGGAGTTGAGGAAAAACTTTTTCACAGAGGGTTGTGGTTCTGTGGAATGCTCTGCCTCAGAAGGCAGTGGAGGCCAGTTCTCTGGATTCTTTCAAGAAAGAATTAGACAGAGCTCTTAAAGATAGCGGAGTAAAGGGATATGGGGAGAAGGCAGGAAAAGGGTACTGATTGTGGATGATCAGCCATGATCACAGTGAATGGTGGTGCTGGCTCGAAGGGCTGAATGGCCTACTCCTGCACCTATTGTCTATTGAAGATGATAAATTTGATCAAATTGTGCTGTGTCCAGCACAACTGAATGGAAACTGTAAGCCGCAAGTTACTCATGACTTTGATACCAGGGATTAAGTATGACAGTGTGACATCAGCTATGCAGGTTTCATGATGTATTTCCATATTAATTTGTAGTAGAAAGGAAATGATTCTGGTACACATCATCAGACTGGATGTGCACTAAACTGTAATATGAAGTGTAATGTGAGTGCTTGAATAAGTTCAGATATTAATTTCATTGAAGGTTTAAATTGAAAATTTCAATATAAAGAGCTAGACAATTTGAATTGTTTAAAATTAAAAGAGTTGCGAAACTAAAACCAAATCCATAAGGACTGTTTAATAACAGGGTAGAGATTTAAATTTGGAATTTTAGCAAGTTGTAAAGGCAATGGAGCTCCTAATAATGAGGTTAAATTAAATTGTTTGATAGTTTTTAATTCCAAATCAATCTAAGCTGGTTTTTGGCTCTTATCCAGCCAATATAGCCAGAAGCATAATTGTTGAATATTAACAGCCCAATAATTCTATCTTAAATTAGGTAGTGCAAGTCCACCATCTTTTTCAGATTTTTGTAAATGATACTTATTAATTCTTGGTTTTTATTATTCCAAATAAAGGATGAAATAATATATGGAGAAATAAGGCAATCTGTTTTTTTTGCAGCTTTATTTTGTGATGGTCGATTGATGACTTTTGAAGAGCTAATTAGCAAATATTCTCTCTCTCAGACACACTTCCTGCAATATCTTCAGGTTAGAAATTTTTTACAAAAATACTTATGTAAGTTTCCATATATGCAAGAATCTGATTTGTTGGATACTATTTTGAATAGGAATCCTTTAGTGAGAGGTTCCATTAGTAGAATGTATAATTTATTTTTACTATATAAAGATAAACTCACACTAAAGATTAAACAAGATTGGGAGAGAGAAATCAATATGACCTTCATTAATGAAGATTGGTTGCGAGTTCTGAAAATGGTCAGTTCTTCTTCGATATGTGCCAATTACTGTTTAATTCAACTTAAAATTGTTCACCATTATGGTTAACCCTTTACACACCAAAGGGTTAATGTTAAAATATGGCTCCCATAATTAATTTTGTCTCTTGGAATACAAATGGTTGAAACCATCCAATAAAATGGAAGAAGATTTTCAAAGTATTCCAAAGACTGAATGCTCATATTATTTTTGCACAAGAAACTCATGTAAGGAAAGAGGATAATCAACGCTTCCTTAAGTTCTGGAAGGAGTAAAAATACCATTTGAACTCCCAAGCCAAAGTTAAAGGTGTTTCAATTTTTATAGATTCCTCAATTACATTTATTCATCAAGACATTATCTCAGATCCATGGTAGATTCTTGCTAATTACTGGGTTACATTTTAATAAAAAGGTTGCTATGGTTAATGTTTATGCTCCGAATGTGGATTATCCTGAATTTTTAAGCACATATTCACTTCTTTTGCTTACCTAAATGAGTATATGTTGATAATGGGCAGTGACTTTAATTTATGTTTAAATCCCATGTTGGACAGATCCATAGGTAGTCCGGCTCTACCGAATAAGTCGGCTACTCTTATTAACTCTTTTATGATTGATTCTGGGATTTCAGAAATTTGGAGATTTCTACACCCAAAGGACAAAGAATTCTCATTCTTTTCACATGTTTATCATTCTTATTCTCGAATTGACTATTTTTTATTGACTCTCGATTAATCCCATCTATAATTGATTGTAATTATGACATTATCACCATTTCAGATCATGCTCCAATGAAACTTTCTATTAAGTTAATGGATACTTCTTCTACAAATGTATTAATAGACAATGGTGATTTAACCCTATTTTGCTTCAAGACTTGGACTTTGTTAAGTTTATGAAGGGACAGATTGATTTCTTTTTTTCAACTAATACTACGGAAGAAGTTTCCAATGGAACAGTATGGGATGCTTTTAAAGCTTATATCCATGGTCAGATTATTTCCTATTCAGCTGGTTTGAAAAAACGTACTAAGAATGAAATGCTCTTGTTGGTTGATAAAATTAAAGAAATTGATAAAAAAAAATATGCTATTGCTCCTAGTAAGGAGCTGTATAAACAGGGAGTTGAACTTCAATTGGAACGTAGTTTACTATTAACATCCTCGATCGAAAATCAGTTAATGAGACATAAAAGTGAGTTTTATATTCATAGTGATAAATCAGGTAAATTATTAGCTAATCAACTGAAATTTGCTTCGGTTAAACATCAAATTACTATAATTCATAAACATGATGATACTTTGACAGTTGATCATGACGAGATAAACAAAACCTTTCAAGAATTTTATACCTCTTTTTATCACTCTGACTTTCCTCATGATTTTAATATCATGCGTGATTTTTTAAGTAAACTAAATTTTCCAAAATTATCACCCGAAGACTGCTTATCATTAGAAACTCCTATTACAGAGGAAGAAATAACAACTGCAATCTCATCAATGAATTCTGGTAAAGCACCTGGTCCAGATGGGTTTACAGTGGAATTTTTAAAATCCTTTTCCTCTATTCTCTCTCCTTGGTTGTCTAGAATATTCAAAGAAGCAATCAGTTTAGGTAAATTACCACAATTGTTTTATGAAGCCTCTATTTCCTTAATTCTTAAAAAGAATAAAGATCCTACTGATTGTGCATCATCTACACCGATATCTCTTTTGAATGTAGATTTAAAATTTTTTTCAAAACTTTTAGCAACTAGGTTAGAGAAGGTATTACCTCAAATTATATCTATGGACCAAACAGGATTTATTAAAAACCGTTATTCATCTTCTAATATTAGGAGGTTAATGAATATTGTTTATACTCCTTCATTTAATACTCCGGAATGTATTATCTCATTAGATGCTGAGAAAGCCTTTGAAGAGTTGAATGGCCTTATTTATTTAGTGTGCTCGAGAAATTTAATTTTAGTTTGATATTTATATCTTGGATTAAATTGTTATATCATACCCCGGTAGCATCAGTTTGCACTAATAATCAAAGATCTCCCTTTTACGTCTATTTCGCGGTACTAGGCAAGGATGCCCTCTTAGTCCTTTACTATTTAATATTGCCCTTGAACCTTTAGCAATTACTATCCGTGACTCGCCCAATATTTTTGGTATTACCCGTGGAAATAATATACATAAATTATCACTATATGCAGATGATTTATTATTATATATCTCTAATCCGGAGAAGTCAATTCCTGTTATTCTAGCTTTGTTAGCTCAATTTAGTAATTTTTCTGGCTACAAATTAAACCTTAATAAGAGCGAATTATTTCCCCTAAATAAGCAGGTACCTATTTATGGATGTTTACCATTTAAATTGGTTACTGACTCGTTTATATATTTAGGGATTATAATTACAAAGAAGTATAAAGGTTTATTTAAAGCTAATTTTTTACCTTTAATTGATCAGATTAAACTTTTGTTTACTAAATGGTCACCAATATCTTTGTCTTTGATTGGTCGGATTAATACTATTAAGATGATTATTTTGCCTTAATTCCTATATGTATTTCAATCTGTTCCAATTTTTATTCCAAAATCTTTTTTTGATAATGTTGACTCAAAAATTTCTCCACATTAATGGCAGAACAAAAATCCTAGGCTAGGTAAAAGGCATTTACAGAAATCTAAAAAAGGGGGAGGGGGTGGTTAGCGCTCCCGAATTTTAGATTTTATTATTGGGCAATTAATATCCAATACTTAAAATTTTGGTTACGAGACTTGGATGCAACTTCAAGTCCACATTGGGTAAATCTTGAATGTAATTCATTACAAGGGTTGTTTTTGGGTTCGGTTTTAGAGACTTCGCTTCCTTTCACTTTTTCTAAACTGTATAAACAAATGAATAATCCAATAGTTAAGCTTGCTTTACGTATATGGTTTCAATTTTGAGAATTTTTTGGGTTGAACCAATTTATTTTAGCAAGTCCTATTATATCTAATTTCCTTTTTCAACCTTCCACTATGGATCAAGCTTACTTTGATTGGAAAATCAAAGGTATAGTATGATTTCATGATTTATTTTTGGATAATTGTTTTATGTCCTTTGATCAACTTTCTAATAAATATAATTTACCCAGATCTCACTTTTTTAGATACCCTCAGGTTAGAACCTTTTTAATTACTGTTTCTCCTAATTTTCCACACTTACATCTAATGGATATTTTGAAAAAAAATTTAGATTTAAATCTCTCTCAGAAAGGTGTTGTAGCAATTATTTATAATATAATTATGAATTCATGTCCTGATGTATCTAATAAAATTAAAACTGATTGGGAAAGAGAACTTAAGATTCTCTTCAATTGGTTAATTTATCCTCTATATGTGCTAAACATGTGTTGATACAGTTTAAAGTAGTGCACAGGACTCATATGTCCAAAGATAAACTATCTCGTTATTACTCTTATATTAATCCAATATGTGATAGATGTCACTCCGAGATAGCTTCTTTAACCCACATGTTTTGGTAATGTCCTTTGTTGAAAAAATATTGGAAAGATATTTTTGATATTATTTCAACGGTTTTGAATATAGACTCACAACCTCACCCAATTACTGTTGTTTTTGGGTTACCAATGATAGAATCAAGCCATTTAACCTCTTCAGCTCGTCGGATGATTGCATTTCTTACTTTAATGGCTAGAAGATCCATTTTGCTGAATTGGAAAGAGATTAACCCACCTACTATATTTCACTGGTTTTCACAAACTATGTTGTGTTTAAATTTGGAAAAAAATTAGAAGTGTGGTTTATGACCCTTCCATTAAATTTGAAAAACTTGGAGGCCATTTATTCAGCATTTTCATATGATGTAATTTGAACATTTCCAAACTTATTTTACTTCTCTGTAGTGTTGGTTGAGAGGAACGGAGTCGTCGACACTACGGTTTTCTTTTCTCCCATTTTTTACGATGTTAAAACAGACCAGGTCTTTTTTTTAGTTTAGCTAACTAATTCTGTTTAGATTAGTTTTTTTTTGAGGGGGTTATTATTTTTTTTTTCCTTTTTCATGATTTTTGTCTAGATATTTCTTTTTGTTCTGTATTATTCATTGGTATCCTGTATGATTGGGAGTTTTGTCAATCAAGTATTATTTGGTTTTATAATTACTCATGTTAATTATAACAATGTATTCCCAATAACTTTGTATTATTATGTCATGTTTATATTTTATGAAACTAATAAAAAGATTGAAAAAGAAAGAAATAAATTGTTCACTGTTATTATTTAACAAAGGAGAGACTATCCAAAATATTTCCTAACATAGACAACTATTGTGATAGGTGTAAAACTGAAGCGACCATTTTGTCACATATGTTCTGGTCATGTTTTTCACTAAAATCTTTTTGGAAATCTTTATTTTCTATCATTTATAACGCTCTGAAAGTTAATTTACAACCTAATACACTGATTTTCCTATTTGGAATAGTTTCATCTTCAGACCAACATGTAATTGCATTTGTTACATTGTTGGCAAGAAGGGCTATTTTATTGAAATGGAAAGATACCTCTGTCCCTACATTAATTCAAGGGTTTTCTCAAATAATGTTATGTCTTAGCTCGGAAAAAATTAGAAGAGAACTTTTGATCCTCGATTCGATTTTGAGAGAAGATGGGGCTCTTTTGCCAAATATTATAATTTAATTTAAATTAATTTATATGGTTTCCTTCCAATCTTATTTTATACAATTGTGAATTGGTGGTTGATGATTTTTCTTCTTTATACAGTATTTGATTGTAAGACGTATTGCTCCAGGAGTTGGTTCCTAATGTTTTTTTTTCTTTTTTTTTTCTTTTAGTTAGTTGGGGTTCTCTTTTTTCCTTCTTTTCTTTATAAAAAATATTTTGTTTTCATTATCATATATTATTTTTGATAAGTTTTTTTCTTCAGCTTTATTAACTGTGTGTGTGTATCAATTTGTCGAAGTCTTGTATCATGTTATAGCTGTAGATGATTATGTATCAATAAAAAGATTTTAAAAATGAGATATTAATTTCATGAAATATTTTGTATTATAGAATCTACAGTTCATTCCATCAAACAGCTCTTGCTGCATCGGCCTCCTGGTATTTTTTTAGTATTGTTCAAATATTTGAAGAGATGAAATGACAAGATGATCAGTGCAATTGCTTTGCCTTGTCATTTAATTTTCAAGTTCCATTCATCTGTGAAGTCAAGTCAATTATTATTTTGTCACCATCTGGCGACTATACAAATGAATTAAGTTAAAGTTGATCAAAGAGGTAGATTTTTCTACTCATGATTTTCTTTCCGGAAAACTAAAGCATAAAGTCCACTGTAACAATAAGTCCTTCATTACATAGAAGCTGTTCCTCCAAACTATAGTGTTGGACGTCTCTGTGGGTCACTGCTCCGTCGTATTCACGATTAATCATGGTCCCGTACAGTACTGTATGAAAGTCTTAAGCACATATAGATACAATAGTTAGGGTGCCTTAGACTTTTTCACAGCACTGTATTTCTCAGCAGAGAGTATAGAGGAAGTTCATACATCTGGCGGGAGTAAAGGATGTTGGGAATGACAGGGGAGCAGTGCTGCAGGAGGGTTGTGGGACGGGCAGCACTGAAGGAATGCTGGAGCGGGTGTGCAGGTGCAGACACACGCAGCCCTGAGGCACCAGGCAAGGTCATTTGATTCCATATAATTGGTTTATTGATCACTACAGAATGTCACTCTGTTGCTTCCCACTCTAACACTCTCCCTTCCCCATTTCCCATCATGATTCCTCTCACCCGGCCCCCTTCCCACTCTCAGTCCACAATAGAGACCCAGATCAGAATCAGGTTTGTCATCACTCACATATGCCATGATTTTTTTTTTGTGGCAGCAATACAGTGCAATAAATAAAATTACTCAGTACTGTGCAAAAGTCTTAGGCTTCCTAGCTATCTATATGTACCAGAGACTTTTTGCACAATGCTGTCTAATAATCCCAGTTCTCTTTGGAAATATTAACTTCAAGGTAAGGCATCTGAAAGACCTAAAAAGATAACACTGGACAACAAAAACTTTGCATCCTGAATACCTTTGGGTGCATATTATGGATTTTGGGCTGATGATCATGAAAATCGCCATGAAATTTCTCCATCATGCACCATTTTTTGTAATCACCTGTGTTTGTTATTTCACTTCATAATTCAAGCGGTTGGCTCACAAATAGAGAAAGCTTGGAGACAGTGCGAAAGGGAGGATAGGCAGGTGATAGAGAAAGGACGCACTCAGAACAATGGTTTGAGATGTGTCTGTTTTAATGCGAGTAGCATCATGAACAAAGCAGATGAGCTTAGAGCGTGGATCAGTACTTGGAGCTATGATGTTGTGGCCATTACAGAGACTCAGATGGCTCAGGGGCAGGAATGGTTACTTCGAGTGCCAGGCTTTAGATGTTTCAGAAAGGACAGGGAGGGAGGCAAAAGAGGTGGGAGCATGGCACTGTCAATCAGGGATAGTGTCACGGCTGCAGAAAAGGAGGAAGTCATGGAGGAATTGTCTACGGAGTCTCTGTGGGTGGAAGTTAGGAGCAAGAAGGGGTAAATAACTCTACTGGGTGGTTTTTATAGACCACCCAATAGTAACAGGGATATCGAGAAGCAGATAGGGAGACAGATTCTGGAATGGTGTAATAATAACAGGATTATTGTGGTGGGAGATTTTAACGGGAAAGCATCAAGTTGGATAAGTCACCAGGACCAGACGAGATATACCCTGGGCTACTGTGGGAGGCAAGAGAGGAGATTGCTGAGCCTCTGGTGATGATCTTTGCATCATCAATGGGGACAGGAGAGGTTCTGGAGGATTGGAGGGTAGTGGATGTTGTTCCCTTATTCAAGAAAGGGAGTAGAGATAGCCCAGGAAATTATAAACCAGTGAGTCTTACTTCAGTGGTTGGTAAGTTGATGAAAAAGATCTTGAGAGGTAGGATTTATGAACATTTGGAGAGGCATAATATGATTAGGAATAGTCAGCAGGGCTTTGTCACAGGCAAGTCGTGCCTTATGAGCCTGATTGAATTTTTTGAGGATATGACTAAGCACATTAATGAAAATAGATGTAGTGTATATGGATTTCAGCAAGGCATTTGATAAGGTACCCCATGCAAGGCTTATTGAGAAAGTAAGGAGGCATGGGATCCAAAGGGGCATTGCTTTGTGGATCCAGAACTGGCTTGCCCACAGAAGGCAAAGAGTGGTTGTAGATGGGTTATATTCTGCATGGAGGTCGGTGACCAGTGGTGTGCCTCAGGGATCTGTTCCTACTCTTCATGATTTTTATAAATGAGCTGGATGAGGAAGTGGAGGGATGGGTTAGTAAATTTGCTGATGACACAAAGCTTGGGGGTGTTGTGGATAGTGTGAAGGGCCGTCAGACATTGATAGGATGCAAAACTGGGCTGAGAAGTGGCAGATGGAGTTTAACCCAGATAAGTGTGAGGTGAACAACAAGAATTCTGCAGATGCTGGAGGTGGTTTATTTTGGTAGGTCAAATACGATGGCAGAATATAGTATTAATGGTAAGACCGTTGGTAGTGCGGAGGATCAGGGGGATCTTGGGGTCTGAGTCCACAGGACACTCAAAGCTGCTGTGCGGTTGACTCTGTGGTTAAGAAGGCATACGGTGCATTGGCTTTCATCAATCGTGGGATTGCGTTTAGGAGCCGAGTGGTAATGTTGTAGCTATATAGGACCCTGGTCAGACCCCACTTGGAGTGCTGAGCTCAGTTCTGGTCGCCTCACTACAGGAAGGATGTGGAAACCATAGAAAGGGTGAAGAGGAGATTTACAAGGGTGTTGCCTGGATTGGGGAGCATGCCTTATGAGAATAGGTTGAGTGAACTCGGCCTTTTCTCCTTTGAGCGACAGAGGATGAGAGGTGACCTGATAGAGGTGTATAAGATGATGAGAGGCATTGATCATGTGGATAGTCAGAGGCTTTTTCCCAGGGTTGAAATGGCTAGCACGAGAGGGCAATTTTAAGATGCTTGGAACTGGGTACAGAGGAGATGTCAGGGTTAAGTTTTTTACATAGAGAGTGGTGAGTGACGGATACAATAGGG
Organism: Mobula hypostoma; assembly: GCF_963921235.1. Lineage (NCBI taxonomy): Eukaryota > Metazoa > Chordata > Chondrichthyes > Myliobatiformes > Myliobatidae > Mobula > Mobula hypostoma. The sequence continues at coordinate 11,256,326 of NC_086116.1, forward strand.
TCCTTTAAGAGACTCCTGAACAAGTACATGGAGCTCAGAAAAATAGAGGGCTATGGGTAACCCTCGGTAATTTCTAAGGTAAGGACATGTTTGGCACTGCTTTGTGGGCCGAAGGGCCTGTATTGTGCTGTAGGTTTTCTATGTTTCTATAAGGGACCCAAAACTGTTTACCATATTCCAAGTGCGGTCCAACTAGTGCCTTATAAAACCTCAATATTACATATTGCTTTTATATTCTAGTCCTCTTGAAAGGAATGCTGACAAGGCTACCAACTGAACTTGCAAGTTAAACTTTAGGGACTGCAGCAAGAGGACTCCCGAGTAACTTCGCACCGCTGTTTTCTGAATTTACTCCACATTTAGAAAATACAATTGTCTACACATTTATTCCTTCTACTAAAGTTCCTGACAATACATTTCCCTTCATATTCCATCTGCCGTTTCTCTAAATCTGTCTTGGACCTTCTGTAGAATTACTGCTGCCCCTCCATCCATCTTTGTATCTTCTGCCAGCTTGGCCACAAAGCCATCAGTTCCTACATCCAAATCGTTGACATGTTACTTGCAAAGAAGTGGACCCAACACTGACCCTTGTGAAACTAGTCTCCAGTACTCACGTTTGCTTCCTCTAGTTTCTTTCCACATCGCAAAGATGTTTTGGTTTTTGAGGCTGCTGTAACTTGCAACAAGTGTATACAGGTGAGTGAGAGTCCAGTGGGGTGGGGGGGGGGGGGAGGGTGAGTGGAAGTTGAGGAGGATAAAAAACAGTGTTAACACAGGATTGGTGTGAATAGGTGGTCTGTGGTTTGTGCAGACTGTAGGCTAAAGGGTCTCTTTCCTTGCTGTATCTCTGCAAAACCTACATCAGTTCCTCTGATTGCAAGGACAGCAGATATTAAGATTCTAGGTGCATGTGTTATCAAATTATGTATGCAGTATACAACCCTGAGATTCGCCTTCCACAGACAGCCACGAAACGAAGAAAACTGTGGAAGCCGTTCAAAGAAAAACATCAACCCCCCACCATGCACAAAAAAACACACAAGTGGCAACAACAACAAAAAAAAACAAGAAACACAATGTAAAACACAAAAACAAAAGAGTCCAGGCATAATTCAGTTCAGCTCAGTGTTCATTATTTTCAGACCCCTCGATTCAAAGTCACCCAAAATTGCAGCAGGGAAAGGAGTGACCATAAACCAGAAACATATCATAATGTGAACCACAGTCCAATCCACAAACTGCAGCTCAGAACTTTGGCACCCTCCTCTTCATGGAAGAGAGGGACCATTTGAATGCAAGGACCTTCCCTTGAAGGTGAGCGAGAGGGAGGGAGAGACCATCACTCACAGAAAAAATACTATCAAACTGTAGATCACAGGCTCCAACAGTACCCGAACCACACTTGAAAGGAAAAGAAGATGTAAAAGAAGTGAAATAAGTCGTTTCGTGGATCATCTGGGGGATGTCGGCCGTGGTCGTGTTGCTCGCAGGTCCATTCTTCTTCTGTATATTAGTCTATTGCTGTGCAATATGTTTTCTTTGAGTAAGAGTTTTCTCCTCTAATTTTCCCTCTAATCGTTACCTCACAATGCCCACATCAAGATACATAGGTATTCAGCACTATCAGTGTGGGATTGTGAGATGGATGCAGGGGCTTCAAAGTGACTTGGACAATTTGTGAAAGTGGGTGTACACAAGGCAGATGAAGTATAAGATCGATAAATCTGAAGTGATCCATTTTAGTAGGGTAAACAGTAAAACAGTAGCTCCTACCAATTGTGTTAGACTGGGAAATACCGCTGTACAGAAATTTGAATGTCCCCATAGAAGAGTCACTGGAAGCAATTATAACCATATAACCATTACAGCACGGAAACAGGCCACCTCCGCCTTTCTAGTCCGTGCCGAACTCTTACTCTCACCTAATCCCACTGACCTGCACTCAGCCCATAACCCTCCATTCCTTTCCTGTCCATATAGCTGTCCAATTTAACTTTAAACGACAACATCGAACCTGCCTCAACCACTTCTGCTGGAAGCTCATTCCACACAGCTACCACTCTCTGAGTAAAGAAGTTCCCCCTTGTGTTACCCCTAAACTTTTGCCCTTTAACTCTCAACTCATGTCCTCTTGTTTGAATCTCCCCCACTCTCAATGGAAAAAGCCTATCCACGTCAACTCTATCTATCCCCCTCATAATTTTAAATGCCTCTATCACATCCCCCCTCAACCTTCTACGTTCCAGAGAATAAAGACCCAACTTGTTCAACCTTTCTCTGTAACTCAGGTGATGAAATCCAGGTAACAATTATGCAGGTGAAATGGGTGGTTAAAACAGCAACTGGTTTGTTCAACTTCAGAGCAAGAGGACTTGAGTGCAGGAGCTAGATTCCTTGCCCCAGGTATACAGGATCTTGGTGAAACCACCCCCAGAATACTATATGAGGTTTCGGTCCCCTGACCTAATAAAGGACATCTTTGCCAGAAAGGGACTATGGCAAAGGTTCACCAGACTGCTTCCTGGGTTAGTAGGACTGCGCCATGAGGAGAATTTAAGTTTATTGGGTTTGTATTTACTGGAGCCGAGAAGATTGAGAGAGGATCCAACTGAAATGTTTACTCAACGTCAGCAAAATCAAAGAGCTGATTATTAACTAAAGTAGGAAGAAACCAAATGCCCATGAGCCAGTTCTCATTAGGGGATTGAAAATGGAGAGGGTCAATAAATTTAAGTTCTTTGTAGATTTGGCGTATCATCTCAAACTTTGAGAAACTTCTATAGTTGCACAGTGGAGAGTATCCTGACTGGTTGTAGCATGGTTTGGTATGGAAACACCAAAGCCCAAAGAACTGAAAAGCCTATAAATAGTGGTGAGTACAACCCAGTCCATCACAAGAAAAGCCTTCCCCACCATTGAGCACATCTGTAAGGAGGGCAACCACAAGAAAGCAGCATCCATCCTCAAGGAACCCACCATCCAGGGCATGCTCTCTTCTTGCTGATGCCATCGGGAAGGAGGCACAGGAGCCTCAGGTCCCACACTACCAGGTTCAGGAACAGTTATTACCCTTCAACCATCACGTTCCTGAACTAGTGTGGATAGCTGCACTCACCCCAACAATGAACAGATAGCACAACATATAAACTCACTTTCAAGACTAATTTCTCAGTATTATAGATTGATTTATCTGTATTTGCAGTTTGTCTTTTTTTGCATATTGGCTGTTTTGTGTGTAGTTTTTCATTGATTCGATTATATTTCTTTGTTCTACTATGAATGCCCACAGAAGTGAGTCTCAGGGTGATATATGATGACATATATGTACTTTGATAATATACTTACAGGGCAAGTTAAATTGAATTTGGAGAAGATGCTTCTGCTGGGGCATCTGAAATGATGACAGTCAGGTTACAGTGAAAGAAATTTAGCACTGAGAACGAGGAGACATTGTTTCACTCTGGGACTGGTGAACCTGTGGAACTCTATACCAGAACAGCTGTAGAAGTGAACTTGAAGATAAAATCTTTCGAAGCCAGGGGTATAGGGACAGAACAAGAACATAGTATTAGGATAGATGATCAGGAATAATTATTTTTATTGGTGGAACAGGAATGATGAGCTCAATGCTTTACTCCTTCTCCTGTTTCTATGTTACTTTTATTCACTGTCTTCCCATCTGGAATTTGAATTTTGTGGCTCCCTATCAATGATACAATGTCCTTCTTCAGTTCTGGCACATACCACTAGGTGGAGTGCTGACATCAGGAACTGAAGGGCAAGGAAACAATCTGATTAACACAAAAAATATTGGAAGAACTCAGCAGGTCAGGCAGCATTTATTGAAGTGAATAAACAATCAAAGTCTCGGCTGAGACCCTCCTTCAGGACTCTGTATTTTATGTAATTACATATAATCGCAGTAATAGGACACTGGGTGCCACAGTCAGTGGTGGAAGGGTGAGCTTGTCTTTTCTGTGGAGTTGCTTGGAGTGTTCTTTTGTCTTCATGGTCTAGTTTTTGTCAGGATACTGTCTCCCCAGCAGCTGAATCTTCCAGATACAGGTGTATTTTTACTATAATCAGTTGAAGAGGGTCAGAGCCGTCTCTATTTCCTGAGGAGACTGAGGTCCTTTAACATCTGTCGGACGATGCTGAGGATGTTCTACGAGTCTGTGGTGGCCAGTGCGATCATGTTTGCTGTTGTGTGCTGGGGCAGCAGGCTGAGGGTAGCAGACACCAACAGAATCAACAAACTCATCCGTAAGGTCAGTGATGTTGTGGGGATGGAATTGGACTCTCTGATGGTGGTGTCTGAAAAGAGGATGCTGTCTAAGTTGCATGCCATCTTGGACAATGTCTCCCATCCACTACATAATGTACTGGGTGGGCACAGGAGTACATTCAGCCAGAGACTCATTCCACTGAGATGCAGCACAGAGCGTCATAGGAAGTCATTCCTGCCTGTAGCCAACAAACTTTACCACTTCTCCCTTGGAGGGTCAGACACCCTGAGCCAATAGGCTGGTCCTGGACTTATTTCATAATTTACATATTACTATTTAACTATTTATGGTTCTATTACTATTTATTATTTATGAAGCAACTGTAACGAAAACCAATTTTCCCCGGGATTAATAAAGTATGACTATGACTATAAACATTTTGACTCAATGCTGGTCTCCAAAAACAGATCTCCATTTAACTAACTATGTGATGAATACTTTGAGAGGTTGGTCATAGTCATAGTCGTCGTCATAGTCATAGTCATACTTTATTGATCCCGGGGGAAATTGGTTTTCGTTACAGTTGCACCATAAATAATAAATAGTAAAAGAACCATAATATGCATGTCTAGAATTAAATCCTGTTTAATCAAGGACCTGGACCCACTGCAATTTGCCCACTGCCACAAGAGGTCTACAGCCGATGCAATCTCACTCGGCCTGGGTGTCAACATTTATGAGGATCTATGGTCTGATGAAACCAAAATCAAGCTTTTTGGCCACCAGACTAAACGCTATGTACACCACACATCATCAAAGACATACCATCCCTTCTATGAAGCATGGTGGTGGCTGCATTAAGCTGTGGGGATGCTTCACCGCAGCAGGCCCTGGAAGGCTTGTAAAGGTAGAGGGTAAAATGAATGCAGCAAAATACAGGGAAATCCTGGAGGAAAACCTGATACAGTCTGCTAGAAGACTGTGACTTGGAGAAGATTTGCTATCCAGCAAGTTAATGACCCCAAGCATAAAGCCAAAGCTACACAGGAATGGTTTAAAACAACAAAGTTAATGGTCTGGCGTCACCTCAATCCAATAGGGAATTTGTGGTTTGACTTGAAAAGGGCTGTTTACTTGCAATCACCAAGGAATGTGACAGAGCTTGAGCAGTTTTGTAAAGAAGAATGGGGAAAAATTGCTGTGTCCAGATGTGCAAAGCTGATCGAGACCTATCCACACAGACTCAAGGGTGTAATTGCTGCCAAAGGTGCATCTACTTGAAGGGGGTGAGTAATTATGCAATCAATTATTTTATGTTTTCTATTTGCAGCTAATTTAGATCATTTTGTGGAGATCTGTTTTCACTTTAAAATGAAAGAGTTTTTTTGTTGATCTGTCAAAAAAAAAGCAAAATTAAATCCACTGTGATTCAATGTTGTAAAACAATAAAACATGAAAATTTCCAATGGGGATGAATTATTTTCTTAGGCACAGTATTTTTATATATTATTATATTTCTTATTGTAATTTGTAGTCTATTTTATGTATTGCACTGTACTGTTGTCACAAAACAACAAATTTCTTAACATTATGTCAGTGATAATAATCCCAATTCGGGTTTTAGAGTATCTGTTTAGAAATCTTGGAGTTAGTTGGTATCTATGGTGTTGGACTTCCACACTTCTAAGCATCCAGCAGAATAACTTGACAGAGTTCAAATTTCACACTCAGAAATGTACTGATTATTACTTATCTAACTTTGCTAATTCCAAAGAGCAATGTTCTTGTTTATAATGCTGTCATGGACAGGTGTTGTGAGTTCAAATTCGAGACCAAATTCAATCACTCTGCTCCTTTACCAGAGTTCATAAGAGTTTATAAGAGTTAAATTGCTTCACTAAACATTCTGGAGGGAGGGGGCCCTCCCCATGGCTGTCCTGACCTGTTTGTGACTCCAGCCATCCGGATAATATTGTTCTTTAAAGCCCTTCAAAATATTCCAGAAAGCTAGTCAGTTGTCAGAACTATTGCTAAGAGATTTATTTTGGCATGGTACAACTAACATTTTGACACCAAATTAAAGAAAATGTCAGGCAAAGCATTCTTTAATAACCGTATGTTGTATGCTTGAAGCAAATTGTTTTGAGTTTGAGAGAAATATTGCTGCTTTGCTCTGTACTGGGTTTTAGGAACTGGCGAGTAATGCACCTTCTCAATGAACTACTGGAGACTTGGTTCTGGGATTAATTTGCATGACTTTATCACATAAGACCATGAGACGTAGGACCAGAATAAGGACATCCAGCCCATCGAGTCTGCTTCATCATTCCATCAAGGCTGATCGCAGATTCCACTCAACCCCATACACCTGACCTCTTGCCATATCCTTTGGTGCCCTGATCGATCAGCAAACGATCAACTTCTGCCTTAAATATTCCCACAGACTTGGTCTCCACCGCAGTCTGTGGCAGAGCATTCCACAGATTTACTACTCTTTAGCTAAAAAGAAAATCCTCCTTACCTCCGTTCTGAAAGGTAGCCTCTCAATTTTGAGGCTGTGCCCTCTAGTTCTGGATACTTCCACCAGAGGAAACATCCTCTCCACATCCACCTTATCTAGTCCTTTCAACGTTTGGTAGGTTTCAAGGAGATCACTATGCATTCTTCTAAATTCCAGTGTGTACAGGCCCAAAGCTGTCAAACGCTCCTCATATGTTAATCCCTTCATTCCTGGAATCATCCTCATGAACCTCCTCTGGACTCTCTCCATGACAACACATCCTTTCTGAGATATGGAGCCCAAAACTGTTGACAATACTCCAAGTGCAGCCTGACTAGTCTCTTACAAGGCTCAGCATTATCTCCTTGCTTTTATATTCAATTCCCCTTGAAATAAATATCAACATTGCATTTGTTTTCTTTATCACAGACTCAACCTGTAAATTAACCTTCTGGGAGTCTTGCACAAGGACTCCTAAGTCCCTCTATACCTCTGATGTTTAAACCTTCTCCCCATTTAGACAAGAGTCCACACTATTGTTCCTTTTACTAAAATGCTTGTTTATACATTTCCCTACACTGTATTCCATCTGCCTCTTTTTTGCCCATACTTCCAATTTATCTAAGTCCTGCTGCAATCGCATTGCTTCATCAGCACTATCTACCTCTCTACCTAACTTCATATCATCCGCAAACTTCGCCACAAACCCATCATTTCTATAATCTAAATCATTGATTGACAATGTGAAAAGCACTGGTCTCAAAACTGTCCCCTGAGGTATGCCATTAGTCACTGGCAGCCAACCAGAAAAGGGCCCTTTTATTCTCACTTGCCTGTCATGTGAAGCATCTTATCAAATGCCTTCTGAAAATTCAAGTAAATGATATTCACTGCCTCTCTTTTGTCCACCCTGTTCGTTACTTCCTCTAGGGATTCTAACAGATTTGTCAGGCAAGTTTTCCCTTTACAAAAACCATGCTGACTTTGAGTTATTTTATCACCAATCTCCAAGTATCCTGAAACTTCATCCTTAATAATAGACTCCAACACTTTTTCAACCGCTGGGGTTAGGCTAACTTGCTTATAAGTTCCTTTCTTTTGCCTTCCTCTCTTCTTAAAGACTGACGTGACAATTGCAACCTTACAGTCCTTTGGGACCATGTAAGAATCAAGTGATTCTTGAAAGGCCATGACCAATGCACCCATTATCTCTTCAGCAACTTCTCTCATTATCCTGGCATGTAGTCCATCTGGTCCAGGTGACCTATCCACCTTAAGACCTTTGAGTTTGTCTATCACTTCTTCCTGTGTAATAGCAATGGCACTCACTTCTGCTTCCTGACTCTCATGGAACTCTGGCATACTGCTAGTGTCTTCCATAGTGAACACAGATGCAAAGTACCCATTAAGTTCATCTGCTATTCTTTGTCCCCCATTACTACCTCATCAGCATCATTTTTCCAGTGGTCTCACCTCCCCTTTACTCTTTATATCATTGAAAAAAGTTTTGGTATCCTGCTTTATATTATTGGCTAGTTTGTCATCATATTTCATCTTTTTCTTTCTTGTAGCTTTTTAAGTTGCCTTTTGTTGGATTTTAAAAGCTTGCCAATCATTGAACTTCCCATTCACTTTTGCTGCCTTATATGCCCTTTCCTTGGCTTTTATGCAGTCCTTATCTTCCCTTGTCAGCCACGGTTGCCTACCCCTGCCATTTGAGAACCCCTTCTGTGGGATCTTGCACCTCGTGAACTATTCCTGGAAACTTCAGCCATCTCTGCTCTGCCATCATCCCCACCAGAATCCTCCTCCAATCCAACTGGGCAAGCTCCTCTCTCATGCCTCTGGAATTCCCTTTATTCCATTGCAATACCGATACATGTGACTCACGCTTCTCCCTCTCAAATTGCAGTACGAATTCAATCATATTATGATCACTGCCTCCTAAGAGTTCCTTTACATTAAGCTCCCTCATAAGATCTGGTTTATTACATAACACCCAATCTCGGATAGCTTTTCCCCAAGAAGATTCAAGCACAGCTGCTCTAAAAAGCCATCTCATAGGCATTCAACAACGACCCATTCTTGCAATCTGACACCAACCTGATTTTCCCAGTCCCCTTGTATACTGAAGTCCACCATTAAAAATGTGTCATTACCCTTATTACATGCCTTTTCCAGTCCCCTTTGCAATCTCAACTCCATATTTTGGCTACTAATTGAAGGCCATATATATGATTCTCATAATGTTTATTTCATACCTTTGTAGTTTCTTAACTCCATCCACAAAGATTCAACATTCTCTAAGCCTAAGTTACCCTCTTTCTAAAGATGTAATTCCATCTCTTGCCAACAGAGCCGCGTCACTGCCTATGCCTTTCTGCCTGTTTTTCCGGTACAAAGTATATCCTTTGATGTTTAGCTCGTCTTCTTTTAGCCACAATTCTGTGATCTCTTTATGGAGTTCTGCATATTCTCTCTTTCTCTGACTTCTGAGTGTTCCAGTAGCTGCCCACATACTAAAAATTGTGATCTGGGAGGTAAACTGTTTAGTATGTAGGCGAGGAATACAATTGGAAACTCGATGAGGATGTAGAGAGCATAAAATAAAGAGGATTAATGTAGAATTAGTATAAAAGGATGACTGATACTAACCCATTGAGTTGAGGGGACTGTTTCTGTACTCTATGACTCTGAATCCATAAAGGAATGAAACTTCCCATTACGTGCCTCGTAAACTAAAGCTAGTTTTGACTCCGTGGTTGTCTCCACGACAGTTTTAAACAGGAGAGGCAGATCAGTGAGCAATTTTATGAAAATAGGAATAAACCGCTACAGTGGTGGATAAAAATGGAACTTAGAGCTTGGCATAAGATCAGAATTAGATTTATTCTTGCTGACATAATACTGTTCATGAGTTCACTGTCCGGTCAGAAGTCTGACGGTGGATTCCATGAAATGATAAGCTCGCATACCCATCTGATCAGCCTGTTTTTCTTTCTCATTAATAGGCTGTGAATTATTCACGAGGCCAACATTTACAGCACACACAGGGTATGTGGATGGGTGGGTGGGGGCAAAGGAAGGGATGGGGCTCGTACTGCTTGTGCTGCTTTGTTACCTGATACATTCCATTTTGCTGTGTTCTGAATTCTCTGCCGAGCATCGTGATGCTGAGCACACAGTGGCCCAATCGGACACACAGGTCAGGGTGAGAGATTTAGAAAGAAGCATTGGCAGGCTTTCAGCTTTTTCTGGTGGCACAGTGGAATCATGATTCATTATCAAGTGCAAATCAAAATCAAGTAGGGACAAGCAGAGGGACTATTGTTGGAGTGAACCTCCATGTTTTTAGTAAATTTACTATCAAAACTTGGTCCTGGTTTGATGACGTTGAATGGAATGTCTTCCATGATGAGGATGTCTCCGTGTTCGTGGATGGGGTCACGAGTTTCATCCAGAAGTCCATCGAGGAGATTGTCGTCCAGATTGGTCAGGGTCTATCCAAACCAGAAACCCTAGATCAACAGTTCCGTGCGAGATGACCAAACTGCAGGTCACACCAGCAGCTCTCTTCGGTGTTGGTGACATCGAATCAAGCTTAAAAAAGATTTAGCTCGTCTGGGAGAGAGGCAGTGATGTTGGAAACTCCACTGTGTTTAGCTTTGAGGTCTGTGATGGTGTGCAGACCTTGCCATAAGCTGTGTGTGATGTTGGTGTAAAGTTGTGTCTGGATCTTGTCCCTGTACTGTTGTTTCACTGCCTTGATGACTTTGTACAGATCGTGGCTGCATTTCTTGAGTTCCTGTTGGTTACCAGCAACGTAAGCTCAGTGTCACACTTACCTCAATAATAAGCAACTGCTTTGAGAGGCTGGTCAAGGACTACATCTGCAGCTTGCTACCACCCACACTGGACCCCCTACAATTTCCCTACCGACACAACTGATCAACAGATGATGCCACAGCTCTACACACCATCATTACACATCTGGAGAAGAAGGATGCTATGTGAGAATGCTGTTCTTGGACTACAGTTCAGCATTCAACACCATAATTCCATCCAGGCTCAATAGGAAGTTTTTTATGTTTCTATGTACATGGAGCTTAGAAAAATAGAGGGCTATAGGTAAGCCTAGTAATTTCTAAGGTAGGGACATGTTCGGCACAATTTTGTGGGCCGAAGGGCCTGTATTGTGCTGTAGGTTTTCTATGTTTCTATGAAGCTCAGAGACATCGGCCTTCATCCTGCCTTGTGTAGCTGGACTTCCTGTCAGATCGCCAGCAGGTGGTAAGAGTGGGCTCCCTCACCTCTGTCCCTCTGACCCTCAATACAGGTTCTCCTCAGAGCTGTGTGCTGAGCCTCCCCCTTTACTCCCTGTATACCCATGACCGTGTCGCCACCCACAGCTCCAATCTACTAACTAAAATTGCTGATGACACTACACTGATTGGCCTAATCTCAAATAATAATGAGGCAGCCTGCAGAGAAGAAGTCATCACCCTGACACAGTGGTGTCAAGAAAACAACCTCTTCCTCAATGTTGCAAAAACAAAGGAGCTGGTTGTAGACTATAGGAGAAATGGAGACAGACTAACCCCTATTGACAGCAATGGATCCGGGGTTGAGAGGTTGTATAGCTTTAAGTTCCTTGGCATAAACATCACCAAGGATCTCACGTGGTCTGTACATACCGGCTGTGTGGTGAAAATGGCATAACAGTGCTTCTTTCACCTCAGACGGTTGAAGAAGTTTGGTGTGGGCCTCCAGATCCTAAGAACTTTCTACAGGGGCACAATTGAGAGCATCCTGACTGGCTGCATCACTGCCTGGTATGGGAACTGTACCTCCCTTAATCACAGGACTCTGCAGACAGTGATGCGGACAGCCCAGTGTATCTGTAGAAATTAACTTCCCACTATTCAGGACATTTACAAAGCCAGGTGTGTAAAAAGGATCACTGGGGACCCGAGTCACCCCAACCACAAACTGTTCCAGCTGCTACCATCTGGGAAACGGTACCGCAGCATAAAAGCCAGGACCAACAACTTCCAGGACAGTTTCTTCCACCAGGACATCAGACTGCTTAATTCATGCTGTCGCAACTGTATTTCTATGTTATATTGACTATCCTGTTGTACATACTATTTATTAAAAATTACTATAAATTGCACATTGCGTATTTAGATGGAGACATAACGTAAATATTTTTACTCCTCGCGTGTATGAAGGATGTAAGTAATAAAGTCAATTCAATTCAATTTGTATCTCGTACTGAGGCAAATGCTTTATGTTTGCAATTGGAAGAGGAAGAAAGCTTGCACTTCAATGGTGCCTTTAACAACCTCAGGACATCTTTACAGCTGCAGTATCTCAAGTATAGTTGTAATGCAAAAAATGTGACTGTTAATTTACAATCACCAAAGTCCAAGAGAAAACAACGAGGCGACACTTCACCTGTGAGTCGGTTGGGGTGATATACTGCGTCCGGTGCTCCCGATGCAGCCTTCTATATATTGGCTAGACCTGACGCAGACTGGGATACCACTTCGCTGAACACCTACGCTCTGTCTGCCAGAGAAAGCAGGATCTCCCAGTGGCCACACATTTTAATTCCACGTCCCATTCCCATTCTGATATGTCTATCCACGGCCTCCTCTACGGTAAAGATGAAGCCACACTCAGGTTGGAGGAACAACACCTTATATTCTGTCTGGGTAGTCTCCAACCTGATGGCATGAACATTGACTTCTCAAACTTCCGCTAATGCCCCACCTCCCGCTCGTACCCCATCTGTTATTTATTTATTTATATACACACACATTCTTTTTCCCTCTCTCCTTTTTCTCCCTCTGTCCCTCTCACTATTCCCCTTGCACATCCTCTGGGTTTCCCCCCCCCTCACCCTTTTCCTTCTTCCTGGGCCTCCTGTCCCATGATCCTCTCATATCCCTTTTGCCAATCACCTGTCCAGCTCTTGGCTCCATCCCTCCCCCTCCTGTCTTCTCCTATCATTTTGGATCTCCCCCTCCCCCTCCCACTTTCAAATCTCTTACTAGCTCTTCTTTCAGTTAGTCCTGACTAAGGGTCTCAGCCCAAAACGTCGACTGTACCTCTTTCTAGAGATGCTGCCTGGCCTGCTGCGTTCACCAGCAACTTTTATGTGTGTTGCTTGAAATTACAGCAACTGCAGAATTCCTTGTGTTTGCAGAAATAAACGACTGGATCATCAAATACAGCAGATGCTGGAATTCTGAAGTAATTTCTGGGTTCAGATTCCTGGATTATTGGGATCTCTTCTAGGGAAGTTATGACCTGTACAGGTTACACCTGAACCCAAGGGAGACCAATATCCTTGTGGACAGGTTTACTAGAACTTTTAGGGAGGGATGGAACTAATTTGGAAGGGGGATTGGAACCAGAGTGATGATGGCTGAGGATGGGACAGATGGTATGCAACTAGATGCAGTGTACAGTGAGACTGTCAGGAAGGGCAGGCAGATAATAGGGCAAATTTTCAGAAAGTGGGATGAGTTGCAGTGTAACATGGGGACAAAATCAAAAATGGGTGATGAATACAGGACTGAAGGTGTTATACTTGAATGCATGCAGTATATGGAATAGGGCAGGTGATCTTGTAGCGCAGTTACAGATTGGTAGATAGGATGTGGGCGTTACTGAGTCATGTCTGAAACAAATCATGGTTGGGAGCTTAACATCTGAGGGATACACCTTGTATCAAAAGGGCAGGCAGGAAGGCAGAGGGGGCTGCATAGTTCTGTTGGTAAAAAATGAAATCAAATCCTTAGATTGAAGTGACATTGGATCAGAAGATGTAGAATCCTTGTTAAGAAACTGTAAGGGTAAAATGACTGATGGGACCGCTATATACAGACCGCTGAACAGTAGCCAGGATATGGACTACAAAATTACAATGAGAGATAGTAAACACATGTCAAGAGGGCAATGTTACAATAGTCTGAGGGAATTTAAATATACAGGTAGATTGGGAAAATCAGGTTGGTGATGGATCCCAAGGGAGAGAACTTCTAGAATGCCTACAAAATGCCTTTTTAGAATTGCTTGTGGTTGAACCCTCTAAGGGAAAGGATTGGACTGGATGTTGTATTATGAGCTGGATATGATTAAGGAGCTTAAGGTAAAGGAACCCTGAGGAGACAGTGACTTTACCCTGCAATATGAGAGGGAGAAACTAAAATCTGATATCATCATCATCATCATCAGGTGCCGTGACCAGTTTGAGCTTTGACTGCCATGGCCCAAACACTCCTGTTTCAGATCAAGTGGATCAATTCATTGGTATTCATTTCCAGTTCTCTGGCTGCTGTCTCCATCATCATTTGTCTTTGTCTTCCTCTTGCTTTCTTCCCTTCAATCTTTCCCATAATTACTGTGCATTCTAACTCCTCTTTCCTAATCACATGTCCAATGTGATTAGGTTGCCTTTTCATGATCTCATACATTATTTCTCTTTTTGTGTTTGCTCTGTTCATGACATCCTCATTAGATATTTGTTTTGTCCATGATATTCTTTGCATCCTCTTCAAAAACCACATCTCTGCTGCTTCAATTCATTTCTTCATGTTACTAGATATTGTCCAACATTCTGAGCCATATAACATAACTGGATAAACATAACATTTCAATACTCTGAGGCGGGTTGTCATGCCTAGTTTAGTATTGATCAGTATACTCTTCATTCTCGTAAAGGTGTCTTTTGCCATCCCTATTCTTCTTTCGATGTCCATGTCGCACCTGCCATGTGAGGTACAGTTTTGGTCTGCAGCATAGGTTCACGAGGTTAATTCCTGGGATGGCGGGACTGTCATATGTTGAAAGATTGGAGCAACTGGGGTTGTATACACTGGAATTTAGAAGGATGAGAGGGGATCTGATTGAAACATATAAGATTATTAAGGGATTGGACACGCTAGAGGCAGGAAACATGCTCCCGATGTTGGGGAGTCCAGAACCAGAGGCCACAGTTTAAGAATAAGGGGTAGACAATTTAGAATGGAGTTGGGGAAAACTTTTTCACACAGAGGGCTGTGGTTCTGTGGAATGCTCCGCCTCAGAAGGCAGTGGAGGCCAATTCTCTGGATTCCTTCAAGAAAGAGTTAGATAGAGCTCTTAAAGATAGCGGAGTGAAGGGATATGGGGAGAAGGCAGGAAAAGGGTACTGATTGTGGATGATCAGCCATTATCACAGTGAATGGTGGTGCTGGCTCAAAGGGCTGAATGGCCTACTCCTGCACCTATTGTCTATTGATGTCATTCAGCTTCCTAAGTCGGAAAAGTTCTGCACTTGTTTTATGTCTTCCCCGTTTATTCTCAGCCTGCAGATAGGATTCGCCTTCTTTTTGGATATCACCATACATTCTGTCTTTTTGCAATTGATAGATAAACCCATTTTTGCACTTTTTTCAAAAACTATCTCAATTAAGTTTTGTAGTTCTTCCTCTGTACTTGCAATTAACACAGTGTCACCTGCATATCTGAAATTATTGATGTTTTCACGGCCAACTTTGATTCCCAAGATGTCTCTTATTTTTTGTAATATTCTTTCACTGTACACATTAAATAAATCAGGGGAGAAAACACACCCTTGTCTAACGCCTCTCTTGATTTTTGTAAACTGACTCACTTCTCCATTTACTCTTACAGCGGCAGTCTGTTCCCAGGACAGATTTCTGATTAGGTGGAGGTCTTTCGAATCTAGATCTAGAGTTTTCTGGAACATTTCAAATAACTTATTGTGCTTCACTTTATCAAATGCTTTTATGTAGTCGATAAAACAAGCAAACAAATCTTTTTGCACTTGAATAGCTCGTTCTGATAGTATCCTTAACATCAATATTGTGTTTTTTGTACCTTTGTCTTTCACAAAACCATATTGTTCTTTACCTATTTCAGCTTGTATCTTACCTCTAGCTCTTGCCATCAAAATTCTTAGAAGTATCTTGGTGATATGACTCATTAAACTTATGGTCCTATGTAATTCATATGCTCCAGGTTTCTTAGGAAGAGTGATAAATACTGATTTTTTTCATCTCTTCTGGTATTATTCCAGTCACATAAATGTCATTGTTTAAATCAGCAAGTTTTTCAATTCCATAATCTTCAAGCACGATAATTTGTTCTATTACTAATTCATCAGGACCTGCTGCCTTTCCTTTCTTCATCTTATGATATATCAGTATTAAAGTGGAGTAAAGGGAATTATAGAGGCATGAGAGAGAAGCTGGCCAAAGTTGATTGGAAGGGGACACTAGCAGGGATGATGACAGAATAGCAATGGCTGGAGTTTCTGGGGGCAATTTAGGAGGCAAAAGAAGGATACATCCCAAAGAGGAAGAAGTGTTTTAAAAGCAGGATGACACAATTTTGGCAGACAAGTGAAGTCAAAAACAAGATAAAAGTAAAAGAGAGGCATATAATAGAGCAAATATTAGTGGGAACTTGGAGGATTGGGAAACTGTTAAAAACCAGCAGAAGGCAACCAAAAGGAAGGAAAAGATCTTACTCTTAATAATTTCTCCTTTGGCTCCTCCCACTTTCTCCAAACTAAAGGTGTAGCCATGGGCACCCGTATGGGTTCCAGCTATGCCTGCCTTTTTGTCGGCTTTGTGGAACAATCCATGTTCCAAGCTTATACTGGTATCTGTCAACATACATCAAAGTTGCTGGTGAACGCAGCAGGCCAAGCAGCATCTATAGGAAGAGGCGCAGTCGACGTTTCAGGCCGAGACCCTTCGTCAGGACTAACTGAAGGAAGAGTGAGTAAGGGATTTGAAAGCTGGAGGGGGAGGGGGAGATGCAAAATGATAGGAGAAGACAGGAGGGGGAGGGATAGAGCTGGGAGCTGGACAGGTGATAGGCAAAAGGGGATACGAGAGGATCACGGGACAGGAGGTCCGGGAAGAAAGACAAG
This sequence comes from Mobula hypostoma, assembly GCF_963921235.1. Taxonomy (NCBI): domain Eukaryota; kingdom Metazoa; phylum Chordata; class Chondrichthyes; order Myliobatiformes; family Myliobatidae; genus Mobula; species Mobula hypostoma. The sequence goes on from NC_086116.1 coordinate 11,273,007, forward strand.
GGGGGAGGTGACCCAGAGGATGGGCAAGAGGTATATTCAGAGGGACAGAGGGAGAAAAAGGAGAGTGAGAGAAAGAATGTGTGCATAAAAATGAGTAACAGATGGGGTACGAGGGGGAGGTGGGGCCTTAGCGGAAGTTAGAGAAGTCAATGTTCATGCCATCAGGTTGGAGGCTACCCAGACAGAATATAAGGTGTTGTTCCTCCAACCTGAGTGTGGCTTCATCTTTACAGTAGAGGAGGCCATGGATAGACATGTCAGAATGGGAATGGGATGTGGAATTAAAATGTGTGGCCACTGGGAGATCCTGCTTTCTCTGGCAGACAGAGCGTAGATGTTCAGCAAAGCGGTCTCCCAGTCTGCGTCGGGTCTCACCAATATATAAAAGGCCACATCGGGAGCACTGGACGCAGTATATCACCCCAGTCGACTCACAGGTGAAGTGATGCCTCACCTGGAAGGACTGTTTGGGGCCCTGAATGGTGGTAAGGGAGGAAGTGTAAGGGCATGTGTAGCACTTGTTCCGCTTACACGGATAAGTGCCAGGAGGGAGATCAGTGGGGAGGGATGGGGGGGACGAATGGACAAGGGAGTCGTGTAGGGAGCGATCCCTGCGGAATGCAGGGGGGGGGAGGGAAAGATGTGCTTAGTGGTGGGATCCCGTTGGAGGTGGCGGAAGTTACGGAGAATAATATGTTGGACCCGGAGGCTATCTGGTATCTTGATTAATCAGGACATCAAGGGTTAAGGGGAGAAGTCATGTAAAGGGGGTTGAGAGGGAAAATGTATCAGCGGATTCAATGGGCCAAATGACCTATTTCTGCATCCGGTGCTCCCGGTGCGGCCTTCTCTACATCGGTGAAACCTGACGCAGATTGGGGGACCGCTTCGTCGAGCACCTCCGCTCCATCCGCCACAACAGACAGGATCTCCCGGTAGCCACCTACTTCAACTCTGCTTCCCATTCTCATTCAGATATTTCCATACATGGCCTCCTCTACTGCCATGATGAGGCTAAACTCAGGTTGGAGGAGCAACACCTCATATACCGTCTAGGTAGTCTCCAGCCCCTTGGTATGAACATAGAATTCTCCAACTTCCGGTAATTCCCTCCCCCTCCCTTCCCCTATCCCTATGTCACTCTACCCCCTCCCTCAGCTGCCTATCACCTCCCTCATGATTCCACCTCCTTCTACTACCCATTGTGTTTTCCCCTATTCTTTCTTCACCTTTCCTGCCTATCACCTCCCTGCTTCCCCCCCCCCACCTCCTTTATCTTTCCTCTTACTGGTTTTTCACCTGGAACCTACCAGCCTTCTCCTTCCCACCCTCCCCCACGTTCTTTATAGGGCCTTTGCCCCTTTCCTCTTCAGTCCTGACGAAGGGTTCCGGCCCGAAACGTCGACTGATCATTTCCACGGATGCTGCCCAACCTGCTGAGTTCCTCCAGCGTGTTGTGAGTGTTGCTTTGACCATTCTGTTCCTGCTTCTCATGGTCTTATGAAATGTTATGGTGTGTTAGTTGTTAATGTGAATGCTTTGATGTCCATGTGATAAATCTGAACCTGATTTCTTGTTTCAAGAGCCCTTTTTCAGAGTAAATTTTTTGGGCAGGCTAGGGACTTGCCTTTCTGGTACCACAAGACTACATCTACTCCATCTCTGGTATAGGTAGAGGACAGCATTTTACCTGCAATTAATAAAGGTCCCCATATGCCTTTTGAGACAGTTTAATGATCTAACACCAATCTCACCTGGTCCCTCAACACCAGCTCCATAGCAAAGAAAGCCCAGCAGCGTCTCCACTTTCTGCAGAAGCTGAGAAAAGTCCATCTCCCACCCCCCCCCCCCATCCTCACCACATTCTACAGAGGTTGTATTGAGAGCATCCTGAGCAGCTGCATCACTGTCTGATTTGGGAATTGCCCCATCTTGGATCGCAAGACCCTGCAGCGGATAGTGAGGTCAGCTGAGAAGATCATCGGGGTCTCTCTTCCTGCCATTACACGCACTCCCCATATGAACTCTTCTCCCTCCTGCCATCTGGCAAAAGGCACCGAAGAATTCGGGCTCTCACGACCAGACTATGCAACAGTTTCTTCCCCCAAGCTATCAGACTCCTCAATACCCAGAGCCTGGCTTGACACCAACCTACTGCCCTCTACTGTGCCTATTGTCTTGTTTATTATTTATTGTAATGCATGCACTGTTTTGTGCACTTTATGCAGTCCTGGGTAGGCCTGTAGTCTGGTGTAGTTTTTGTGTTGTTTTACGTAGTTCAGTGTAGCTTTTGTATTGTTTCATGTAGCACCATGGTTCTGAAAAACATCGTCTCGTTTTTACTGTGTACTGTACCAGCAGTTATGGTCGAAATGACAATAAAAAGTGACTTGACTTTGATGTGTATTTGAGAGAGAATGCCTCTCAGAATTAATCTACTGGTTAGTGAAGCACCTTGAATACTGATTTCTCTTTCCTAATTCAAGTATATGCGCTCGTCTTAAAAATTGCAAAATCATAGGGCTCCTCTTGGAGGAGATCAATCCAAGGTGCTCAGCTGGCAGCACAGACTTCTGCAACTGAAGGAGGACATGGAAAAGTAACTCCAAGCCAAGCATTACGTGTGTAGACAAAGAAGTGACGCACAATACCACAGAATTAATTTCATGTTGTACAACTGTCTTTGCATTAAAACATCTACATTTTTCAGTTAGCAACAGATGTTTCTAAAATATTGAATAAGTATTTATATATTCTGTACTATACAGTTTACCAAGAGGCACTTTCCGATTATTCTGGCCATTAGAGATACAGTATAGTGTCTAACTTACAAAACAGTAAAAATAAATAACACCTATCTGAAAGATTTATTCTGTACATAATCTACTGTATAAAATAGGATATTTAATCAGATATATGGAATCCTTGACTTAAAGAATTGTGAATGAAACATTAGCTATTGCTTTGTGTGTTGAGTGCAAATCACGTGAGGAGTTACATTGAATTTGTGATTTGATATAACAAATAGCAAGGGCTCATTCTTAAGCTAAATGAAGGGATAATGGGCAATTATGTGGAGAAGGTTGACTGTAGTGACAGAAACAATAAAAACACTCTAATAAAATGACATTTTGTATTTCTTAAAAAATAATTATCTATGTTGGTCCTGTCAAGGCAAAAGCGTATCAAATTTTATTCAATATTATTCCCATGAAGTGCCTAGGAGTATTTTACTATAGTGAAAGCTCTATTGAAATTCAAATTGTTGTTGATGTTAGACAAGGATGAAATTTTTATTTTAAGCAACAGCACCAACAGATGAATTCAACCCTCACTCTCTTCATATGGTACACCTGTTACATATAACTAAACAATGTTGAGATACCCCTTTCAATTGATGCGTAATTTTTCTGTGAAAAGATTAATGCTACAGAGGCACATAAGCAGTGGCAGGTGAGAGATGATATTAAAATTTTTACCGGTAGATTACTCTCAACCGAAGACAGAAGTCTGCTTTATGTCATCTGTCAGTACTGCCACACTTAGACAAATCTTTAATTGGATTTCATAATGGGTGAGGGAGAGTTTCCCACATATGTTCTGCAACTCTCTGTAGGGTTCCTTTTTCATATAAAATGTCTTGTAATTCAACAAATTAAAATGATAAATATACATTGATAACTTTTCTGATCAAATTATGACACTGAACATAAGAAGTTGCCAAGGCACAAACCTCAAACGTGTAAAGATTGTATCAACTGTTAGGCAGTGTATGATACGTTATTTAATTTACACTTGGAATAATGACACACCATTCTTGTGCTCTTCATAATTAACAAAACTAATGCGTAAACACAATAGACGATTCTATCTTAATGATTTCACCATCATGGGAACTACATTATACAAAAGAACAAAATTGAATTTACATATTTACGGCACACTGAAAAATAAAAAAGAAAATCACAATATCACAAACACGTGTGAAATAAACAGAATTAACAACTGACAGTTGAAAGGACTGCTAATTATTTTAATGCCTCTAATAAATGTACATCTACAGCTAATTATATCTACTTACGTTTCTCTTATTTGAATCCTCTAACAAACCATTTATATAAATGTAGAAAGCCTTGGTGAATATAAATACTGTGCATTATACCTTGAAGTGAATTTTTACATTTAACTCATTCAATTATTTAAAAAAGAATTGGAATGTATGGAACACTATTGTCCTTAAAACTACATCTTATTATATAATTAAAATACACTCTGCTGTTCTTTCCAGTGTCTTTTCACATCCTGGTAGGTAGTCAGACACCTACATAAGGCGAACATTATTAACCCTTAAAGTGCTAGTCACAGATTCTGTGGTCAACTGACTGCAAGGAGTTCCTGGCACCTTGGCAAATTTAAACTATACCAGTCTTTCATTAGAAACAGGCTTAGAAATACTCTGGCCTTCACTTGAAAAGTTGGTGCACCTCAGTTAAATTTTTGGGTACTGTTTCATTGGCTTTACAAAATACCGTGCATTTGCATTGCTTGACTATAAGAAACCAACGCCAGATTTGCTGATGTTCTCCATAGATATAAGAATTACAGAATCAAATTACTGCTTGTAAGTTCTTTGCAAAAAACACTATCCATAAAATTCAAAAACTGACCCACTAGTAGCCTGGCTTATTTATGGTGCATACCCTATTAATCACCTTTATACCTCAATCCACTGCTGTCCAGAATTCTTTTGTTTGCTAAGTTTTGCAACAGGGTTATTGACACTTTTAAAGTAAGCATTTTACAATTGGCCAATAGTTACCACTCCCTGCTTCAAGAGGTAAACACAAGTTATGCTCACAGGAGCAAGAAGGTGAATACCAGAAAGCATTTTATAAACAGAACAAGCTTAGAAGATGCCTGAATGAATAAGCTCAAGAACTCTTATCACCAGTATTAATTTGCTTTGGAAATCAGGCTAATTATGCCTCCAATTTTTCTTCAGGTAAATGTACTTTGATTGTGAAAGAATTCTTTGCCCTGAGTAGTATAGATAATCTGAATTCTTTTTCTGTTTTGCTTTCATGTACAACAGCTTGAAAAGGGACCTATTGAGCAACTATGGAAGAGGGTCTATGACGTTCATGGGAATGATCCCAAGAATGGAAATGTTAACATAGCAGGGGCATTAGATGGCTTTAGGTGTGTACTTGCTGGAGTTTAGAAGAATGGCGGGGGGGGGGGGCCGCGAATCTCATTGAAAGCTATTGAATATTGAAAGGCCTAGATAGAGTGTATGTGAAGAGGATGTTTCCAATTGTGGGAGAGCTTAGGACCAGAGGGCACAGCCTGTGACTAAAAGGATGTCCATTTAAAACAGAGGCCAAGGGGAATTACTTTAGCCAGGGGATGGTGAATCTGTGGCATTCATTGCCACAGACAGCTGTGGAGTCCAAATAATTGGGTATATTTAAACAGAGGTTGATAGGTTCTTAATTAGCAAGGGTTGAGAGGGATAATGAATAAGCCATGATTGAATAGTGGAGCAGACTCGATGAGCCAAATGGCCTAATTCTGTTCCTATGTCTTATGGTCTTATTGTATCATCTGGTAGATGAGCCTCCTTAAGAAGATTATATCCATTTTCTTTTCTCCATTCTGGCTATTATTAAACTTGGGTGTTGTGATCAGGCTAGTTGTGAATTTTACGAAGCTACATTGCAGCCTTCCAGACTCAATGTTGAATTCTGCATTAGTAGTTAACTCATTTTCTCTGTTTCTATCAAAATGGGCTATTTCCATTGTAAGTCACCCATCTGTGAAATTAGCTCAATTTTGCTCTCTACTAGTATATCCTCACTTGCTGATTCTGTCTCACAGACTTACAGTCAGCAATGCATGGTTCAGACAAAGAATAGCAACCTCGATCGAACCTTTTGACCAAGCTTCACCATATAACAGATATTCCCTTCATGACGATCATTCCACCAGCCACCCTGCACACCCCCACCAATTCTCTTCTATGCAAAGCTAACTATTTTCACTCTCTCGCTGAAGAAGTAAATTAAATTGGAAACATTAACTGTTTCTGTTTCCACAGATGCTACCAGACCTTCTGAGCATTTCCTGTTTAAATTACAATACAGCCTTTCAGTAATGACTGCACTGGTATAATAACAGAGATTTCAATTAACACCAACAGAGAATTGCAGAAGTACATTTGTTCTCTAATAGCCACTAACAAATTTATTTTTATTCACTTTAATTCCTCTGATGTTCTGAATTGCAACTTGGTGCCATGTAGACTGCAATGATTTGAGAGACTTGGCTTAAACTAGACCTACCATGCATAAGTGTAGAAAACCAAGTTAATTTAGGTGAGTTTAATTATTAGGATAAGAATAAGAGAAGGCATGGATGTTGTCACATACTCTGAAGTGACTGTTTTCCTTCAGTGTTAAATCATTCAATGAGTACCTTCATATTTATGATTCATTTATGACTTTGTGTGAAATTGCACCAATTTTCAAAGTTTTTGTAGTTCCCCTTTCATTATCCTTTGCTGGAACATTTGCACTTATGTAAAATCCCTAAAATAATGAGCACCGCAGAAAATAACTTTGAAAGCAGAAGGCTTTTGATATTTGAAAGGTTATTCAGTACTGAAATGAGTGTTGGTGAAGATTCAAACAACTTTTCCAGAATTTTAAACTTCTGCTCTCAAAATGCTTTTAAAGAAATCCAGGTTTTGTGCAAAAACAAAATTATTGTTTAATCATTTTGTTTGGTCAACAAAACATAAAAAATGAGTAGATTGGTGATGTGGGATTGTAACCGATGTTGAAATGATCTGTAAGCTGCAACTTTCTGATGACGTTATATGTTAACTAATCTTTCTGCAGTCCTTGAACATTAGGGAAGGTATACAGTATAATAAATGAACACAGAACCTGTGCTCTTGAAATATATCCAATATTCCTTTCTTTTAATCACGCAATAACAATTAAAAAGTGTGAAGCTTTATTAAGGAAAAAATATGCACAGATGAAAAGTCCTATGTTAGAATCAGTCAGAGTGCAAAGATTTCAAGGAGCTGGCATAGGATTTGGAGCAGAGCACTAGTTACAGTGGGAGGCTGTATCATTAACCTGGAGACTGTAGAGATTTAGCCAGGGTTCTGTATTTGTTTTAACACTATCCTAGGAGTGGTGCAAATCTATGGGCCATGGATGATACTTTCAGTTATGCTAATAATTTTAGAAATTGTAAGGATTGACTTCCCTTTTATCATCCTGGGCAACTGTCAAGCACTGCAGCTCACATTTAGAACAATGCTAACTGTACTTACAAACACTAACCCTTAAAGATTAAATTAGTACGTAACATCCTATGGCTCAGGTACAAAAGAACAGGGAGAGACCATTTTTCCCCATGAACCTTTTCTATCATTCGGTTATACCTTGACTAATCCATACCTCCATTCATTTCATTTGCCTCAGTTGTCACCAAGAGTCAAAGTGTATCAGTCTTGGCATTGAATTGCAATTGACCTCAACCCCTGAGGGTGAGATGTGGGCAGCTGGAGAAGATTAGATTCCTTTTATATTTATTTAAATTCCTTCACATTTAAAATGATTTTGATCTCAAAATAAAAAAAAATGTTAAACAAAGTTATTTTTAACAGGGAAAAAAAAGGAGCTCTTGCACATTAAAGAAAAACAAATTTTGGGGATTAAAAGGCATATTCAGCATCTGTTGCTCATTCCTGACAGTCTTTGCTGGGATATTTCACAGCACAGCTGTGGATAAACCATCCTGCTGCACGTGAGAGTTGTACATGGCCCGACCATGAAAGGATGTCAGATTTTCTTCCCAAAAGGAAATTAGGGAACACAAAACTCCGTAATTTACCAGCCTCCATTACCAGCATTAAGATCTGATTTAAGAGCTGTTTAGTTGACTGAAGTCAATCCCCCTGTAATGAGACTCCAATTAATGTCTGGAGATCCTTGCTTCATGTGACTGGATTGTTGGGCTCGAAACATAACCACCATGATGACGTGGCCATTGACCCAAGGTGTAGAGTTAGATCAAGTCATAGAAGATGAGACTGTCTGGTTGATTGTCCAATGCTTCAGTCTTATATGACGCAAGGTGTAGAAGGAAAGATGCTATGATTCACTGTAGTCCTTATCACCACCAACTCTCACACAATGTCTAAAATGTGCAGATACATGGGCCTCAGAAAATCTGAGGTGGTACTGTCTAATTTTCTTGTCAATCACCTCAGTCCTATCAGTAGTAAACGATTTCTTAAGGATTAACCTTGCAGCAAAAATAATCCAAAGAATGATCATCTTTTAAAATTAACTATTTGCCGCAACTTGCATCTACTTTATCGTGTTGTGTTATATAAGAATGTACTAAGTTCTGTCAATATCATAAGAATGTCTTTTTAAGTGTGAAGTTTTCATAGCCATCTTTACAAAATCACAAAAAAACTGGGTTAAGAGCTTGCTATTTACAAAAGCCAATAGAAAATGTTCTTTGTATCTACAATAAACTGTTGTTTTCTGCAAATAATTATCATTGAATGTAAAATAAACAATAAAAATATTCAAAATGGATATAAATTCTTGACTAGAAGTTTGGCTTGTAGCAGGTGCTTTTTTATAAAGTGAAATGGCCCATCATGGATCTGTTAGGCTTTTCCTA